>NC_090314.1:60544008-60873258 GCF_039906515.1 Pseudorca crassidens | reverse complement strand
AAGCTTGTTTTTAGATTCCATATATATGTGTTAGCATACGGTATTTCTTTTTCTCTTTCTGACGTACTTCACTCTGTATGACAGACTCTAGGTCCACCGACCTCACTACAAATGACTCAATTTCGTTTCTTTTTATGGCTGAGTAATATTCCATTGTATATATGTTCCACATCTTCTTTATCCAGTCATCTGTCAACAGACACTTAGGTTGCTTCCATGTCCTGGCTATTGTAAATAGAGCTGCAATGAACATTGGGGTACATGACTCTTTTTGAATTATGGTTTTTCAGTTGCTTCATTTGCAAATATTTTCTCCCATTCTGAGGGTTGCCTTTCTGTCTTGTTTATGTTTTCCTTTGCTATGCAAAAGCTTTTAAGTTTCATGAGGTCCCATTTGTTTATTTTTGTTTTTGTTTTTCCATTTCTCTACGAGGTGGGTCAAAAAGGATCTTGCTGTGATTTATGTCATAGAGTGGTCTGCCTATGTTTTCTTCTAAGAGTTTTATAGTGTCCAGCCTTACATTTACGTCTTTAATCTATTTTGAGTTTATTTTTGTGTATGGTGCTAGGGAGTGTTCTAATTTCATTCTTTTACATGTAGCTGTCCAGTCTTCCCAGCACCACTTATTGAAGAGGCTGTCTTTTCTCCATTGTATATTCTTGCCTCCTCTACCAAAGATAAGGTGACCATATGTGTGTGGGTTTATCTCTGGGCTTTCTATCCTGTTCCATTGATCTATATTTCTGTTTTTGTGCCAGTACCATACTGTCTTGATTACTGTAGCTTTGTCGTATAGTCTGACGTCAGGGAGCCTGACTCCTCCAGCTCCGTTTTTCTTTCTCAAGATTGCTTTGGCCATTCGGGGTCTTTTGTGTTTCCAAACAAATTGTGAAATATTTTGTTCTAGTTCCGTGAAAAATGCCATTTTTAGTTTTATAGGGATTGCATTGAATCTGTAGATTGCTTTGGGTAGTATAGTCATTTTCAAAATGTTGATTCTTCCAATCCAAGAACATGGTATATCTCTCCATCTGTTTTGTATCATCTTTAATTTCTTTCATCAATGTCTTACACTTTTCGGCATGCAGGTCTTTTGTCTCTGTAGGTAGGTTTATTCTTAGGTGTTTTATTCTTTTTGTTGTAGTGGTAAATGGGAGTGTTTCCTTAATTTCTCTTTCAGATATTTCATCATTAGTGTATAGGAATACAAGAGATTTCTGTGCATTAATATTGTATCCTGCTACTTTATCAAATTCATTGATTAGCTCTAGTAATTTTCTGGTAGCGTCTTTAGGATTCTCTATGTATAGTATGATGTCATCTGCAAACAGTGACAGCTTTACTTCTTCTTTTCAGATTTGGATTCCATTTATTTCTTTTTCTTCTCCGACTGCTGTGGCTAAAACTTCCAAAACTATGTTGAATAATAGTGGTGAGAGTGAGCAACCTTGTCTTCTTCCTGATCTTAGTGGAAATGTTTTCAGTTTTTCACTGTTGAGAACGATGTTTGCTGTGCGTTTCTCATATATGGCCTTTATTATGTTGAGGTAAGTTCCCTCTATGACTACTTTCTGGAGGGTTTTTATCACAAATGGGAGTTGAATTTTGTCAAAAGCTTTTTCTGCATCTATTGAGGTGATCATATGGTTTCTCTCCTTCAGTTTGTTAATATGTTTTATTACATTGATTGATTTGCATATATTGAAGAATCCTTGCATTCCTGGGATAAACCCCACTTGATCATGATGTATGATCCTTTTAATGTGCCGTTGGATTCTGTTTGCTAGTAATTTGTTGAGGATTTTTGCATCTATGTTCATCAGTGATATTGGCCTGTAGTTTTCTTTCTTTGTGACATCCTTGTCTGGTTTGGTATCAAGGTGATGGTGGCCTCGTAGAAGGAGTTTGGGAGTGTTCCTCCCTCTGCTATATTTTGGAAGAGTTTGAGAAGGATAGGTGTTAGCTCTTCTCTAAATGTTTGATAGAATTCGCCTGTGAAGCCATCTGGTCCTGGGCTTTTCTTTGTTGGAAGATTTTTAATCACAGTTTCAATTTCAGTGATTGTGATTGGTCTGTTCATATTTTCTATTTCTTCCTGGTTCAGTCTTGGAAGGTTGTGCTTTTCTAAGAATTTGTCCATTTCTTCCAGGTGGTCCATTTTATTGGCATATAGTTGCTTATAGTAATCTCTCGTGATCCTTTGTATTTCCTCAGAGTCAGTTGTTACTTCTCCTTTTTCATTTCTAATTCTATTGATTTGAGTCTTCTCCATTTTTTTCTTGATGAGTCTGGCTAACGGCTTATCAATTTTGTTTACCTTCTCAAAGAACCTGCTTTTAGTTTTATTCATCTTTGCTATCATTTCCTTCATTTGTTTTTCATTTATTTCTGATCTGATCTTTATGATTTCTTTTTTTCTGCTAACTTTGGGGTTTTCTTTTTTTTCTAATTGCTTTAGGTGTAAGGTTAGGTTGTTTATTTGATATGTTTCTTGTTTCTTGAGGTAGGATTGCATTGCTATAAACTTCCCTCTCTGAACTGCTTTTGCTGCATCCCATAGGTTTTGGTCATCCTGTTTTCATTCTCATTTGCTTCTAGGTATTTTTTGATTTCCTCTTTGATTTCTTCAGTGATCTCTTGGTATTAAGTAGTGTATTGTTTAGCCTCCATGTGTTTGTATGTTTTACAGACTTTTTCCTGTAATTGATATCTAGTCTCATAGTGTTGTGGTTGGAAAAGATACTTGATACAATTTCAATTTTCTTAAATTTACCAAGACTTGATTTGTGACCCAAGATATGATCTAATCTGGAGAATGTTCCATGAGCACTTGAGAAGAAAGTGTATTCTGTTCCTTTTGGATGGAATGTCCTATAAATATCAATTAAGTCCATCTTGTTTAACGTATCATCTAAAGCTTGTGTTTCCTTATTTATTTTCATTTTGGATGTTCTGTCCATTGGTGAAAGTCGGGTGTTAAAGTCCCCTACTATGATTGTGTTACTGTCGATTTCCCCTTTTATGGCTGTTAGCATTTGCCTTATGTATTGAGGTGCTCCTATGTGGGATGCATAAATATTTACAATTGTTATATCTTCTTCTTGGATTGATCCCTTGATCATTATGTAGTATCCTTCTTTGTCTCTTGTAGTAGTCTTTATTTTAAAGTCTATTTTGACTGATATGAAAATTGCTACTCCAGCTTCTTTTGATTTTCATTTGAATGGAATATCTTTTTCCATCCCCTCACTTTCAGTCTGTATGTGTCCCTAGGTCTGAAGTGGATCTCTTGTAGACAGCATATATACGGGTCTCCTTTTTGTATCCATTCAGCCAGTCTATGTCTTTTGTTTGGAGCATTTAATCCATTTACATTTAGGTAATTATTGATATGTATGTTTCTATTACCATTTTTCAGTTGTTTTGGGTTTGTTATTGTAGGTCTTTTCCTTCTCTTGTGTTACCTGCCTAGAGAAGTTCCATTAGCATTTGTTGTAAAGCTGGTTTGGTGGTGCTGAATTCTCTTAGCTTTTGCTTGTCTGTAAAGGTTTTAATTTCTCCATTGAATCTGAATGAGATCCTTGCTGGGTAGAGTAATCTTGGTTGTAGGTTTTTCCCTTTCATCACTTCAAATATGTCTTGCCACTTCCTTCTGGCTTGCAGAGTTTCTGCTGAAAGATCAGCTGTTAACCTTATGGAGATTTTCTTGTATGTTATTTGTTGTTTTTCCCTTGCTGTTTTTAATATTTTTTCTTTGTATTTAATTTTTGACAGTTTGATTAATATGTGTCTTGGCGTGTTTCTCCTTGGCTTTATCCTCTATGGAACTCTCTGTGCTTCCTGGACTTGATTAACTATTTCCTTTCCCATATTAGGGAAGTTTTCAAGTATAATCTCTTCAAATATTTTCTCAGTCCCTTTCTTTTTCTCTTCTTCTTCTGGGATCCCTATAATTCGAATGTTGGTGTGTTTAATGTTGTCCCAGAGGTCTCTGAGGATGTCCTCAATTCTTTTCATTCTTTTCTCTTTATTCTGCTCTGCAGTAGTTATTACCACTATTTTATCTTCCAGGTCACTTATCCATTCTTCTGCCTCAGTTATTCTGCTATTGATTCCTTCTAGAGAATTTTTAATTTCATTTATTGTGCTGTTCATCATTGTTTGTTTGCTCTTTAGTTCTTCTAGGTCCTTGTTAAACATTTCTTGTATTTTCTCCATTCTATTTCCAAGATTTTGGATCATCTTTATTATCATTACTCTGAATTCTTTTTCAGGTATACTGCCTATTTCCTCTTCATTTGTTTAGTCTGGTGGGTTTTTACTTTGCTCTTTCATTTGCTGTGTGTTTCCCTATCTTCTCATTTTCCTTAACTTACTGTTTTTGGAGTCTCCTTTTCACACACTGCAGGTTTGTAGTTCCTGTTGTTTTTGGTGTCTGCCCCCAGAGTGTAAGGTTGGTTTAGTGGGTTGTGTAGGCTTCCTGGTGGAGGGAACTGGTGCCTGTGCTCTGGTGGATGAGACTGGATGTTGTCTTTCTGGTGGGCAGGACCACGTCTGGTGGTGTGTTTTGGGGTGTCTGTGACCTTATTATTACTTTAGGCAGCCTCTCTGTTAATCGGTGGGTTTGTGTTCCTGTCTTGCTACTTGTTTTGCATGGAGTGTCCAGCACTGTAGCTGGCTGGTCATTGAGTGGAGCTGGGTCTTAGCATTGAGATGGAAATTGCTGGGAGAGCTTTCGCCATTTGCTATTACATGGGGCCAGGAGGTCTCTGGTGGACCAATGTCCTGAACTCAGCTCTCCTACCTCAGAGGCACAGGCCTGGCACCTGGCTGGAGCACCAAGACCCTGTCAGCCACAGAGCTCAGAAGAAAAGCGAGAAGAAAAGACAGAAAGAAGGAAAAAAATAAAATAAAGTTATTAAAATAAAAAATAATTATCAAAAATAAAAAAAAATAAGAAATAAAAAAAATGAAAAAAGAAAAGAAAGAAAGAAGAGAGCAACCAAACCAAAAAACAAATCCACCAATGATAACAAGTGCTAAAAACTATACTAAAAAACCAAACCAAAACAAAAATGGACAGACAGAACCCTGGGACAAATGGTAAAAGCAAAGCTATACAGACAAAATCACAGAAAGAAGCATATACATACACACTCACAAAAAGAGAAAAAGGAAAAAAATATATATATCGTTGCTCCCAAAATACACTGCCTCAATTTTGTGATGATTCATTGTCTATTCAGGCATTCCACAGACGCAGGGCACATCAAGTTGATTGTGGGGATTTAATCCGCTGCTCCTGAGGCTGCTGGGAGAGATTTCCCTTTCTCTTCTTTGTTCACACAGCTTCTGGGGTTCAGCTTTGGATTTGGCCCTGCCTCTGCGTGTAGGTTGCCTGAGGGTGTCTGTTTCTGCCCAGACAGGACAGGGTTAACAGAGCCGCTGATTCAGGGTCTCTGGCTCACTCAGGCTGGGGGCGGGGAGGGGTACAGATGCGGGGTGAGCCTGCAGCGGCAGAGGCCAGCGTGATGTTGCACCAGCCTGGGGGCATGCCGTGTGTTCTCCCGGGGAAGTTGTCCCTGGATCCTGGGACCCTGGCAGTGGCGGGCTGCACAGGCTCCCGGGAGGGGAGGTGTGGAGAGTGACCTGTGCTCGCACACAGGCTTCTTAGTGGCGGCAGCAGCAGCCTTAGCTTCTCATGCCCGTCTCTGGGGTCCGCGCTGATAGTCACGGCTTGTGCCCGTCTCTGGAGCTTGTTTAGGCGGTGCTCTGAATCCCCTCTCCTCGCGCACCCTGCAACAGTGGTAGTGGTCTCTTGCCTCTTCGGCAGGTCCAGACTTTTCCCAGACTCCTTCCTGGCTAGCCGTGGCGCACTAGCCCCTTCAGGCTGTGTTCGCACTGCCAATCTCAGTCCTTTCCCTGCGCTCCGACCAAAGCCCGAGCCTCAGCTCCCAGCCCCGCCCGCCCCGGCGGGTGAGCGGACAAGCCTCTCGGGCTGGTGAGCGCTGGTCGGCACCGATCCTCTGTGCGGGAATCTCTCCACTTTGCCCTCCGCACCCCTGTGGCCGTGCTCACCTCCGTGGCTCCGAAGTCTCCCCCTCGCCGACACCCCGTCTCCACAAGTGAGGGGGCTTCCTAGTGTGTGGATACTTTTCCTCCTTCACAGCTCCTTCCCCGAGGGTCAGGTCCTGTCCCTATTCTTTTGTCTCTGTTTTTACTTTTTTCTTTTGCTAAGTGGTAAGTGGGGAGTTACTTTCTTTTGGGGAAGTCTGAGGTCTTCTTCCAGCGTTCAGTAGGTGTTCTGTAGGAGTTGTTCCACATGTAGATGTATTTCTGATGTATTTGTGGGGAGGAAGGTGATTTCCATGTCTTACTCTTCCGCCATCTTGAAGGTCTCTCCTCCAGTGTATATATCTTAATTAAAAAATACTTTATTGCTAAGAAATGCTAACCATCACCTGACAATGCCAGGTTGCCACAAACTTTCAGTTTGTAAAAAGCTGCAATAAAGTGAAGCACGATATATAAAACAAGGTATACCTGTAGAGACACAGTATACATACAACATCTTAGAGGTCTGAGAGAACAGAAAGAAATAGCAAAGTAAACAAGGATCAGAAATTAAGTTCAGGGACTTCCCTGGTGGCGCAGTGGTTAAGAATCCGCCTGCCAATTCAGGGGACATGGGTTCGAGCCCTGGCCCGGGAAGATCCCACATGCTGCGAAGCAACTAAGCCCGTGCGCCACAACTACTGAGCCTGCACTCTAGAGCCCGTGAGCCGCAACTACTGAGCCTGTGTACCATAACTACAGAAGCCCACGCGCCTAGACCCCATGCTCCGCAACAAAAAGTAGCCCCCGCCACTCACCACAACTAGAGAAAGCCCACGCGCAGCAACAAAGACCCAACACAGACATAAATAAATAAATAAATAAGTAAATTTATTAAAATAAAAAAAAGATTTAGAAAGTAAATTCAGAAGGAATTGAGACAGTGGTTTCCCAGGGGTCAGGTGAAGAAGCAAGGTCTAGGAGGGAAGGGCCACCCAGGGCAAAGGCTGTTCCAAAGTCAAGTATGATGAGGGCTAAGAATTAGAAGCTGGATTTAGATCTGTGAAGGTCACAATGACCTTGAAAAGAGCTCCTTCAATAGAGGGGGTAAAGGGGGTACTCAAGGGAGTGTATATAGAAAACTTCTTTGGAAGAGCTTTGCTATAAAGAGGATGTAGAGGAAAAATACTTTTCCCTCCACACTTCCAGGTTCTTGCCTGAGACCCCCTGTAATAAAAGACAGATTAACAGGAGAAAAATAAACAGAAATTTAATAACATGTATACCCCTTTGTACATAGGGGATACCCAGGAAAACTGAATAACTCCCCAAATTACCCAAGCCACCACCTTAAACACCACCTCTAGATAAAGGCAAAAGAAAGGTAAGCGTTTCTAGAGACTTAGAGCCACTCACCTCTTCCTGGTGCAGAGAGAGAGACAACCTTACAAACGCAGATTCCCCTCATAAATGTAAATCTCTTACTAAAAGGTAACTTCTCCTCCTTTTTAGAGTTTCTCCTGTCTCTGCTGTTTCTTAAAAATAATCAGCTCAAGATAAACCTTATGCGAAAGAGGCATATTTTGAGATTGCAAAATCGGCTCCCCTTCAAGGAGCAGAGATATTGGGCTATACTGGAGTCCACGACGCTTTTGTTAGGGTTTTCAAATAGAAGATGTAGGGGGCAAAATGTGTCTCTTGGGCATGATGGATTAATTTAGACCGATTATCTCTAAGGAACAGAGGCTTAGGAAGTTTTTCTTGTTACCTTTCCCTTAACTGCCTGAAAGAATTTAGATAAAGTGCCTGTTCCTGGAATTGAGCTACCACCAGAGGTATCTCCAAAGAATATGGGTTAGGTGTGGTGGAGGACACCGGCAGTGTCTAGAAACCAGAGTCCACTGTGTCCTCTTGGCTCTGCATGGCCCCAAAACCATTTGTTTACAAAACATTTGCATTTCCATCTCCATGTGAATTGCTTTTTTCCTTTTTGAGGTCCCAAACCTACTACCTCCAATATCCTCGTCTGTCCTCAGCTGAAGATGATTGTTAAGGTGAGGGCTTCAGCCATTTTGGCAAGTTACTCAGTTTTCCTGAGTCTCTCCCATGAATACATGCCATTAAAGTTTTATTTGTTTTTCTCCTATTACTCTGTCTCATATTAATTTAATACAGAGACCAGCAAGAAGAACCTGGAAGGTGTGAAAAATTAGTCAACAGAAGCCTCAATCAAATAGGAGACCGGAAGTGGAAGCTCTCACGCCCTACCATGGTGGCAGGGCCCAACAGCAAGAAGAAAATCTTCCTCTTCTTCCCTGGAAAGGACTCAGCCAATGAGAGACTGTCACAACTCAGCCAATGAAAAGCCATGGACTCTTTGTTTACTAGAGCCCTCCCAACTTCCCTTCCCCTCTATAAAGACTTGTCTCCTTGCACAAGGCTCGCCATGGTGCACACCCTAAATTGCAGTCTTTGCTGATTCCGAGTAAACCAATTTTTGCTGGAGAAGTAACTGGCAGCCTATTTGTTTTAAGTCAACCAAGGGTAGTGGAAAATTTACTTCTCCCCAACAAAGACATTACAGAATGTTTGAATGTTGATGGAAATAATTCAGCAGAAGTGGGGGTAGGGTGAAACGTCAATTCAGAAAGAGTAGAAATAATTCCAGGAGCTGTGGCTTGATTCGGAGAGAGGATGATGGGAATCGAAGAATCTGCCCTTTGAAAGAAGCACTGAATCTCCTCCTTATTAGTGGGACCAAGGCAGAGCCTCTGTGTTCAGATGCAGAGAGCTCTTCAGAGGCGGTAACAGACAGCATCACTTTGCTCTCATTAAATGCACTATTTGTAGTCTAGCTAATTTTAATATATTAGTGAGAACCAAAAGAGATTTTTATGTGTGTGCTATTAATACTAAAACTATAAACTATTTAGAGATTTCTATTACATTCCACTTATATTTAATTCTTTTAAATTTTGAGAGTATTTAATATGGTCTTTGTAAATAAATACACAGATATGTTTATATCTTAATTAAACAAAAATGTATTGGGAAATAATCCTAAAATGTATTATTGACAGGAGTATGTCATCATAGGAGCTTGGAGACCACAACTGTGCAAAATAAAGTGTGTGTGTGTGTGTGTGTGTGTGTGTGTGTGTGTGTGTGTGTGTGTGTGTGGCGGGGGGGGGTGTTTGAAGTTAATTTTTTTTTTAATTTAAAAGCTAAGAATTTAAGTTTTAGAAGTTAAGAAAACCAATTCCAAAAAGTCTTTTAAGACCTGCTAGAGGCTTTATATTTTATCTTATCCAGGATGGGGAGACACTGGAGAGTTTGAAGAAATGGCTGACAGGATCACATTTGGGTTTCAAAAAGATTTCTCTCTTGGAGAAAAGTTATGAGGCTTTTATGGTAATAGAGGAGACAGGAGAGAAGACAGAGGAGAGAGGGATGAGAGAGAGACAGAGACAGAGAGAGTGGTGACGCGAAGGACGGGAATTTGGAAAATAGTAGTCATATTTGGAAAGGAAAGGGCAGATTAAAAAAGACTTCGGAAGATGGAAGTGATATTTATTAAGATACGTGCTATCGAGTAAGAGAATAATTTGGCAGGAAGCTGTGGAGGAGGTAGGGAAGAGGGAAATGATTCATTTATTTTGGACGCATTCAATTCAAAATTCCTGTGGCCAACCCCAGTTGGTTTATAACCAGCATCCGTTTTTGGAGTGTGCATGTGGACCCCCATATGCACAAAGAGAGTTCTAGTATAGAAATGTTGGATTCATTAGTTTAATAGGAAAGATTGCATTCAGATCCTGTCCTAATAGCTGGTATGTCTTTCCTGTTCATGTTTTATACTTTTACCACACATCTGTATCAGTCAATAGTAATAGTAATGTTTTGATTTTTCAAATAGTTTACAAAAATGGCATCAATATGTATGTTTCCTTTGGCAAGATGTGTTTATACTCAGTATCATGCTGATACATTGATCTAGCTCAGACGTGGGGAAACCATGGCTCATGGGCCCAAATCTTGTCCTCTACCTCTTTTTGTGCAGCCTTTAAACTAAGAAAGTTTTTTTTTTTTTTTTTAACAGATGAACATTTGCAATCAATTTGATGATACACAACATTAACTTTCAACCCCAACTAGGTGAAATTTTATCCCCATAAATGGAATCCTATTCTTCTTGTTAGTATACCTATGTTACAAAAAAAACCCCAAAATACACTCAATTTTTATTACTATGTTTTGAATTTCACCGATACAGAACATGTGGAACATATCTCTTGCTATATAAATACCTACACAATATTCTCAACTTACACTTTGGGTGGCAAAGTCTAAAACAGTAAACCTGGTCTAGTTAATTCATTAACTTTGACAATTGTTAATTTTTCATCTTATAACAGTATAATTTATGCATTAGTTACTTAATTAATAAACTAAATTCCATTGTTTCATATTTTTGCTATTAGAAGCAATCCTTAAAAGCTATCTTTGGGCTTCCCTGGTGGCGCAGTGGTTGACAGTCCGCCTGCCGATGCGGGGGACATGGGTTCGTGCCCCGGTCCGGGAAGATCCCACGTGCCGCGGAGCAGCTGGGCCCGTGAGCCATGGCCGCTGAGCCTGCGCGTCCGGAGCCTGTGATCCGCAACAGGAGAGGCCATAACAGTGAGAGGCCCACGTACCACACACACACACACACAAAACCTATCTTTGTGAGAGTGTCTTCATCACATGGATGAAGTTTTCTCTGTGCATGAACCTAAACGTGGTTTTGTTAGCTTAGAGTTTGAGTGTATCTTTAACGTTATTATATAGTGTGAGGATTTCTAGCCAACATCCTAACCAACTGTTAATTTCTGAAATTTTCTCCGATGTATTTATTTTACCAACGTGTATTTTTATTTGAACCATGAATAACTTAGAGACATGTCTTCTAGTTTCTAAAATCTTTTGTAAAACCTATCATTCTCTTTCTATTGTATTGGCTTTTTGATTAAAAAATTGTTCTGAATGAAACTGACATACAGATACTTATAACATAGCATATGGTCCACTTTTGTAAATGTCCCATTTCTTCTTGAAAAGAAAATGTGTTTTATAAATGCATTGTGTTTTGTGCTACAAGCAATTACATCAGTCATTTATAAGGCTGAACTCTCTGTCATCTACTTTTCGTCTGATTTATTTGTTACTATTGCACAAAGGCATACATAACTGCAAATTAAGTTTCTCCTTGTTCTTCTGTCAATAATTGCTTTAAACATTTGAGCCTATATTGTTACATATGTAGCCTATTCAGTGTGGCTTCTTCCACTTAGCAATATGCATTTAAGGTTCCTCCATGCGTTTTGTGGCTTAATAGTTCATTCATTTTTATTGGTGAATAATATTCCATTGTATAGACGTACCATAAATTGAAAAGGGAGAAATAAAACTCTCTTTTCACAGCAAATATCATCTACATAGAAAATCACAAGCATTAGTTCAAATTAAACCACAATGAGATACCACTACCTACCTATCAGGATGGCAAGAAATAAAAACAAACACAAACATCTGGCGTTGCCAAGTGAAGTAAGGATACAGAGTGGTTGGAACTCTTATGCACTGTAGGTGCATAATGATGCCGCAACTTTGCAAAACATTTCTTCAGTTTCTTATAAACACATACGGCGGCTATAGGAATCAGCAGTTTTTACTTCAAGAGAAGCAGAAATGTATGGCCATTCAAAAACGTGTACCTAGGCGGTTTTAGCAACTGTACTTATAGCCACCAAAAAACTGGAAACAACTTAAATGCCCTCGTAAATAGATGAACAAAATGTGGTGTCAGCACACAATGGAATATTACTCAGTAATGAAAAAGAATGGACTATTGAGAAATGCAATGACATGGAGGAATCTCAAATGCATACACTGTGTAGTTTTAAAAGGCTACATACTACATGATTAACCTGGATGATATTATGGGAAAAGCAAAACTAAATAGAGACAGTATCAGTGGCTGCAAGGATTAAGGGTGAGGATAGGAGCTGACTACCAAGGTGGAGGGTGGGGGAATTTTTTTTATATCATGGAAGCATTGTGCTTATTGTTTTCTGGTGACAGTTATATGAGTCTTTACTTTTTGTTAAATTTTGTAGCACTGTATAAGCAAAAGAGTGAATTGTACTGTACATAAATTTAAAGATAAAATAATGCCATGCTTCTTTATGATCACATGGTGCCATCAGTATCCTATCCTTTTCTCATTAAAAATGAGTACTCACTCCACGTGTGGCTGGATTGTGTAGTCACCATCCCCACCTTCCTGTGGAACATCAAACACTAGTCGCTGGGCGAGTCAAGAATTAGAGAGATGGCCTGGTTTGTAATCATCATTTTATGTTCTAAACAAACTGATTTTATGTTCCTCAAATCCTTTCCTAGGATGGATGACTCCAATAGTTCCTCACCTCCCTTGTCGTCCCATTGCCAGTAACGCTAACAAGTTGGGTTTTCCTACATCTACCCCACCCGAAGGCAAAGACAACCTCCTGTGGGGATCAGCTTCTTGGTGAGAATAGGATGTTTCCACCCACCACTGTATATTGACACTTGCTATGCTTCTGGCCATAAATCACTTGATGACATCACATTGTTGCTATAAATCCACGAACAAATAAGCTACCCTTCCATTAGGGAACATAAAACGGTCCATGTTCAGACTCAGTCTGCATACTGTTTATGGGTTGCTCGCTGCTTTCAGGGTTTTTACAAGAGAACATCCACTGTTTCTTTCTGGCCCTACTCCAGAGAGCTGTGTTAACATTGCCCATTTTCCAAGATATTTGGTGGGAACACTGCAGAACAGAGCCACGTTTTCCATCAGGGACCTGCACCATATTTTAGTCTCTATTTCCCAGACAAATTAAACCCACTGTTTTATGAGCTTCTTCAAAGGGGCTACACAGTAGCTCATTTGATTGAATATGGACACTGCCACTCAGAAGACGAATCATATGATAACAGAGCCTGGAGTTTACAAATTCTAGAGCATGTTAATTATTACCTCAGGGTCTGACCCTAAATTATTTAACTTCCTCCGGGAAAGTTAAGCAGTGGGCTAGCCTATGACATTGGAATTGAAAACACCATGAGCTCCAAGAGTTTATCCGCTTGCAGGCTGGGGAGGAGAGAACAGAATCTCCAAGCACCAAGCACCAAGGGGGAGAGGAAAGTTTTATGTCATTCATTCCTTCATTTCTTCATTTGAACCAGAAAATGATCTCTAGCATCAATAGCCTTAACATTCAGTTCTGTAATTTTCCTTCATGTTTTTAAAGTCATAAGTTTGGTTTAGGATTCTAACCAGGAGTAAGTTGGAGCGACAATGGAAAATGGCTAAGAGATTCCTCAATTTTGCTCAAAGAAAGGGATAGATAGATAGATCTGCATATATATAGCTACATATACACATATGTAATAAGTATAAGTATATACATTTATAGAAGCAAAAATATACAAATAAAGTTTTGAATCGTTTCTTATTAGCCCATTCGGTTACTATTGATAGGTTATCCAAGCCAATCCCTGGGTTTTGTTTGTTTTGCTTTCCACTCTTTTTTGTCCAGGATGAATTATTTAGGTGCAGTGGGTTTTACATGGTTGTTTACTTATTTCTGTAATTCTAGTTTTCAACTTTTGTCTAACAACAAGCAATTATATTAACACTAAACTAAATACGCTAAATTCATTTATGATACGATAGGCACTGTAGTGAGTGTGCTGCATGTGTTTTCTCATTTTAAACCACAACTACTCTATGGGGCGTGCACTATTGTTCTCACTTCATAAATTAGGAAGACGAGCACCAGGAAATTGGGCACCTACCCGAAGTTGTTCAACCTATAAGAAAGGATCCTGATTTTGAATACATGTCTGACTCCAGAGAACTTGCTTTCAGAAACAACCCAATACTGATCCTGTTTACTAGCAGTTTAAACAAGAGGAGGGGGTATGTTGCTATTGGGTAAATAAAGGACCTTACTGTGTTTGGAAAAAAGAGCAAGTATGTACAACTTTACCTTAGATGCGGTTTGTTGTTGCTGTTGTTTTTAATTAAAGGTTAATAACATGATACCTTCCTTCATATCTGATTAATCAAATCATAGAGTTCAAGGTAAATGCACTATTTATTGGTGAGCCATGGAAGAATGAACTATTTGATACTCGGTGGAAATTTCATCTACTACTCAAATGATGATAAAATTATTTAGGTTTCAAAATTATAATGCCACAATCCTGTAAAAATATCACCCTGGGCAAACTGGACTAGGGGATGATTATGTAACGTTTTTTTTTTTTTTGGTTTACTGTAACTTTAATTACTAGTCGTAGGATATTTTAGGAATTTCTGGGCCGTAAATTAGCTGAGAGGCCATAGGTGTTTACTATTAAGGAAATTAACTTAGTGGGCAGCCCCAAAGGGAGAAAGACACTGGGCATTAACCTTTGAGTGTCCGAGGCCACCCACGTACACTGATTCCAGTGAAAGAAGATGTTTACCAGCAAACTCTCAAGACCCACAGAGAAGTCAGGGGCTGGTACCAAACTGGAAAGATAGGTATGGAAGCCAAGTTTATTCCAAGGTTGAGAGATACTAAACGGTTGATTAATGAGTATGTTATTAGGTCAACCAATATCATACAGAAGTAGGTCAAGTGTGACCATCAGATTCTGAGGGAGGAGATTTTCTGGGTCTCCAAGAAGCGTAAAGACAATGATTAAAACATCCTTTCAATGCTGTAAAATTTGAGGCCCAAGGTGGGGAAAAAGAAACCTAGAACCAAATTGGTTCCATTCACATCGCTAAACCTCCGGGGACATTACGCATAGCTTGAAATTTCACCATGATCTGGGATCCGAGGAGCATTCAGCGTCTTTATGAAAAGAGAAGGATAAGAAGCAGTGCAAATTTGCATTGAAGAAGCTTTGAGACATTTTACTGCCCCTTAGGAAGAGATGATGGTGGTGGTGACAGTCTATGTGTGAGGGGATATTCTCCCTTCCCAAATAATTGAGGTAGAAATGCACTGTTTGTTCAATATACATAGTCCACTACCACCAGCAAAAACAAAACAAAAGACAAAAAAAAAAAAAAGCCTACATAACTAGGAGGGATTCCAAATTGGCAAGGTGGCCCAGATTTGCAAGTACATATACATTGTTCATAACTTAAAATTTAAAGGAAAGAAAAAGTGTGTGAAAGAAACATCTGAGAAAGTACATTAGCAAAATTGCCTGATTTTCAATAGCAAATAATCCATTAAGCTAACAACAAAAAATAACAACAAAAAGATGCACAGAGGTCACAGGCTGAGAGCATTCAGCAGCGGTGGTCATAGCAAATGGGCTGGAGATCAGGATACTTCCTGGTGGCAGGAGGGAAGGGCAATCCCAGACAGTGATGAGCAGCTGATAACAGGATTTTCCCTCTGTGGGGCCCCCATCACAGAATTTCTAACCCAAATGGATGCAGAAAAAAAAAAAAATCATAACCGTGTTTTACTTTTGTGTTTTCCACGTGGACAGAAATCTGAAGTCACACCATGGCAATGATGTCATCAGTGCCTTTATTCAAAGGGAGGCATCTCCAGGCAAAGACCACTCCATATTCTATTACTATAATTATCTCTAAGTAGGTATATTTCTGGGGACCCAGAAGAATTGTCCTATATCTACCTTTAAATGCAGATTCCATTGAGACAGGTCACTTGTGCCAGGTGTCCATCTTTAAATGAAGATTGAAGCCAGTGCTTTGGGAGAGTTGTTTTCAGGATGGGAGGACAAAAGTGACTTGTCGGAATGCTAGGTAAATTGCAATGGCTGCTCGGTAGTTCAAAGAGCTGCCAGCCTAAATATACCCCAAATCGTCTTTTCCTTGCTGAGGCTTCATTTTGGCCTAAATCTCATTCCAAGACCCCAGTCTTTCAACAGGGAAGCTCTGTATGCCAAGTATCAGTGAGGAAACATAATTATTACTAAAATTGAAGCAGGTACTATTAAATCTTTTCATTTCAATTTGGAAATACAAGATGAAGAGTTTAATATTAACTCAATCAGTCAGCTTCAATTAGGTCACGGTGTATTACAGTTAATAGCAGTACGATCACTAATACAGCTCCTTGAAAAACAAGTGAAGTATTATAGTGACTCCAAGTAGACATATTCTACAACGATTTGATTATATTTATATGTTTTCTTGCAAACTCCAGTGGTATTTCTCAAGATTTTTTAGGTGTCAACATATGGTTTCAATTTCTCTGAAATATACAGCACAGCTTGTTCTCAGAGAAAATACTGCCAAACAAGACTTGTAAATGTATCTTGAGGTAAAACTTAACATCTCGTCCTTTCCTATAAGGCTCCTTGGCTAATGCCTGTATAACCGCCTCAGATGGAAAAATCACACCATTACCCAAGTGAAGGTTTCTCAACTGAAAAGGGAAACAGCTTTCTCTTTCTTACATATACTAAGCTATACTACAACAGAATGTTTGCCCATCAAGAAGATAAAAATATAGACACGATTAGCTACTTTAAATAAGTGTCATTATGGTTAATTTCATAACAATTCGAAATAAAGGCATCAGGCCACCCAAATTCACAAAATAGAATAGTTTCAGTAGAAGAGAATTTTAAATCATTCTAAAATCTCCCTGGGAAGCTGCTGAAAAAGGAAAACAAAGTTGCATCTATTTCTAATAAAATATTGCCAGAAATTGTGATAAAGCTCTATTTCCTGCTGGACTAAATATTTATACAGAATTGTTTATCTTTAAGGTACATTTCAAATTCACTCTTTGTGCATTTACTTAATACACATTCAAAGTTTTCTGTTTATCTTCAGCGTGTGTGTGTATGCATGTGTGTGTACAAATATACGTAACATTTTACCTGTTTTCAAAAGAATAAAACTCTGGAATGTAAATTTAAAAATTTAGTTTGACATCTGTATGCTTTGTCTGTATTATAAACCAAATCCAAGTAGTGCACGGATCCACTTTTATACCTAATAGCTTGCTGTAGATATTTTCTTGTGTTATAAATTCTCAGGGAATATGGAGTTAGTTTGCTTCATTCTTTTTGGATAGCGTACATCTCTGTATAATCTGTGCATACCAACTGCTGATGAAGATGCAACATGGTTCATATAGCGATTTCAACTTCTGTTTTCACGTTTAGGTGAACAAGAAGACAAAATTGGTGAGTAAAGGAGGGATTTTGTCTATGAAAATTTCCCCTAAGTTCCAAGTGATTATCTTGAAGCTATAAACAATCCAGCAGTCCATTAAACCGTATCCCTAAATTATTCAAGATTTACATGCTTGGCCACCTTCACACTATTATTATTTTGTCTCAGACCAATGGCGTTTATAAAATATGTATATAGAGACAGACTAAATAGAACTGGACAACTCTGTGCTTCAGTGAGAACAACGCGTGTTCAGTGTGTTTTCCGCCCCAGTATCAGGAATGCATTGGGGGAGGACTGCACGCCAGTAACTTCCATTAGTTTAGCATGTTCTTTCTTCCGATTATAAACATGAAAGTGACAATACGTAGAAAAGGCTGAAAACACAGATGGAAGATAATAAAATTAAGACATATAAGTCACTACACAGAGATGTGTGACTATTTGTTATGTTTCTGTCCTTTTTAAAATCATTCGGTCAATAACCTACATTCTTTGCTAAAATAAAAAGATGGATCAAGAGCAACTTTCCAGTAAATATTTGTCAAATTTCTCTCTTTCCCTCTTTTTTTTTTTTCTACAGCACCGTGTTCAAGTAATATAGCTATTACATTATTCCTGGAACACACCAAATCGTATATGGAAAAACTGTGGAACTTTTAGGTTATTTCTGGTCTAATAGCTCTTGTTCTTATTTTTAAGTACTTGCAATAGAAAAGACGACTATTTATTGAATGTTTACTGTGTGTCCAACACAGCGCTTAGCGCCCTGCATGGATAATCTAGTCCAGAGTTTTGCAAACTACATACTGCAGCCAGTCCCAGCCCTCTGCCTGTTTTTGTAAATACATTTGTGTTTTTTTTAACATCTTTATTGGAGTATAATTGCTTTACATTGGTGTGTTAGTTTCTGCTTTATAACAAAGTGACTCAGCTATACGTATACATATATCCCCATATCTCCTCCCTCTTGCGTCTCCCTCCCACCCTCCCTATCCCACCCCTCTAGGTGGTCACAAAGCACCCAGCTGATCTCCCTGTGCTATGTGGCTGCTTCCCACTAGCTATTTTACGTTTGGTAGTGTATATGTGTCCATGCCACTCTCTCGCTTTGTCCCAGCTTCCCCTTCCCCCTCCCCGTGTCCTCAAGTCCATTCTCTTGTAGGTCTGCGTCTTTATTCTTGTCCTGCCCCTAGGTTCTTCATGACCACTTTTTTTTTTTTTTTAGATTCCATATATATGTGTTAGCATACGGTATTTGTTTTTCTCTTTCTGACTTACTTCACCCTGTATGACAGACTCTTGTAAATACATTTGTATTGGGACACAGTCAAACCCATTTGTTTCCATATTGCCCACAGTTGCTTTCCCTCTACAACGGCAGAGTTGAGTAGTTGCAACAAACACAACATGGGCTACAAAGCCTAAATTTTTATATGCTAACCTCCAATAGAACCTTCTGTAATGATGGAAAAGTTCTGCCCTTTCCAATATGGTAGCCACATTCTACATAAGACTGAGAGCTTGAAATGTGGTAGTGTGACTGAGGAGCTGAATCTCTAACCTTATTTAAATTTGATTAATTTAAATTTAAATGGAAACAGCTGTATGTGACTAGTGGCTATTGTACTGGATAGGATAATTCTAGAAGTCCTGGTCTGTAATATCCCAAAGCCCATGTTCTTGATGTGTGATTTCTGAGAATTTCTGGAAGGCTAAAGACTTAGTAGCTCAAAATTTAGCAACTACTTCTTTTGTGGTTGTTATTATTTTTGCATTAAGATTTTGTAATTTAGCAATCTACGGCAAGTTATCAAAACGGTTCTTATTTTAATAATGAAAGTTACTTAAAATCATCACATGATGAGTAAACAGAAATAAAACCTCTTTTTCTCCTCTGAACAATATCAGACAGTTATATTTTGCAAGAGACAAATAAATTGTTCTTCTGTTGCTACTGTTACCCCAATTTAGTTATTTAACAGAATTACTGAGACATAAAGAGAAAAATAAAATATCCAAATCTCCGGGCTTCCCATGAAATAACAAACCATAGAAATATTCCAATCTTTATCTGTTCTCTGTATGAAACCCTGACAATAATTTTACACGAAAAAATTATTTTATCCTTTAGAACAAAATAATTTAGATTCAGTTATTAGTTTGATCAAAAAGGTTGGGCTTTTTTTGATTGTTTGTTTTGGTTTTGGTCTTTTTTTTTTCTTAGACCCAGTTGTTAGAAGAAACTGAAAGCATGTGAGTGCACAGAGATAGCCCACAACTTAAGATGGCTAGACTTACAATTTTTCAAGCTTACCATGTTGCAAAAGTGATATGCATTCAGTAGAAACCATATTTCCAATACTGAATTTTGGTC
Source organism: Pseudorca crassidens (assembly GCF_039906515.1). NCBI lineage: Eukaryota > Metazoa > Chordata > Mammalia > Artiodactyla > Delphinidae > Pseudorca > Pseudorca crassidens. The sequence continues at coordinate 60,853,578 of NC_090314.1, read as the reverse complement.
TTTTCCCAGTCTAGTGATAGGCCATAAACTACTCTCTAGGGATTCCGGGCAGGGGCGGTAGCTGCCAGTCCCAGACAACCAAGCCATCACGAGGGTCAACAACCGATACACTTAAAACCGTTCTGCACCCAGGCAACCATTCAGTTTATCACTTTCAGGACGATACTCAAAAAGTTACATGATATATTTGACACTTCATTATACAATAGGCTTTGTGTTAGAACATTTTGCCCAACTGTAGGCTAACATAAGCACTCTGAGCATGTTTAAGGTCGGCTCGGCTAAACGATGATGTGCAGTAGGTTGGATGTATTAAATGCATTTTCGACTATGATGTTTTTGCCTTATGATGAGTTTGTCAAGACGTTACCCCATCGTATGTTGAGGAAGATCTGTAGTTATTTTTCTCCCATCAGCAACTAGGGCCACATTACGTCATTTCTGAGCCTAGGCATTTCTGCCTTCATGGCTCCCTTCTTTCATTAAAAACAAACAAATAAAGAAAGAAAGAAAATAAAGAATGGAAGAAAGGAAGGAAGAAAGGGAGAAAGGAAGGGTTGGAGGGAGGGAGAGAGGGGAGAGAGAGACAGAGAGACAGAAAGACAGGGAAGTAAAATCATATTTTCCAACTGCATTGGTATGAAAATTAATATATTGGTTTTCTATATTACAGCATTATTTTTGACCTAGAATTACACTTTGTTCTTTTTGATTTCCAAACCATTTAAAACACTTCTGTGAGCCTCTAAAATTATTCCAGGTCCTGGTACCTTGTTTCCTAGGCTTCCCACGAGCAATAGGTCACATGAAGTAAAACTGCCTTTTGGTGACTAGATTTTAGGAGTTGCCTTGGCCCTCCAAAAGTCTTTCCTGTGATTAGTAATCAATTCCTCCAGGATAAAATTTAATTGATCCTTTCAATGGAAAATATTTCAAAAGGTTAGAAAACCAATGGGAATTAATTCATTATGATTGATGGTAATTAATGCATAATTCACGCAGTTGCTTCCAGAGAACAAGAGTGATGGTGAGAAAGGCATTAAATGGAGGTTGGAGTGGGTCAGACAGGGCGAGGAAGTAAGACGAGCAGAGGGGCAGGTGGTTATTGAGATTAAAGCTATTGCACACATGTGCTTCCTTCCACAACTAGAGAAACACTTTCAGAGTTCTTTTCTCTCTTTCAACCCTTAGAAGCAACGGTCAAATGCTGGGGAGGCCGTGCTCTGCAGGGGGTGCTCTGCAGGGGGGGCTCTGCAGGGGGCTCTGCAGGGGGTGCTCTGCAGGTTGGGCAGCCAGGCTGGAATTCAGATCTGAATTCCGGTCTGACTGCCCTGCAGTGGGCCTCGCGCCCATTAACCAAACCTGTGGGACCTGTGTTTTCATCTGTGAAGTGGGGACTGGAGTCCCTAGTCCTTTTATGTGGTTGCAAGCTGTCCACAGTTAATAGACAACAGCTTTCAGAAAATGTCTTGGTGTCTAGTAAGCACAGCCTTAGTGTTAGCTCTTGTTGTTAATAAGAACCCATCTAGGGGTAGAAGGATGAATGCAGGGAAGCCTTGCCCTGGGGGAGCTGACATGGAATGCATGCATCCCTTCTGTCACGGGTGCTAACTTCAGTTGATGGTAGTAGCTGCCTGGGCTGATGGTTGAGAATTCTAGTTTTTATTCAAGTTCAGAGAAAAAGGGTGTCCCAAGTGTAGAAGGGGGCGGGGTATTGTCTATCCTGTGTATCATGCATTTTCATCCCTGGTCTAATAAGATTAAAAAATAATAAAATCGGGACTTCCCTGGTGGTCCACTGGTAAAGAATCTGCCTTACAATGCAGGGAATGCGGGTTTGATCCCTGGTCAGGGAACTAAGATTCCACATGCCGCGGGGCAACTAAAGCCCACGTGCCACAACTACTGAGCTCACGCGCCTCAACTAGAGAGCCCGCAGTGCCGCAAACTACACAGCCCACGTGCCCTGGAGCCTGCACGCCACAACTAGAGAAGAGAAAACCCACATGCCACAACTAGAGAGAAGCCCGTGAGACGTGACGAAAGATCCCGCATGCCACAACCAAGGCCTGACGCAGCCAATAAATAAATAAATAATAAATCTTAAAAAAAAATAAAATAAAATCAACATATTAATGAGTTAATTTTGCAAGCTAATGATTTCCCTTAAAACATAGGTGCATGGCCGAATGTAACTTAGTACTCTTTCATTCACAGGGTTTATCTATTTGAGTTATTTGCAGTGACCATTCAGACGACAATTTGTTCCATTTTTTGACATATTTTCCTCCCAATCAAAACACTGTATTCTTCAATATCACAAAACGGAATTGAGACATTGTAAAGGAGATGTAAAAGCATGAAAACTGGGAAGTGATGAGTGTATTTTGGAAGAAGGGTCATCTTTTGTTAGGGCCATCTGTTTCTTACTTGGTTCTCTGAAGTTCTGTTCATCATGCATTTCTTTGCAAAAATACTTGGCTTTATAATGATTTGAAAGCCTGTTTCTGTTTGCTTCAAGGCAAACAAATGCTTTGTAAATAAAGAATGACCAAAATGGCCTAATCCATCAGCCCAGCCAATAACAAATGTCCTCTCTGGGTAGACATTTACAAAATTACCGACAATGCAAATCTTGATCAGAAAAAAACAAATCTAGAAGGGACATTTCTTTTAACTTGAATTAATCAGACATAAATCTGTAGAGTTACTTGGCCTTGAATATATGCACATATGTGCACATCTTTTTCAATCTCAGGCACATCTCTGTATTTCATTTTCATATAGGTAAACATCTGCTGGAACTATATCATTCTGAGTTTACTTGAATTATAGCAAAGGGCTTGACTTTAGGTTTTTTTTTTATCCTTTTCCATTTAAAAAAACATTAAAAAGGAAAATTCTTACCATAAAATTTATATAAATGGGTTTTCTCCATATATAACTAAACAGTTAAATAAATCATTTGAAACCTAAAATGTATTCTTTAACTCCAAAACTACATTCCACATTTTTCATTTACAATTTGTAGCTAGTTCATTAGTGTTACCTTTCCCAGCTTAGCAAAATAACAGTGAGCTGTCAACATTTGCTTTACTTGTGAGACATGGAGATACTGGAATTAGACTATACTTTAATTTTAATTAAATGCAGTTTAATAATTGAAGAGTTATTTTAGCAAAAATACATGTTACATGAATTTTGAGAGATAAAGTTAACTAGACGTGGTCTTTGGAACCTTAATTAACAGAATATAGTTATAAAATATAAGTTCCTTGTTTAATGTACCAGAACCAAAGCGCAGAAACAATTGAACAGATTGGCATATAAATCAAGTTCATTTAAAAGTGCTTTCATTACCTTTTCTTTGCTTTTCTAGTTTATACTCATCCTCTCCAAGCACGGGGAAGTGGTGGGGGAATGGAGTGGACAGAACGTGTGTAATTTCAATCCAAAGTCAAGTACTGTTAACATCTAAGCATATTTCTTTATAACTGATTTACTCATTTTGATTTTACATAATCAATATTACACTGTATATAGTTTCCCATGGTGCTTTTATTTCCTTAACTCTGTAATACGAGCAAATGAAAACTAACTTTGTACATAGGACTCTAATGGCTATACGTGATTTCACTGGTCTGCAGCCCGAGCTAGCTGACTTTTCCCATAAAGGGCCGCGTAGTAAGTATGTTCTGCATTGGGAGCCGATGGTCTCTTTCCCAACTACTCAGCTCTGTTTTTATAGGGCCAAAGCAGTCTGACTACCTACAAACAGATGGATATGGTTGTGTTCCAATAAGACTTTATTTGCTAACACTGAATTTGGAACGTCATATAATAGTCACACATCACAGAAGAGGATCCTTCTTTCTATGTTTTCCCCAACCATTTAAAAATGTAAAAACCAGTCTAAACTCACAGGCTGTACAAAAGGCAGAAAGCCTGTGGGATTTGGCATCCGGATCTTAGTTTGATGATCCCTGGTCCACAGCCTCTTCGACTGGCAATGTCTGAGTCTCTCCTAGGCTGAGCTCTCCTAGGACAGCTACGCTTTTGTTCACCTATTTTTATTCTACGTTGGATCTTCTTACATATCTGAGAAGAGTGTCGAGAGTGTTGGTGGTTACTTTACTTCTAATGAAACTGGAAGATTTTGTTGAAAGGGATTTCTAGAAATGAATTCTAAACTTGGCATCTCCAAGAGTCTAAAACCAGGCTGACGGAGGAGAGGAAAACGCTTTCCTTGACCTTCTTAGGGTCCTTGGTTGGGTGTGAAAATTAAACTGACAAAGAGAGATTCACAGGAGAAAAGCATACAAATTTGTTTAATACAAGTTTTACCTGATGTGGGAGCTTCCATAAGGAAACGAAGACTCAGAGAAACACTAGGGCTGGTGTATTTTTATGCTAGATTTCATGAGGAGGGGACAATGTCGGTTAAAGAGTATGAGGTACTTGTAGCAACCTGGAGGGGGGCAGGGGAGGGGGACTGAGCACGGCCCGTTTGTTAGGATTTGACTTTGCATCCCTCTGTTTCGCAGAGATAAAGACGCTCCTTTCCTGCAGGTATAGGAACCCTCTCCCATGAGGGTTTTATAACCTGTCTCAGGAAAGAAAGGCAAAGGGGAGACGTGGTCAGAGTGAGCCTCCTGTTTCTGCCATTTTCTCAAAATACTCAACACGCCAAGGTGCCAGTTTGGGGGTAACATGACCTGAACCCCAACACAGATTTACAGGCCTTTGTGTGCTTTTTATCAGTAACTGTAATTTGTCATTGTTCTTTCAAAGCACCATTCTCAAAACAATTATAGGTGGTAAAGAGTAAGATATTCTGCCCTGTGTGTAGGGTGTTTCTTAAACTTAGAAAAAAAGAAATACACAGAATACTGTGGAGGAAAACCAACAAAGGTACCAAGAGCACAAGCCTTCATTTCAAAATGCAAGGTCAAAGAGAACTGCCAAGGAGCATTCTAACTCGGGCAAGGAGGGCGGGATCTTCTACAGGGCTTCAGCAAGTGGTGTCTTTCAGTGGCTACATTCTGGAATAGTTGGTTAAGGATGATTCTTAGGAGAGGGAGGAATTATTCCTCTGAATTAGCAGCCACTGTTTGGGCAATTTGGATTTTATCCCAAAGAGTGAGGAGGGAGAGGTAGGGGCTATAGCTCTGCAGGAGGGGGTGGGAAGGACACACATGAGGGCCCTCGCGGAAAATTCACTGTCACACAATGTACTAGTAACCTATTATAGGGTATTTAAATTAGAAATTTACCTTTATAATAAGCCATTTACTAGAATCTGTATCATTTTTTTCTGTGGCTGAAAACCGAATTGTTGTGCTGGCTTAAATACTGTGGAACGTTTACTAGTTTACTATTATCTATTAATTGCATACAACAGGTGGATGGAGTGAATTCAGCTGCAACTGATCAGATCCATGATGCAGAAGCATGTCACTAAAACTTCCCCAATACTGCTTAGGCTTCAATACTGATATTGAATCAACTACGTAGTTTTCCAAAGCAATAAAATAAAAATAACAATAACAGTCTTCCTAGGCTGAATGATGGCCATGTAACAGGAATATTATCCTGTGCTAGACTTGTAACAGTACCGTGACCTAGGTATGATAATCTTGATTTTTGAGATGAGGAAACTGAAACTTAGAGATTTTAAGTAACTTAGTTCACATAGTCAATGGAAGTGAAATCTGAACTTGTGCCAGTCTGACCCCTTCTGTATTTTTAACTATTAGGTCAAAGAGAGAAGACTTGATCATTTATCACAGTCACTTAAAGATCACATTAGCAGAATTCATTTTGGGGCAGAATTTCACTTCTAGCAAAATAACTGGCAAACACATAAACGATAGTGACAGGTTCCCAATATATGTACAGATTCCTTCAAAGTGTGATCTTACCACGTATTTTCACTTGTTCCCGCAATATTTCCGAAGTGTTAACATTCAACCTTATTGGAAAGCTCTTTCTTTGAGAGAAGATTCAGAGGAGAACCTGCATCACTGCTCTTTTCCCCTCCAGTATTAAGAGCCAAACTCTAACATTTTCTTTTAGATTTGCTAAGAGGAAGGGAAAAAAAAAATTTCCCCAAGAGAGGGACACTGAGACAACACAATTTGCATATCTTAACAGCCTCCCATAGTGCCCTGCAAACGGAGAACAGTTGAAGGATATAGAGTTCCTTTTACACAGGATAACCAGCGGAAATTACCACTGATGTTAATTTGAAACAGAATGAGATAGCTACACTGAGGTGCCTTGAGGAAGGATACAAAGAGGGCCTTCTCTTGTTCACGAGGTGCTGACAGTGTGGGTGAGAGTCCATCCTGTGCAGCTGATGTAAGGAACGGCACATCCTTAAATCTCAACACCTGGATGGAGCTGGGGAGATTTTGCAAGAAGCCTAGACAGACGGTTTCTCATAATGACACTGCAAAAATCCCAAGAGGCATCTGCAGCGGGCTCACTTGGGAACCGAGTATAAAGAAAAAAAAAATCCTTTCTTAGAAAGGCTCGTTTATCAATGCAAATAAAGTTTAGCTATTTGATAAATCCTTTCCACAGTCCCATTCTGGATGGACGTACTTTTGCATCATTGTTCTTTCTAGGGGCTCGGAAGTTATCGGTTGCCATCAACCTGCTTGAATTCCAAGTACATTCTGAGAACAGAGAGGCATCAGTTCCTATTTAAACTATTTGACCATTCCTTGGGACCTTCATTTTCTATTTGTTTCCCCGTTAAAAATAATCATCTCCCCTCAATCCATGTGTAATTCCAAATAGCATTCGTTGAGAATGTTACGGATTAGCATTTGATAAAACATGTAATCTATCCACCTTTCTCTGATATTGATCTGATTGCCTTCCAAAACAATCAGGTTCAGTGTATCCATTACACTGGCAATCAAGGTCTCAAAGATGTGCGATTAAAGTACTGACTCAGGAAAACAGAAGAGTATTCTTCCCAAGTGATGACAGGCACACTGGGAAGCAGTACAGGAAAGAAAACTCACGACTTCCGAGCAGGATCTGTTTTTCTCTAACGTACAGAGCAGTGACATATAGCCGCTTAATGCACAGCATTGGCAGGAGGTTAAACAGAATAAAAATGATATAAAGCGTTGCGGAAGTGTACAGTGCAAAGCCATGCATACCAAAATAATTTATTATTCAGGTTCAGATGCACTGCCTTGGAAGCTACCTTGAAACCTTTTTAGAAAAAAAATGAGCTGAGAATAAATAATGAAGGGAAAATAGTTCCCTCTGGTTGTATCATGAATTCTTAGCCTACACAATTGATGCAGATTAAGCAATTTCACTCCAATAAAGATGTTAAAAAAATAAAAAATAGAATGTGGGAAAAGAAAAAGACTAAACGAAAAAAGAATGGAAAAGAAAAGAAGGAAAAAAACCTTCTGGCTCTCACCCTGGAAGCTCTTTTAACTTGTTATAGGATTAAGTGGTATGGATAGATAATCTGGCACCAAAGAGCATCTCTAACTAGAAAATGTAACATCAGCTTCAGGGGCAATGAAACTCTTCAGAGAAAGGAAATAGCTCTATCCGGGACCTAATAATTCTAGAAGGTCCATCTGGGCCTCAGCGGCAGGATGGAACATGTGCTGACAGAGAGGAACTGAGGAGAAGCGCAGAAAAGAAAGCTTTCCGAGAAAAGACTTCCAGAAGAAAAGGAACAAGCATACGTGTCTGAGTCTGGCTACTCCAGGAAGATAAAAGCCCTCTAGCTCTGTGAGGAAGAAATGGGAGTTGTACACTGAGAATGGAGGGAATGCAATGTAAGGCTATCATCTGTGTTTGCGTCTTTCTCTCAAGTGCTCAGCTTCAGGGAAGATTTGTAAACAAGGCCAACGCCTGGAGAAGAAAGACAAAAATCTCCCAATCCACTGAATCTTCCCCACTACCCCACGTGGGAGGCATGTTTACCTCCACTTAGAGATACTGACAGTGACCCTTCCCAGGGGTGGAACTCAAGGTGGCCCTTCTAGTCAATGGAAAAACCCCAGAATTTGACCCCAGGTCTAATTTCAAAACTATTCTGAGATGTGGAGAACAATAGAAAATAAGTTTAGATATCTAATGTGGATGAAGTTTTCTGATGATACTGCAACAGATCCAGGACCATTTCATGATGCTGTGACAGTTTTCCTTTTTTCCCCAAATGTCTAGGAAACATGCACACATGTTGCTGAAGGATCATCTATTTTTTTTTGTTTTTAAACTGTGCAAGTCTATCATAGTGTAATTACGATTATTTTAAAAGATGCCCTTTTCCCGTGCCAGAAGGGATATTCTCGACCAGAGAAGGTAGATGAGGTAGGTGTAAAAGTCAGCCAAGAGTGCGTTTTCACGCGCCACCTGTCACTAACACTTGCCAAGCTTCTAGGGGAGAAATCTCAGGGCTCTTGCCCCAGAAGCTTTCATCTCTTGTTAACTGAAAGCCAACCTCTACAAGAAAACCTGAGACATATTCAGTGTCATCTAATCAAGTATACTGCATTATTTTAATAATAATAATGTTAATAAGATAGTTCTATGGAGAGGAGTTATCAAGAAAAACTTTGAATTAAAAAAAAGGAGAAAAAATGATAAACGTTTAGTATTCCTCAAGGTCTCTAACATATGAAAGATTTGGTTAATGGAGGAGTATTGGGAAAATAATTCAGGCCAGGGAGCAAGATAAACAAGTCACAGAGGCAGTATAATATGGGAGAGCTATGGAACTGGCTATGGAAAATGTCTATTTTGTTCAAATTGTTCAGGTCAGATGATGGCAGGCTTTGGTGTCTAAGCTAAGGAACAGAAAATGAATGCAGCCACTTCCATTCTCTTCTTGCTCTTAGAGGACACGTCCGAGATTCTATGATCCTAGATGTTATACAAATTACAGATTCTTGAAGTACAAATCGTTTTCTCTTATAACCTATTTTAAGGGGTAAGCACACATTCAACACTTAATTCTGGAAAAAATCTGGTCGATTATCCTGCTCTACCTGCATGAGACAAAAGTATAAATTACATGTTTATGGTCTATTTGATTTTGTTTTGTTTTGTTTTCTACCAAAAGGCCACTCTTTTTTCTCCCCTGTTGTATTATCATTGACATAGGACACTGTGTAAGCTGAAGCCATACGCATGTTGATTTCATACACTTGAGTATTGCAAGATGATGACAAACCTTATGGCTACTGACACTTCCAGCATCTCACACAATTACCACTTCTTTTTGTGGTGAGGACATTTAAGACCTACCCTGAAAGGGGTCATTCTTGAAGACCTACCCTGAAAGGGGTCATTCTTGAATGAACACATTTTTAAAAGTTATTGAAAATTCTGCACTTTCCTATATGGTGAAAGGGAGCGCCATCTTACTTCAAGATTCGGGTGTAAGTAAGGCTTTGATTTTGCTGCCCAGCTCGCGCTACCTAGTTGGTGGGTAATTGTACCAGGTCCTTAAGAATTTCCTGCGTTCTTGGAGACTCTCTAGTTGCCCCTTGCATGCATGGCACATAAATACTTCGGGGAGCTCAACCAAAGCCTGCTGACAACACAAATATGGGTAAGCCAATCACGTGGAGAATTCTCAGGATCTTCGTATCACCTAATAGTTTAGGTTTCTCAGTTACGACAAAATAGCTTTGGGGGCTGAAACTGAAAAACGAAAAAGAAAGAAGGCGTTACCAGGCTGTGTATTGAACAGAATTATGTCACGGCATCTGTCCAGCTGAAATCTAAACTCAGAATTATTGTTGTGCATAAAATGCTGACATTAACTTTTAATTACCTGGTTAAAAGAAAATGTCGCAGCACGGGAAAATTAAGCTTCGCGAAACAAGGATTAGATTAGAAGTGTGGGCTAGCGCCCACGGCTTCAGTGGTTCCTGTGAGCTCCGACAGCTTTCGAAGTGCTTAAGTACTTAGTGAGGTGACTGTAACATTGACCAGCCAATGACATAAATCCACAATTAATTATAAAGACTTACATAAGTGAAAAGAAAGGTGTTCACTGGATCGGGGTTTATCGTGAGACGTTGACATAATGAAATTTTAATCGATTTGTTTACTTAAGGAAGAATTAATTGCATATCATATTGCAGAAAATATAGTACAACTGTAAAAGTCCCTGACTTCAGACTCTTAGTTAAGTGGATCACTTGTGTCTCACTGTTCTGAGACAATTTATGTAGTTTTGGGGTTTATCAAGCCTGTGTTCAGCTTGCCACATTGACTAAAATTAAGCCATCCTTATGAGCTCTCCCAAGGGGCCTCTTTCGTTTTTCTAGGGAACTGTCCATCTTTCCCATCTCCACAGCTCCTGAAGTGTCATTCTGCCATCTAATTTGGAGTAAGTTGTTATTTATGGAGTGTTCTTAATTTATGAAGTGATGAGGGGTGCCCCAGTTAGCTGGATGCCCCTGTGAAGTTCCACAGGTGAGTGGTGAAGCTGTCCGTTTACCAACTGACTTTCAACCTTCTCTAGCTGACACAACAGGATTCATCTTCCTGCAGAGAAAATGAGCTACCCCTTCATACACAGCTGGTGTTTGCATGCAGCTCGAGCATATCACACCCGAAAATCAACCACTTCCTAGAAATACAGTACGGATCTGAGTTAGTGCTCGCCACGGAAGAAACTGCACGTGCAAAGTCAGAGGACCTATTTTTATTGCACTTCACGCAGGTAATTTCCAAATCTGCTTCTCTCTGGAGAATCAAACGGTCTTTCATACACATTATAGCCTACAATAATACTAAGATTTTCTTTGCTACCAAAATGTATTCCTCACTGGAGTTCATTCTGGAATTTAGTATAAGTAACAACAAAATAGACACGAAATAGCTTAAAAGAGTCTTTCTCCAGGAGAACAGAGTCCTAAAATTGAAATGAGTAATTATATAAATTATTATTTGAGCAAAATTTTATTGAAACCTCCAAACCCACCCACCATTGTATCAGACAGAGTTTTCTCAAGAGTCCAAGACTGCATAACACCGAGTGCTTAACAGATGCCAGGCCCTGGTGTAAGCACCTCATGTGGGTTACTTCCTTTTTAGCCCATACGGCAATTTGATGAGTTAGATGTTGTTATTATCCGAATTATAAAGAAGGAGAAACTGAGCATTGAAGAGTCAAATAATGCTCTGGTGTTACAACTGCCAGGAAGTGGTGTAATTCATTCATTGTTTTTTAAAATTTTCTGTATTTGATGATGGCTGGGGCTTTGCGAACCCCAGGAGGGGTGGGACTGGTCCTCCCAGGGTTAGTTGGCTCCTAGACATAGCAAACCACCTGCCTTCGAGTGAACCTTTGATATGAACACCAACCAATCCAGAGCACACCTGCCCCCTCAATCACCACCGTTATCAAATTCTCGCACTCCAAGCCATTATTCCTCTTCCTTTAAGTCACCCCAAGGCCAGGTACTGGACAGCCTGGGACCAGCCCTTTTGGCCAGAGCCTGCCAACATTCTTCAGACTCTCCAATTCTAAATCCGCTCAGCTGCTTACGCTGCCTCACCCCTTTCTTTCTGCTGAAACGATAATAAAGGCTCTGGTCTGTGCTTTCCCCATTCTCCATCTGCCTCCTGACTGACCTTGGTGCTTTCCCATGTTGTCCTGCAAACCACGGCACCTGTTCCCTCCCTCCTCCTGGGAACTGTGGGTGACAAACGATCTTTTCAAAGGCAATTGTCTCCGATGAGTTGAACTCATCATACCTGAATACAGACAAAATCCTAGGTACATTAGAAGACGGGTACCCAGGGTTGAGCCAAAGTCCTTTGACTGCACAAATTTCCCCCAACCCCCCTTTCAAACCCAAGGGCCACCTTCTTCTTCTTCCTCTTTACTTTTAATTTTGAAATAATAAAAGCTTCACAGGAAGTCACAAAGAATGTACAGGGAGGTCTCAAGTATCCTTCACCCAGCCTCCTCCAATATCTATACCTCCTAAAACTAGAGTTCAGTATCACAAGTACAGCCCACAGAACCTGTTTAGACTTCACCATTTACATACACTTGTGTGTGTGTGTGTGTGTGTGTGTGTGTGTGTAGCTCTGTGCAATTTTACCACATCTGTAGCTTCTCTAAGCAACACCACGATCAAGATACTCAAGTACAGCATCGCCACAAGGCTCCCTTCACTGACCCACTTATAGCCATGCCTGCCTTCCCCAGCCCCAGGCAACAGCTAAGCCGTTCTTCATCTCTGTAAAATGTTACTTCACAGATGTTATATAGATGGAATCAGGTAGCACGCATCCTTTTAAGATTAGCTTTTTTCACTCAGCACTATTTCCTTGAGGTTAACCCAAGTTCTTGCACTTATTCCTTTTTATTGCTGAGTAGCATTTACCAGTATGGATGTACTACAGTTTGTTTAACCATTCATCCTTTGAAAAACATCTGGGTAATGTCCAGGGTAGGGCCATTATGAATAAAGCTATGGACATTTGTGGACAAGTTTCTGTGTGTTACATCGATGGCTCCCAGGGAAACACATCTCCTGATATCCACACGCCTATGTAATCCCCTTCCCTTAAATACAGGCCAGACCTGTGAATCATATTGATACTAACCAATAGAAAGTGGCGGAACTGACACGGTTAGTTCTGAGCCTAACCTTTAGGAAGCATCTGCTCCGGCTCTTTTGGAAAAACCTAAGAACCCAGTGCTATGAGGAAACCCAAGCTAGTCCCACAACGAGGCTTAGAGGAGAAGAACCAAGAAATCCATTCAGAAGTGTGAACCAAGGTTACTGGCCGATGGATACTTCTGGATTCCAACCGTCATCACCCTGCCAGCCATGTGAGTGGGCTGACTTGGAAGTGTACACAAGAACAACCTCAGCGATGCCACTGAAGCAGATGAGCTATGCTTGCAAAGCACTGACGAAACGGCAGAATCATGAGCACATGAATAAAACGGTTGTCATTTTAAGCCACTAAGTTTTTAGTTAGTTTGTCCGACCAAAACTATGCATAGCAATACATAATCGGAACAGAAATACACATCCTAGGGACTTCCCTGGCGGTCCAGTGGTTAAGACCCTGCACTGCCACTGCAGGGGGCATGGGTTTGACCCCTGGTTGGGGAACTAAGATCCTGTGTGCCGCTCGGCACAGCTGGAAAAAAAAAAAAAAAAAAGAAAGAAAAAAGAAGTACACATCCTAGTATAAGCCGGTCCTGAATACACGTTAGTTTTTATATTAATTTGCTAAAATTTCAGGTTATTTAATATAAGTACAGCTAGCAACTATCTGCATTTAAAGGGGTAAAGTACAACAGTGTGTTTTTATATAGCATAAACGTAAATGTATCCGGATATTCTAGAAATGCACTGGATCTTGAGTCATAATATCTAAGATCAATCAATCACATGCTTTGAAACGTCAGATATCATGGACAACTGTTTGGATAAAAAAAGCAAACCCCTATAAAATGATTTTGTATTCTGTAAAACATTAAACGAATATAAGGTATTTCTGTAGTGGCTCACAAGCAATTTAGTAGTTGATTGATAAACAGGAACAAAGAAAACACAGATGTTAATTACACTTTAAGGAACATTGAATTTATCCCACCATTGTCTGTATTATCAAACTCTCATAGTATGTTCAGATACAATAGAGTATATTATAATTTCATTAACTTGTGTAGAAATCCATGATTTTCAATAAATGGAACATACGATATAAACTTTATATAAAAACACCATTGACTAGTAATACTGTCGCCAATTTGAATTCAGCAAAGAATCACATTTCATTCCATAACGTCATTTCATTTAATTTTATAATTTTACTTAACAACTACAACACCAAATAGAAAAGAATAATTAAGCTTGATTGCCCAAATACTTCTAGCAATTGATTTCAGTCATCTTCCCTTTTCTCTTTTTCTTTAACCAACAAATGAGAAGTTGTGACTTGACAACATCTGATGTAGTGGCAGACACACTTCCAAATTTGTTTGTTTCTGAGCTATTTTTGGCTTTCTTTCGTCATTTAGTCCAAATTAAGTGTTGGTTAATGTGGTTACATTTTACTGGAGCTACTAAAATAAGGTTACATAAAACAGAAAATGGAAATAAAAGTTTACAACAAGCTTCATTCTGCTTTCTTTCTTTGAAGCCCAGTGGAAAGTATGACAGCCTTGCACATTCAAGTCTTTGCATATTATTAAACTAAAAAAAATTATAAAGAACATGACGGGCTGAAAGGAAAAAGAAGTACCAGCCAGAACAAATTCTGGCTGTTGATTATTTCCCAAAGATATTCTCCTTCAAAGCCCATGGAGAAAAAAGCATCACAAATTCTGTCCAAAATCATGTTTCCCTAATGTCCCCAAACTGGAAAATTCAAAAAATGAGTTTCTTTGGGTTAATGCTGCACTATACAATCAATTTGTGGCCAATTTTTTTCTCACCTAATTTTCCAGTCGTTTTAGAATTAATCGCTTGTGTTTGCTAAGTCCTCACAGTAGATTAAAAGCAAGTCAGTTACAGAACACAAATGAAAACATTTGGTCCCACTGAATATGAAATCCATTTCAGAAAAACGTGGTCAGAAAAACAGATGCATGAAGAAAGATGCTAAGAAACTGAAAAGGCTGCCACATACATATTATCTGGGGGAATTACTTAATCTTAGGCTCATGGCTAGGACCCTTTCTCTTCTATATAGCATTTTTCTGACAATTACACAGCTGAATGGTTATTTTTGTTGCTGTGTTTTGTTTTTGGTTTTGGTTTGTTTAGATCTTGGCCCGCAACTTAAAGTGTCTCTGAGAAGACTTAAGGCTAGAAACTATGTTTTCCAATTTACATTGATTGTAAAAATGAGATTGTTATCGGGAAGAGGTTAAAAAATTATTTGAATCTGAATTAGAAAAAAAATTCAAATTCATTGCTCATTTGAGAGTACTTCACAAACCATCCAATGATAAAAGTGCCTACTAAAAATGTACTTATGCTACCCTCTGTTAATCAAGCTACTTTCTGAACATATAAATTGTATAAAATTATAAAAGCTAAGTAGGGAAATAATCAAATGTATTTATAACTTAGACCAAAAGGTTTCTGATGACACATGTTTAGGCATGTGGGCTAGGGGGTGGTGGTGGTAATAAGTATTCAACTAATTGCCTAAATTCTCCACTTTATAATTCTCCAAAAATAAAGTAATTTCTGTGTATGTGGGCATCACCACTAAACCACCGTTTCTCCAACTCTGACAAAAAAAGGTATGTCTCAAACTACCATATTAAAATAATACAAATAGCAGTGAAATTAAGACAGGAAAACTTTTACTCTTAAACTGCTTCAAAGTCCCATTTATGCATCTACAGCCCTGATAGATTATGAGTATAAATCTGACTTTGATCTTAAAAAAAATTTGTATAGATCTTAGATATATACTTAAGGGTAGTTTAGATCTCTCTTTGATCATATGTTTTTCAGTTACTAAGTGCTGAACACAGAATATTACATATTAGTATATTAGTACAGAGAGTGGGTATGAGTACTTGGCAACTAAATAGTAAAAATTCAGGTATGTTTATTTAATTTAATAAAGCTGTTTAGTTGGAGAAGAAAAGCAACTTTTGAAGAGCAAAATCTATTTTGGATTAACTTTAAAAGCTTAAAAAATTAGTTGTAATATTTTCATCCATGGTTTTTGGTCATAAATATTATGGCTACCAAGTCTGTTCCATCCCTAAGATTGTTAAAAAACAAAAACTAAAACAAACGATCAAAGAAAAACTACTCACCTGAATTTTCTTCTAATCCTTTAGTATTTTTATTTTCTACCATTTAAATTATTATTTCACCTGGAACGTAACCTTGTGAAACTTAAGTTTTATTCATCTTTTACCAGTTTTCCTAACTCTATAATCAAATAAAGCTCTATTTCCTCAGTGTTTCTGAAGTACCACTTTTACTATAAACTACTTCACTATATCTAATACTGCTCTTGCATCACTACATCTCTTCAGCCCATTTTCTACTCTCGTCACTGCTGCATCCACCAGTGGACTGAAATCTGACTGCAACTTGCTTCCACTGAAAACAGAAATCTCTCCCTTGCAGCCCCAGGACTTGTTCTGCCACAGTTGCATAGGATGCGTGGTGAAACCACTCAGCCACTATGACACATGCACAAATCTGGAAGTTCAAGTGAATTGTACCCTTGACCGAGGGTAACCCCTGACCAGTGTGTGGGACGGGAGACTGGATAAATACACAGATCTTCTGTCCCTCGATGAAGAAGCTGTATTTTACATGGCTCCTCGGAGAGTCCCCAGTGGGACCAAGTCCAGTCTCCCACTTGCGTTATTAACTAGATAATGCATCCCTAGATTGGCTCTGCCTCTTTCCTTCTTCCAGTCTTTCCGGTTGCCTTCTCCTGTCCATTGAGATGATTCCCTGCATGCAAGCTATCTGCATAAAAATGTTTACCTTAGACACTGATTTTAAAGCAAAGCTAAGCCAACATCATTTATTTTTGATTCTATTTCTTGATGCTATTCTGTACCATTAATCTGTCCTTTCATGGTTTTATAATATATTTTAATACCTGGTGAGACAATTGTACATATGCTATTCTTTGTTTGAAAACTACCCTTGGCTGCTCTCAGGATTTGTCTTTTCCAGTTAACTTTGAACCATTTAGGCAATTTCAAAGTCCTATTAATTTCTTAAATTAGAAATAAATTATACACTTTTACTCAATTTCACATTCCCTCAATTATCAGCTGTACGGACTTGTGGTTTTTCCTTCTTTAAGACCCAATATCCTCTTTTATAAATTAAGCACAATAATTCCTTCTTCACTGAGTTGATAGAAATAGTAATTGAGATATACACACATACATTAATCATTATACAATTAACGCTATACAGTAAACACTAAATAGTCAATGGATTGTGTATATGCTAATATCATTATAATATTGAGCCTCCTAATTTATAATGATAGCGTGTCATTTCATTAGTTAAAGTACATCTAGCATCCCATAATAAAGTCTAGTACTTTTCTTATCAGTCCTACATTTTTTTTTCCTAAAATTTTTCTAAGAATTTTTTTTGACATTTTAATGGCAATTTTGGATGAGATCATTTTAAAATTTCATTTTTAACCTATTAAAACTAATTTCATTAGGCATGTCTATGGGAGGCTCGGTGCTGAATGTTTTATAGATGCTATATCAGTTATTCTTACAATAATTATTAGAAACGGAAACTATTATTGGCTGCATTTTAAAGATAAATAAAAAGACACAGAAAGGTTGAGTATATTCACCCAGCTAGTAAGTGACTAATCTCAAATTTAATTCAAGGCTAACCTTGATTTTTAGGAAAGTAATTGATCCCTCTATATTGTTTTTATAACTAGCCACCAACAACTTATACCTGTTACTCCAAATTATTTTTGTTGGTTCTCTTGCTTTCTTTTATAGATGATCATATTAATTCCAACTGTTGATAAACTTGCTTCTACCTTCCTAATATTTTTCTTACTAATGTCCTTTTGAACGAATAGAGCTTTGATGAATTAAAAGCAGTAATGTGTTTTAAAACTCATTTTATGTTGTTAACAGAAATAAAAGACAAGTGTCCTGGGGACGGGGTGTCCTCTACATTTCCAAATCAAAAATATTTTGCTAAATTTGTTTGCCAAACCCTGAACACCTAGGAGTCCCCCATCTTTTTTTAAAAATAGAACACGGCTACCACCGTATAATTGTCCCAACCTCATTCTGTAGACATTTTCTGATGCTTGGCTTGTAAAGGCAAGCTCTGAGCTGCTCAGGGGCGTATGGCAGGGAAAGGTGTTTGGGGTTCAGGTCAACCACCCTTCCCACCCAGGACACCACAGTGGGTTCATGGTTTCCCTCCAGACGCCTCACACAAACCAAAGGACACGAGTCTGGAGGCCAAGTTCTGAGTGAGCAGGTTCAGTCTCCAAGGGCACATGACTAAAAGGTGACTTCAATTTTCCAACTAGTCCTTCAGCTTCTCCTCCCTCAAATTCAGGGATTGCGACATTGAAATTGAGGCCCTGCACGGTGGTAGCTCCTTTGAATGAAACGATGATTCACAAGACCCATGGCATTGAGCCAACTGGCCTCTTCTTAGGTAGTCACCACCTACCTCCTATAAGCCAGGGAGAGCAGGGGAGAGCACCTGAGTGTCAAGAAGGAGTATATCTGCCCTCAAAGGCAAAGCAGGTAGGAGAGAGAAATGACATCAGCCAGAGACGATTCCAACAATTCATCAAGGTCACTCTGTGGTTGATTGAACTTGAACGGTTTTCCCCGATGATTATGTACATGTGTGTTGAGTAATTAGACTGAGAGTCCAGAATCTTTGTCACCCATTTCCAAAGTATTCCAGCATATTTCCTTGAAGCCCTTTCTCAAATCTGTGTGTTAAGTGTTTCTACAACAGCAAGAAGGTGAAATGAGTTTATGCAGAGTTTTGGAAAGAAGAAATCATTGTTTTCTTTCTCATTAAACTTTGTTGAGAGACACAGGACGAGAATGATATCATGCAAACCTACCCCCCCCAAAAAAAAATTCCCACTATGAGTTGAGCACCTATTTAAAGATAAGAGGTTTATACAACAATCCACTAACCTGATCAAAAATATATCCATTTTACAGATGTGGAAGTGGAGAAAATGGAAGCACAGTAAGGTTCATATATAACTATAACTATAACCATAACCATAACTATGACTATAAACTATAAGTATATATATACATATAATACCATAATAGGTTGTCTATCATTTATTAGCCTCAAAACAAACAGTGTATACAGTGTCAATACTGGCCCACATGGCAACAATCTCCCTGTGACAGGAGAAACTATGATTTGTAAACAAGTGTATGTAACAGAGCATTTTCATTCTATAGGACAAAAGGGCAATAAGGGAAGTACTCAGCTCTTTCACTGAAAGTTCCAAGACTAGCGATAGTACTTATTCATCTAAAAGCAGGTTATCTGACCACACTCTTTGAGAGATCAGAAAAGACAAGGAAAGCTTCAGAATAAACCAGAAAGACAGAGGGCAAAACCACCAGGCCAGGGAGCAGGAAAGCCACGTGAAGAGCTTAAGAGACGTGAATATACGGATGAGTGACGATATACATGCAGCCATGCGATTTTTATAGGGGAAATAATTTTTCAAAGAAATTAAATATAGAAGTGGCTCGTCTTGGGTTAAGGAATAACAGAAAGCCCAAATTAAAGAGCATTTCATTAGCTTTCTAAGTGGAGTGACTCAATAAATGACTTGCTTTAAAAACAGACATCCAATTAACCCCACTCCTGAGACTGACAGTTGAAGAACCACTCATCTCAGAAGGGTTATTTCCCTCCAGCCTTCTGGACCAGATCCTCAGTCGGAAGTGTGAGCACATGCGTGTGTTTCAGTGTGGTGTGTACATTGACATACACGCTCAGACACACCTAGGATGTTAAACTGACCTGCCTTCAACAATGGGCTACTGACGGGAAGTCCCCAAGGCACGTGGATGAAAGTGAATTCGTTGCTGGGAACAAGGGCACAGGAGTGGGTAAGAGAGGCTGAATGCCCACGCTGCGTCCCTCCAGCCCCTGCCTCTGCGGTTTCTCTCTCCCCGCAGAGCCCAGCTACCTGCGGAAATCGTCCGGCTCCGCTGCGAGCACCAGGCCGGCTCCTGGAGCCCCTACGTAGGCCGAGTGGAGCCGAAGGGTTGATCCTCCAGACCCCATGCACAGTCTTCCTTTCACCACCTTCCGTTTATACAAAGACTGGCTTATCCCTTTTTTTTTTCTTCTGTTGCCTTTGCAATGAAAAGCTCTCCACGCGCAGCCTAATAAAGTTCTATGCCCACCCCACCCCCGTCCCCAAACCCCTGCCAAAAAAAAGAAAGAAGGGAGACTTAAACCTGGAACTCATTTAGCTAAAGGGACTTTAGTTAACAAGAAAGTTACCCATCATGAACTGCAGGTAACACCTCCCGTGATCCTAAATCCATTACCTGGAGACTTAGCCCAGGCTGAGTTTGATTTTATGAACTGTGAGGTTGCAATGTTGAAAGTCTGCAAATTGGACATAAATTGGACGCAAAAGACGGGGGGAGCCGAGTGATTTTCTTTCTAACAGTGTAGCAGGCTTTGGCTCTTACCAGAGATGCCTGTGATCTGGAACACGGACGAGGATGAGTGCCTGAGTCTGTGCCTCTCTCAATCCAGGATTTCCCTCCTGGTAAAAAGGGTTTTCTCCCGACGCAAGCCCGTTCTATCTACAACTGCCTCGTATATTACCAGGTGAATTGCTCTTAATCACAATGAAGTATTTGACCGAGGAATGCGCACATGCACGAACATGCGCACGCGCTATTCTGAGATCAGTAACAGAAAATGAGTTTTCTTCCACACCTTGTCCCTTACTGGCAACAGTGTCCTGTGATGCTTTTGACTGGATCCACTTTCGTCTGGCCCCCTTGGCGTCCTTTTACAATCCTAGGGAGGACAGCTTATGTCATGAATAATGCAGTCATTGGTTTATGGGTTTTAAGGAAAACGAAGACCACTTTCAGATTCATTGTTATCTTCTCCTCTCAACTTAATTAAACATTTACTTGTTTTTACTGTTTTCACTTATTAATTTCACTTATTATTTTTACATTGTGAAAGCATCCAGAGATGTTCCAGAGATCAAAATCTGGGAAGGCACATGTGTTATAACAGAAGTGGAAGGCCAGGTATAACACATCCTATCATCGAGATGAAACATGAAAATACAGAGGAGGGAAGATTAAACCAACTGGGGATAGAAAAAAAAGTGAAAATCTGGGCTTCAAAAATTGCACTGTGATTCACCACATGGACAGTAGTTTTGGTCTGGGGTGGAGAGAAGAGGTGGGTACCCCAGACAGAAGAAGGGGTTTTAGAAAAAACAATAGCAGAGAAGTTTATGAAACGGCCATTTGAGTGACATGGGCAGGGTCTGCTGTACTTGGAGGAGGAGAGGAAAGATGGACTGAAGTCTGAAAGTGGACAAATCCAGGCTGGATGGTTTGAGCTCTCTTCCACATAGAAGCTTCTGGGGAATTCCCTGGTTGCCCAATGGTTAGGACACCGCACTCTCACTGCTGAGGACCTGGGTTCAATCCCTGGTCAGGGAACTAAGATCCCACAAGCCACACAGTGTGGCCAAAGTAAACAAACAAACAACAGAAGTTTCTGGAATATTTTGAACATGGGAAGTATACCATGAACTTGTGTGTAAAAATTTGCTCAAATCAACAATAATAGCATATATCTCAGTGTCTCAAATGCATAAATTACAGTTCATTCAAATGATGGTATACTATACAACATTTTAAACAAAAGAACTGATCAAGCATTTAAAAAATGTAAATGTTTTGAAATTTGTGTATCATATACTATTATTAAAAAACAAAAACAAAAGCATTAATGGATTCACATATGTCAATTCCCTGATGATCATTACCTACGGGGAAGTAGAAAGGAAAAGAGACATACGTGTACAGTTTTATTTTTTAAACAGAAAAAGTATAAAATGGGAATCTCAAGCAAATATGGCAAAACATTAACATCTCTTTTATCTGGGTCATAGGTACTTGGATGTTAGCAGTGTCTGCATTTTCCATAGGATTTACATATTTTGTCATTTTTAAAGGGCCAATTCCCCTCTCTCTTTCCCTCCGCACACTCACTCAACACTTCAGCTCCAACTACAGCTGCCTCAAGTATTTCTCACAGTCTTGGGGAGCATTTCACACTTGTCCACAAACAAATGTGGTCGGTCCCCAGGGGGCATCCCTTGCGTAGTGCTGGCCCCACAGGAGGGCCCCGGGCCGCCTACCAGAGTCAGCTTGTGCCTCACTAACTACCAGCACAGGGCAAGGTGTCTCCTCACCCCTTACAGCACTTTTTTAGAGAAAATCTACCCTGCAGAGCACTCTAAATTCTACGGGTAGAAACACATTTTGGATCCTGTGGATGGCAGAGCAATGAGGGCAAGTAACCTTTACCCTTTGTGTTAGCCACAGTGTGCAGCACACCAGTTACTGAGGGTTTGGCTCTCAAGGTATACAGGAACTTCAGTATAATATTTCTCCTTGCTTTAGCACCACAGCTTTCCTCTGCATGAAAACTCGAAATCCAGTAGAATAATCATAGGCTCCTGGATGAACGTAGAATCATCCCTCACCTCTGACAACTCGGGTTTTATTACTTGATCAAGCTTTCCTTTTTAATTCTCCTTTTCCCTCAAGATGGCTTTCTCCCAAAGGCTCCCTGAGCCCTCCCACAGATAAACATCTTGTCGTAACCGTCCATCAGCTTAAACGCCAAGCCCAGACAGAGCTGAGGCTCACACTGGGTTCTCCGCCACACCAGGAAGTTTATTCTGGCAGGAGAACGTGGGCCAGGCTGGAAACAGGAAGAGGCTGGAGTCGGGGAGACCAAGGAAGAAGGCAGCTACTGCAAGCGCACAGGCGGACTTCTCCGTTCACATGCAATCATTTACAGCGGTCTTCTTTCGTGCTGTGTTGTGGATGCTCTGCAGGATATATATGATAAATTTATGCATGGCAATGGTATTTTCTCTAGTGCTTCAAGCCCTGAAAATCAGCCTGTTGGAAAACTGAGTCTTACAAATATCTCATTAGGTCACCTGACTCTACCTAATTTGCAGCTCTGGCCCTAAAACAAACCTCTCAGGAAGATAAAGGAGGAAGGGGAAAGAAAAGGTCAAATAATTAGCTCTGCAAACATTGATGAGTAGTACCTTTAAAGATGCCTTTATATATTTAACACTCTTACCTCTTTAATATGCCCAGAATTACTACTTATAAAACCAGCTGTGCAAAAGCAAATAAACAAACAAACAGAAACAGTTATGGAACATACGTAGAATCACTGATCAGGCTACCCTCTCTTATCATTTATTAAAATTTTGAGTTCTAAAAGCAAACTGCCTACAGATCTTACAGTGGGGCCTTGTTGATCACGAATGGTTACTGGCATGGTACCAAGAGGATGAAGACAAGGTAAGAAATAAGCAGTAGTTCAATGTTGCCTTGAAGTAGATAGAACAGCTTTGTCTGATTAGTTACCATTATTACAAAAGCTAGTGTTTTAAGTGAGCACCATTTTTTTTTTTCCAGTATCATTTGCAGATGTGTTAGGTTTCTATAGCTTCAGATGTTCACAGAATTTGCCTGCAAATTTGGGTAGCCAGGGTATGTCAGAAGGAAAAATAAGTCAGCCACCGAATAGAATACCACACAGCATATATCTGAAAGTTCTCTGCATTTTGTTAAGTGAGGGGTAAAAATTCAGTCTTGGTGGGACAGGCCAAGAAGAATAAACTTTCATCCAGAGTATAAGTTTTCAAATGCTCACAGTAGGAAAGATAGGGACGGAAAGGACAGGACCATGCTGTTAATTCCAGTCTTAGGCATATCTATGCCAAGAGAACAAGCCAGATAACTCTACGCCCGTATTCAGCTAATTGCTATAAAGCAGAATACGAGAGAAGACCTTTTTAAAGTTTTCAAGTACTGTCATTACGACCGCTACAAAAAACAACATTTCAAAATGCTTTTCCCACGTCATTGGCCATCGTAACATTTTAAGGAGGGCCCAGGTGTCCAATAGATATGTTTTATTTTCAAACCTTAGAAAAATGGAAGAACTTCCTTCTATAAAACATGAAATGAGAGTAACCCTCCTTCACTTCTCCCTTTGACGTTGACATGTCATGTCAATCAGGAAAGACGAATTCCTGCTGACATCATGGGAAAGCAAGAGAAATCAGCTCTGACAACAATATTATTCATCTGAATTTCTCTGTGTTCCAAACGCAGTTGGAAGCGAAAGTAGAACCAGGAGCATGGAATTCTACAGTTCATTTATAACCTAACTAGAAATCTATTCTGCTCACCTCTCCCCTCTCTCCTGCCCAAAATAAAATAGCGTTCCATCCTTACGTGAGGGAACTTTAAGGAATTAACTGTTATGGGAGGTCAACATTGTAAATAATTGAATTAAGCTTCTTAACAAGCACTGGATAATTGTCTAAACGACTGCCAGCTACAATAATGATAAAAGTGAAATCGAGTCTTCTGCTGCGGGGTGTAAGCTGAGTAGCAGCAGGGGCCTGGGAAGGCATTTCCCTCTGTGTATTTATTTATTATATATACTGGACCCTCCCATTGCAGGAAAAGCCCGAGGGCACAGTTAGGGATGGCTAAATGTTGTGGCATGGACATTTTTAATCCACCTATTTATTTTTCTTTCTGCATCTTACAAGGACATGTAAATACAGGAAAAGCTACCAGTCAGCAGTAGTTTTGTCGCTTAAGCTGCATTATGGGCTGTTGTGTATACATGTGGATTTTTCATTACCCTAAGAACTCTAGGGACGAAACTCCATGACCATACTGTGTATCTGACTGGGATGTTACTGGGTTTTTATCGTCACCCTGCAAGCTGTACTTTCTGGCCGAAAGAAGAGAAGAAAACTTAAAAAGTCAAACATGAACATCTGTAAAAAAGAAGATAAGCTGTTTTCCTAACTTCAACCTCTGTTCTCCACCCATACATTCTGATCGCTTTAGACAATATGAAGGTGTTGTGTAATTTTCACTTTATGGCTATACAACAGAGCATATGAAATTGTAATACACTGTGATAGGACGATGATGACCAGGCACTGCACGCCCTCACAGGCAAGGACCCAAGAGCAGTCAGGTGAAGAAAAGCCTTCTCTGAGGTTAGGTGATTTTACAAGCAGGATTTAGTATACTTCCTGGACCTCCAAATGCAGGAAAGGCTTACTGTCAGGGCAGAAGCCAGCTGTGTATTCAGTCTTAGTGGGACAGGCTCTCCAGCGGGTACTCTGAACGTCATCACGGTGTAGAGTTTAACAGGGAGGTCCCTAAGAGGATGCCTAAGAGCACAGTCCTCTTGGGACTGTGGGAATTGATTAGAAAAAAAAAAAAAAGACAATCATAGAGGCTGCCAGAGCACCAAAGCAGCAGAGTTTAAACTAGAGTTTAGAACTCTGATGGTCACCACGCTTTGGAACATTGTCAGATACCTGTGATGACACAAGGGCAAGCTCCCGAATCTAAGAAAATCATGCTAATTTCTCCTTATGATTTTCTACTGCCCAACCTGATTCTCATTTCTACAAAGGGAATCACCAAATGCTAAAATCACCCCCAATAGAGCATTTATTGATTTTTTTCTGATTAAAGAGTAATTACATAATTTAAATATAATTTTGGGGAAAATTGCCTAAAATAATATTTTCAAAGATCAACGCTAACAGTGGTTGGAAACACACGTATGCACGAGTCTCATGGTGACCTTCACATACTCTCTATTCCTCAAAAATAGATCAAATTCTATAATCTGTTTCAAAATATCTTTCAAATTAATTCTATGTTATGAGCATTTCCCTATATCATAAAATATTTTTCTGTAACATGGATTTTACTATGAATATTATTCGATTTAGTTAACCAGCTACACTTTTTAGTATGACTTGGAGCTTTTCTGAACATGCTCGTGTTCTACTACTCGCATTACTACTGTTATTTCCTGGAAAAATATAATCTAGAATGTGGATTACGGAACCAAGCATTTGTAAGGCCTTTGATGAATACTGCAAAATTACCCTCTAGAAATATCTTGTCCCTTTTACCCCACAGTGGACCCCTCCTTTTAAGATCCTCGTGTTTTTTGGTTTGTTCGGTTTAATTTTTTTCTTTTTTTTTTTTTAGCAACATGGACAATTTAAGTTATAAAACTTACAAAGAATCAATATGTGAAATGAAACATGTATCCACCAGGAGTTTTTCTGTGGCTGTTTCTTACCTGATCTCACAATTTTACTCTGTGAGACAGCCTCTACTAAGAGAACCAATAGTTAGGGTACATCTAATAACTGTCCAAAGATAGAGAAACGTATGTTCTCATCTCCACTCATTCACACACCACTCTTGAGTTAAAACTCAATAACTGTTTCTCAGTCTCCTGCTTTCTAGACTACATACACCTAACCATTTGTCTTTATCACATGAAAACTACTCAATTTCTTTCCTTATTTTTCTGGACCTTTTTTAGACTTTGCCAGCACTGCTATGACTTTTGTTCTGAAGACTAGTATGTACAAGGTACACGACCCCCCTGTTAGTTAAGAATTATGAAGGAATTATTAATTATCTGGGACTGAATTAGTGGAATTAAAGATTATTCATGTGCATTTTGCTTTTAAATTCATAGTTACATTTTCATTCATTTAGTTAATTATGCACTTTGTGGAAACAAATGGGATATTTACTTAAGCTTAGACTAGCACGTGGAAAAATCTTCAAAGGCCAAAATAAGTATCTCTTGTCGGGAAATCGTGAAGGAGCCAGGTGTGCAAAAGGTTGCTTTTCTTCAGGTTGGTGTTTTGGAACAGTCAGTTTTGGACGTGACACAAATAATTCCATCTATGGAAATAAGGGGAGACAAGCTAAAAACGAAGGCAAAATGAGATGACTTTTCCTCATTAAACTTCATGACATGAATCATTAGATTAAGAACTGAGAAATTCTACCTATCACATCACTGCCATCAGGTTAAGATAAGAGCCTCCAAAGGCCAAATGGACACAGTTTGAGGATTATTCTCTCTCTAGTTTAACTGTGCCATCTTTTGCCCCTCTCCTTTTTTATTTTTTACTTTTTTGCGGTACTCGGGCCTCTCGCTGTTGTGGCCTCTCCTGTCGCAGAGCACAGGCTCCGGACGCGCAGGCTCAGCAGCCATGGCTCACGGGCCCAGCCGCTCCGCGGCATGTGGGATCTTCCCGGACCAGGGCACGAACCCACGTACCCTGCATCGGCAGGCGGACTCTCAACCACCGCGCCACCAGGGAAGCCCCCCGCTCCTTTTTTTAACCCATCAGTGCAAATCACTGTTAATTGACCGTGTGAACTGTGGAGTGGCAGCTGGATCAAGCCTATCCCTCCCGTTGGAACACAGACGAGCGTATACAGAGGGTGGTGAACGGTGACAAAGAAGACAAGACATTTCTACTTTCCATTCTGTGATGGAGGGTACCTCGCAGAACGGAGAAAACTGACATTTTAGTGTCTTCTTGTGAGGGGGTCAAGGTGGGTAGACTTCTTTCCTTTCCCCTCCAATACGAGCTTGCATCTCTGAATACTAGAGCATTATTTGCAGATTAATTTATTTTGTAGATTTTTGAATCTGGTGTGTTTTCCTTTTGCAGTGTTGCTTTAGGAGAGACCAAACAGAGAAAGGAAAGAACAAGAAAAAAATTCTCATTTGGGTGAGGAACAGAATTAACACACACTGGATTCTTTGATAAGTGGGAGCACAGTCCGTTCAGAGCCAAGTCCCCTAGAATTTTGAAAAGGAGAAGAGAAACACTAAGATATTTCTGTTTGACTTTTGGTAGCGTGTTAATTTTTGGTTTATAATTAATTTACGACCACTAACATTCTATGTGGGGGAAGAAAACCAATATTACCCCACAGCATCTCAATTCTCCCGTGGAAGCACATCCAGAATAAATGCTGTCCCTTGATACCGTACCATGAAATACATTTCTAAGAAACCCTTGGAGCCTTTTCCCTGAATTTCCGACAACGTCTGCTCAAGAAACTCTTCAATGAAACCACACAGGTACAGCCTCAGGAAGGAAAAAAAAACAAGACAAAACTACGGCTCCAGAGAGTATTTTCCAGCCAGTTAGCTGGATGTATTCACATTTTTCATATTAACATTTTATTAAACATTTCATCCCAAGAAATGTTTGGGATTGCATCCATAGCATAGGGATTTCTTCCAATATTTTTGACATATTTTTCTGAGACTGCATCCCGATTTCTGTCTTCGTCTCTGTGTCTCTCTCTGTATTTCTCTTTGTCTCTCTCTCTCTATCTGTCTCTCCCTCTTTTAAATCAGTGTCTCCTATATACCATAGAAGGGAGACATTTCTTTAAACCAGGCAGCAGACTCACCCACATTTCAGGATCTTAGAGCATTTATCTTGGTTCTTTACTAGGTCATTTAAATAAATTATTTAACAACACTGAGTCTATTGTTATTACGAATTTTTTACATAGATCTGAATTAGGAAAACCTATCATTTAATAGAAGCAATTATATAGGGAAAGGGTAGAAATCATATAATGGAAATATAGATATTTTCCCCCCTCTAAGGAAAAATAAGCAGGTGTTCCTTAGCAAGAAAGAATTGATTCTCAGATATATTTAGTTCAGTTGGTCAGGGGAAAAGCAAAAGAACAAAAATCAAAAGCATTCAAGTAATTTTATTTTAAAAATTAAAAACCATGTACAAGTACCATTTTTATAAAAATATATCATGAAAGAAATAATACTGGTAACATTATACTATGATCTTATTTTCTATTCTGTCAGTACTAGCCGGGGTTCTGAATTTCAGGGTCTCCATATATTGGAATAGTTTATAAGTATCATCCAGGAATGATACACCAGGTGGAGAACCATCTGAGACCCAGTTCCTGTTTTCCCCCTGTGAGGCATTTTCTGGCTCCTAGGCAGGTGTGGGGTTGACCAGATATTCCTAAGGAGTCATTCAAGGGCTTGGGTGTAGGGAACACTGAATCCAGGAGACTAGCCCAGTGGGTCTTTTGCACCTGGATTACTATCCTTTATTCACCTTTTTGTCTGTTACCATTCTTGACAACTTTGATATCCATATAGGAGGATTATCCAACAGCCTATCAGTTCTTTCACTTCTTTAGACTGTACAGTGTCTCTTCACTCATCGCACATATATGGTTGTTTGCTTACATGGCGTACCCAAGTCTTTGTCATCACCGATAACTATACCAATTCTAAAATCTTAATTTCAAACACTGCTGTCTTTGACCATCCTTTAACTACTAACCCTCCCGTTCACTTACTCACTCCAGCAATTGACTGATCTATCAATACTTTCAATCCATCTGCAACTCTACATTTTAGTTTCCATTAAATCTCTTTGCATGCAAGTGTTGATTTCTCTTCTTCACCAATCTATATCCTATGGTCTATAACCAATCCCTGCATATACCCTTAAATATGCCCAGCAATACCTAACCCTAGTTGACCCATTCAGCCACTTAACGTGTGGATCCAAAGATATGAACACTCCTTGAAGTAACACTGGTGACAAATTCATAATCACAAATAGGCCCCAACATTTCTAGACAATTTTAGCATTTTAATGTCACCTTTTTTCCCTCTCAATGAGGACATTTCCCCACAGTCTCTTTCCTGAAATCTTCAAAATCTTCACTCCTCGTTCTTAGTTGAAGACTTGATTCATACTTCAAAAAGAAAACAGATGCAATCCAGTAAGAACTACCTGATCTTACTACAATCACATCTACCAATCTACCACCATCTGTACCACATGTGATTTCTCTCCCTTTAAAATATACAAACTTCCTTTGTTCTTTGTCTAAGACCATCTATATACTCTGGATCTATTCTCCCTTGACTCCTGGAATTTCTTCCTTTCTCTCCCGCTTCACCTACTTGATCATTCTAATGGTTCATTCCCATTAGTACTCAAATGGACCTTATTATCACCCCATACCCACCTTCAGTTACTGTTTCATTTCTCCATTCCCTTTGCTAGCAACAGTCATCAAGAGTCGTCTGTAGTCTGCGTTTCTACCTTCTCAGCTGCTCTTCTGTCTCAGATCATTCCAGCTGGACTTCCAACCCCATCACTCCACAGGTATTCTTCATACTAATGTGACTAACATTAACCTTTCGAAAGGTGATGCTCCATGCTTGGTATTCACTTCAAACCACCTTCCAGCATCACTTGACACAGCAGGCCAATCCCTCTTTCCTGAAGCTCTTGTTCTCTAGATTTCTTCCCAACACAACACTCATCTAGTTTTCTTTTCAACTTTTTCTTATCCTATCACCTTTTCCCCCTCTCTTTTACTTGCTCCTTCTCCCATATTGGACCTCAAAATGTCAGAAAGCCCTAGAGCCCTGCCCTCAACCTTCCCCTCTTTCTCAGCTTTACCTAATTCTTAGGAGACTTCATTCCTCTCCTGCTTTTAAATACTATCTGTACTCTAAAGACTCTCCAAGTTTCATCTCCAGACCTGTCTCCTGAGCTCAAGAATTATGTATCAGACTGCCTATTTGAGAGCTCCACTAGAATACTGAACTGGCATCTCAACAGAACATGGCCAAAGAACAACAGTATTGATTTTCCCCCATGAACTTATTCCAAAGTTTTATACATTTCAGTAAACAATGTCACCTCTACTATGTCATTTAGAAATAGAACCTAAGAATTTTCCCTGCTTTCTTCTTTCTGAAAAGCAGCTCCTCCTTTAGTAAGGCATGCCAACTCTGCCTTCAAAACATTTTATAAATCCAAACACTTCTTGCCATCACACTGCTAAAATTGTGTTGCAAGGTCAAAGTCATCTCTTGCCTGGATTGTTCTGATAACTTTCCAACTGGTCTCTCCAGTTACCTCATCTTACCTTTCCATCCTTACCTCACTGTTCTCTCCACACAGCAACATGAACGATTCTTTCCAAATTGTGACCCTTCTCACACTCTTCCCCTGCTTGAAACCTTCTAATTATCCAAACACCTCAGCGTGGATTACAAATTCCTAGATGATCTGAAACTTGCCTACCTATCTGACCTCTACGATCTCAATTCTTCCCACGTTCCCACTGCAGCATATGTTACACTGCTTCCCTTCTGTCTCAATGTTGACATACTGATTACTGTCTCAGGACTTCCATTTGCTATTTCTCTGCTCAGGGCACTTTATTCTCGGAAATTTCCTGGGCTTCCCATCATTGAAGTCGCAGATCCTAAGTAACCTCTTGGGTGATGCCTTTCCTGATCACCTCAGCTAAAATGGATGTCTTATCTCTATCACACTACCCTGTTTTTTTTTTTCTCCTTCTTCTTCCTTATAGTACTATCAAAACTGGAGTTATATTACTCACTTTGCGTTCAGTTTTAGGATTTTCTCTTGAACCCAACTAGAATGAAGGCTACTAGAATGCTTTGCTCACTGTTGCATCCCAAAGCCTAGTAAGGAAATTATTATTTTGATTTTTTTAAACTCATTAAATTTGTTCACTGGACTAGCGACACCCACCTCCATTGAGACACAAACTGCCAAGCACGTTTACAAATTCCAGAAGACTTTACAGATTCCAGAAAATCTTCATGCACACTCAGCTGATGACAGCTAAACGATGAATAACAAGCCAGCCCACTGCTTCAGACAATTTTCCGTAGATTAATACAGGACATCTCTACCTCAGAGGGCAGACTGTGCTGGGTCAGACACTGGGACAGTCTGGTCAAGTCCAGCCAAGGTACCTGGATTTCCTTCATTCACTGTGCAGCAATGGGGATAGTGCCCATCAGTGGGGGACCTCCACGCCTTTGGGGTCTTTGGAAAGCAACTGGGTCCTATGAAAGGCTTCTCTGTCCCTCCTTTCCTGAGTGTCAATCTTTAATTTAGAAGAAAAGAAAATTACAGCTCTCTTATTTGGCTGTATTAAAATTTATGGGGCAGGGTGGTTTCCAGGCTGCTGCTACTGCCGGGCACTGCTCTGATGATGAATGACTGCGACATGTCACCAGTGCAGCCGGGCTCTGGTGATGCATTGCAGCAACAAGTCATTCGTCATACATCACTGCCTCAACAGCTGCCCCCGTCCGGGCCTCGCCTGTACACTCCGGCAGGGAGCCCTGGCTCAGAACAAGCCTGTGTTCCTGCTGTACCCCACACGACCACCACATTTACCACGTATTTCTTACTGTTAGCGGGAGGGAAGAAAGATAGTTTTCAGTAGCGAACTCCACTGGAGCATTAAGACTTTTAAAGGTAAAGGGTCCATATATGCTGATGCCACAAGATATTAGCAAAAGGTAATTATAGGAAGGGACTTTACGCTTTTAGAATGCCACACTCATACAAGAATTGTACCATTCATTCTCTGACAGCCATTCTTCTAAGGGTTTTACAGGTATTAACTAATTTAATCCTCTAATAGCCCTATAAGTAAGATAGTACTATTATCACCCATTTTATAGATAAGGAAAATGGGCTGCAGCGAGATTAATTTGCCCAATGTCACCCAGCTAAGTAGGATAAACGGTACCTAGATCAAGGCAGCCTAGATCTGAAACCTTTGGTCTCAACCCCTGTGTCGTGCTGTACAGACTTTCATGTACCATCCTACCGGTTCTCAGAGGCTTGTACTGACCCCTGGCTTCTAGGGCCAAATAAACACATAGACACAGTCAGGACTTTTATTCAATTGTTGTAATCTGCTTGTTACTAAGAACTATTATCATTGATGATAACACCATTTAACAACTGCTCGTTAGATTCTGGGGCATGTACTAGGTGCTTTGCTTATATTATTTAGGTCTCCCCACCTTGCCATGTATTATTGTTCTATTTCCTTTCGTTTTCAA
The DNA here is from genome assembly GCF_039906515.1 of Pseudorca crassidens. Taxonomy (NCBI): domain Eukaryota; kingdom Metazoa; phylum Chordata; class Mammalia; order Artiodactyla; family Delphinidae; genus Pseudorca; species Pseudorca crassidens. The sequence goes on along the minus strand of NC_090314.1, from coordinate 60,820,981 downwards.
CTAGAGGGGTCTCGAAGTACACTAAAAACTTTTAAAGATGTTTCCAAAGAAGGCCCTTGAAAGGGGAATAAAGAGGGAAGACCAGTTCAGGGACAGCTATAAATTGAAAAAGTGAATGGGTGACTGGAAATAATTTCTGTAGGATAGTTGAAAAGCCATTTGTCCATATTTTAAACAAATCAACTGTTACAATCAATTCAAATGTCACTGAAACAGAATCTATAGCGTATGCCTGCTTTTTTGTTCCAACTGAAAATTAAAGTTTGATGGGAGAGAAAAATCACTGTACAGATTCTTTATAATTCTTAGCGTCCAATTCAAACAGGTTGGTTCAAGAAAGATAAAAATGGTATATTGGATTTCCTTAAAATTAAAAACTTCTCCTTTGTGAATTATACTGCTAAGAGAATAAAGATAAACTAAAGACAGGCTTCAATTTGTAAAATACATATTTGATTAAGAATGTGTATGCAAAATATACAAAGAACTCTTAACCTCAACAATAAGAAAAGAAACAATCCAGTTTTAAAAATGGGTATGCACATGGCTGATTCGCTTTGTTGTGCAACAGAAACTAACACGGTGTTGTGAAGCAATTATACTCCAATAAAGATCTATTAAAAAAAAAAAAGCCCCCAAAAATGGGCCAAAGATCTGAGCAGACACCTTACCAAAGAGATATACAGATGGAAAATAACTATGAAAATATACTCAGCATCATTTGTCCTTAGAGAAATGTAAATTAAAATACAACAAGATACACTGCACTCATATTAGAGTGGCTAAAATTATAAAAAAAAAAAAAAAAAACGAAAAACCGATGATACCAATGCTGGTAAGGATGAAGAACAATAGAAACTCTCATTTATGGCTGGTTGCCATGCAAAATGGTACAGCCACCTTGGAAGATAATTTGGCAATTCCTTACAAAGCTAAACATGATCTTAACCTACAGTCCAGGAATCATGCTCCTAAGTAATTGCCCAACTGACTTAAAGCTTGTCTCTATATAAAATAAGTACATGCATGGGTATAGTAGGTTTCTTCATTCAGTGGTATTATACGTCCATATAAGGGAATACTATTCAGTAATGAAAAAGAAGATGCTATCAAACCTCACAAAGACAGAGATCACTTTTTTTTTCCCTCTTGTAATGAGGATTCTATCAAATGTAGTTCTCCCTTTTTCCTCTCACACAGACTTTCAAGTCAAAATTTGATTTGCATTTGGGTGCAAGTAAATTGCCCAAGATAGAATTTTTTTTTAATACAGCAGGTTCTTATTAGTTATCTATTTTATACACATTAGTGTATACATGTCAATCCCAATCTCCCAATTCATCCCACTACTACCGCCCCCCAACCTCTTTCTCCCCTTGCTGTCCATACGTTTGTTCTCTACATCTGTGGTAGAGATGACTTTTAAACGTAGATTGCTAAGTGAAGAATCCCAATCTGTAAAGGTTACACACTGTATGTTTCCATTTATATGATGTTCTAGAAATGACAAAGCTAAAAAGACAGTGAACTAAGTGAAGTACGTCAGACAGAGAAAGACAAATATCATATGATATAGCTTATATGTGGAATCTAAAAAAAATGATACTTATTCACAAAACAGAAACAGACTCACAGACTTAGAGAATGAACCTATGGTTACCGGGGGTAAGGTTAGGAGGGAGGGATATATTGGCGGTTTGGGATTGACATGTACACACTACTAAATTTAAAATAGATAACCAACAAGAAACTACTGTATAGCACAGGGAACTCTGCTCAATACTCTGTAATAATCTAAACAGAAGAAGAATTTTAAAAAGAATAGATACATGTACATGTATAAGTGAATCACCTTGCTCTACATCTGAAACTAACACAACATTGTTAATCAACTATAGTCCAATATACAATAAAAAATAGAAAAAAAAAAGACAGTGAACATATCAGTAGTTGCTAAGGTGTGGGAGTATGTGTTGAAGCACAGAGGGTATTTTTATGGCAGTGAAACTATTCTGTATAATATTATAATAATGGATACAGGACGCTAACCATTTGTCAAAACCCACAGAGCTTTCCAGCACAAAGAATGATCTTTAATAAGATTATTTAGGAGTCTGGGTGATCTCAGGATGAAAGCAAACTGTATACCAAATGTATGAAATAACCTTACTCAAGAAGATAGAAAAAAAAAGTACTGACCTAAATAACTTTGGAAATGAGTTAAACCGTTAAGACTAAAGGCAAAAAGGACTGTTTTTAAGCACTGCCCACTCGTTGATAATATTGGATAATATCACAAAGTATGAAAGAAATACCCATGAGTGTACACTGATATAAATGACTTATTAAATAAATAAGTAAATAGATAGATAAATAAATGCAGAATAGCCAAATCTTCCATGCAGAAGAATTCTAAATAATTTATTTAGACATGCCACAATCATGGAAATGGGCTATAAATCCCGCCCCTTAAGTGTGGGATATCTGTTCTGACTTCCTTCCAAAGAGTGTAGCATGGAAAATGGGAAAAAAGAGTAAACTGTGGAGAAAGCCGACAAACATCACCTCACCCAGGTGATCAAGATTAATATCAATATTGATGGTGTTTTGAAAAACATCACAGCTAAGAAAAATGGAAGAATACATATGAGCTTCAGAGTTTGTTTTGACAGATATTTTAAAGAACTTTGTAGCTTGAAAAAGAATTCACAGGTGTTAAAAGAACACTTGAAAAAAAAAGAGCATTTTTAAAAAGGGCAGAATATGTAAAATAAAATCAACTGAGACTGTTTACAGTCTGTTATGCAATTAAATTCTGAGGAAAGGGACTCATACTAAAAAGCAGAGAAAATGTTTTCAGTCTCCTGTAAAAAGGTTACATTATGAAATTCATTGATGACTAAGTTCTGTGATTTAATTGCTACAGGGCTTTGATATTCGGCACACGTAAAGAACCCAGTTTGGAATGGATAAATAGGGACTGCAGGCTGTTTAGAGAAATAAATTTAAAGACAGTATCAGTAGATTATATATATATATGTGTATATATATATATATATTTTTTTTTTTTTGCGGTACATGGGCCTCTCACTGCTGTGGCCTCTCCCGTTGCGGAGCACAGGCTCCAGACGCGCAGGCTCAGCGGCCATGGCTCACGGGCCCAGTCGCTCCGCGGCATGTGGGATCTTCCCGGACCAGGGCACGAACCCGTGTCCCCTGCATCGGCAGGCGGACTCTCAACCACTGCGCCACCAGGGAAGCCCAGTAGATGATATTTTTACTTGACTTACTAAAATTAATTATGAATAAAGGCCAAATTGGCACATTCTACTCTGAATACCCAGAAATCCACCTGTACTCTTCTTTTGGGGGCCTTCCATTCTCCATGCATTAAATTATAAATTTTAGTCCTTTGACCCTTTAGGGAAAAGGTTGGAATGTTATGTCAGGACATATAAGCACCCCTATTTTTTATTGGGATATAGTTGCTTTACAATGTTGTGTTAGTTTCTGCTGTAAAACGAAGTGAATCAGCTCTATGTATACATATATCCCCTCCTGCTTGGACCTCCCCCCTCCCCTTCCCACCCTTCTAGGTCATCACAGCACCGAGCTGAGCTCCCTGCGCTATACCGCAGGCTCCCACTAGCAATCTGTTTTACACACGCCAGTGTATATATGTCAATCCCAATCTCCCAGCAGATCCCACCCTCTCCGCCCCGATCCCACCCTCTCCGCCCCACCCCCGTGTCCACACGTCTGCGTCTCTATTCCCGCCCTGCAAATAGTTTCATCTGTACCGTTTTTCTAGATTCCACATGTATGCGTTAATATACAATATTTGTTTTTCTCTTTCTGACTTATTTCACTATGTATGACAGACTCTAGGTCCATCCACGTCTCTACAAATGACCCAATAAGCACCCCTATTTTAATATGTCTCAAATATTTTGGAGAACGTCACTGGTGACATGTTCAGCATCATTCTATGTGCTATGTTGCCTGGCTCATGGACTCCTCCATTGGTTACTTGGTCCCCCAGTCAATTGTCTCACCCCAAGAAGACCAGCTCTGCGTCTGAAAAATATTTAAACAGATCAGAGCTCTGTGCCTTGAGCTGTACCGATTTTGCTGGTTTTATCTCCTTGACATGTTACTATGTGGTGGAAGAAAATGACCAATTCACCCTCGAATTCCTCAAGCAGGTCTTTTCTGAAGGAAGGGCTAGCAGATTCTTCGTTTCTGGGCTGCCATGGCCTCCCAAGCGAGACGTTCCTCCTGAATATTTCCCCCAGGCCAGGCCTTTCATTCCAGGCGGAATATTGAGGCCAGCAATCAATAAGCTGGGTCTGCATCTGCCTTTGACAGAGGGAACACCAGGCTGACACCAGCCAGTCTGGGATCAGCTGTTTCCCTGCCTTTGATCTCCTGTCTAAACTCCCTGGGCGTCTGCTTCGGCAGAGACACAGGCCACGTCATGCTGGTATCTCCTCCAAGGCCCATTGTGGCCATTGTATTTGAGGAGGGGATCGCCCGACAGAGTGACTGGTTACAGCCCTCCTCGACTGCAGGAAGCCTTTTTGATGCGGGGCAGATGATAATGAGAGTCTAATTGAGTGATTAACTACCTCCACGGACTCTCAGAGGTTTTAATGACACCTCTACATTAAGGTCTGAATTTCCCAGCAGGTCTCCAGTTTGTAACTGTATGGCCATGATATTGCAATTATAAGCCTTTCCTTTAACCAGCAGGGTTTTAACAAATGGACTTGGTTAATCACAGCTAGATGGCCCTCATATCTGACTTTGTTGTGAAAAACATGTATAACTTCAAGCACAGGATCGAATTATGAATACAGGCCATTTCAGGCCCATGGTTCCATTCATAATATGAAAACTGAGTTTCAGAAGATCTGGGCAAACTAACCAAACTGCATCATGACCAAAGTTAGCTTCAGCAGAGTAAAAATACCTTCAAAATAAGAACTGGTTTTTAAGAGTGTCCATGCCTATGGTTCTTCAGGGCAATGAGAGTCCGCCTAGATATACTGTCTTTAATTAACTGGGTCTGAAGAGCAGATTAATGCAATGTTAAAAGGAACCAGTCTCAGCGGGTTCTCACAGTGGGAAAGATATCCAGGGCTTTCAATTTACAAGGTCTTATTACAAAAGTTCCCTGCTGTTTTGGTCCATGGTCTTTCTGCCTGGGAGCAATTTAATGATCTGCTTTAGAGCGGAGAAATGGTCAGAGAGAAAATGTTCAGTGTTATGTGTTAGCGATCAAATACCCAGTGGAATTTACAATGGTAACCAGACACTTCCTTTTCATATCAAAGTAGAACAGGGACAAGGACATCAATACACTTGATTTGAAAAACCCTAATTGAACAAACTGGTAGTCCTCTGTGAATGTTTGTTGGTAACAGGAGGCTGGTATTAGCATGAGGCCAACATAAATGATACGGACGATGAGGACAATGGAAAAGAAAAAGAAGGAAGAAAAGAAGAAGGAAGAAAGAAAATGTATTTAAGGATAAGAATATGACTTTGACTTGCAAGTCGCTTAATAATTTATTCTTCGTTTATTCAACATCATTTGAGAAATATGTATAATTTTCTACCATGCCCCAGGTCTCCCACTGCCTATGCTGGGGAAACATCTGTCCACACGGCTCTTTTGTGGAAGTGATGAATTCACTCATTTTTCCTTCCTTTAGTCATTCAAGAAACTGTTGCTAAGTGGTCATAATTTGACAGGTATTATTGTGCTCTGTTGATAATATTTCAGTTTTCTTTATTTCCCAGATTTCCTAAAATGCAAAAGGTCTAAAAATATCCTTGGTGAATGACAAATAACTGAATATTGAGTGAAAGATTCCTAACGTGGTTAGCACTGGAAGCACAGTCATAAACATTTATGGTGCAACGTGCTTAAAAAATGTAATAGAAATGTGTACACAGCATTAGGGAGCCATGAAAGAGAGGCTTCCCAACTCTGCTTAACTGAGGTAAGAAAACATAGAGGATGTGAAATTTCAGCTGACCGTGTTTTGGTTAGGGCATTGTTAGAGAGGGCAAAAACTGGAATCAGGGGTGAGCTTTGAGCATCTGCTCTTTTAAAATACAGATTCTAAAATGTGTGAAGCTTACGTTGTACAGACCGGGAAGGCCTTTATTTCCAAAGGACTAGCATAAACTAAATGGCACAAGAAGAGTTTTAAAATCTCACATTTTCAGTCCTCATGCTACAATTATCCCTTAGCTCTAAAGCTTCGTCTTATCTTAGAATAACATATTAGAATAACAGGAAGGTAGGTGAACCAAGCGGCTGTTTACACTTTGAAATTTAAGGAAACACTGAAATTTTAACTCTACCTTCTTATCTGGCCCATGCTTTCATCACTAGAATTCTTCTTTCTTCCAGTAAAAGTGAAAACATTGTCAGGCATGTTACTGCAACAGTCCAAAATGACTTTGAAGTTTCCTCTAGTCTTGTCTGAATATCATAGTCTACTTTCTTAGATTAACCTCTTCTGACCTTTGAACATAGACTTGAGCCCTAAAATATCAAGCTTCCCTTTAGACCAATGGCTTCAGGCTGGATCACTAAAAACTTCCTTCAGGCTCAACTCAAGAATTACGCTTTACACTCACACTGTATTTTAATGATGTTTAAGGGTAGACTTGGTACACTGAGATGTCAAACTTGCTGAGTTCATTGAACTGAACATTGTCAGATCTTTATTTGAAACAATTAAAAAGCATTACACATTATGTAAGACAGAAAATATCGAGAAAAACACTGCTTCTCTACAAGAATAGTTACTGCAACTTCTTGCTAGAGAATGAGCGTCTCTAACATATGTTTGAACGAACTAGACCACTTGAGATTTTAACCCGTGAAAACCCAGCAAAGCTCTGACCACTGGCTGGTCACTTACATGAAGTGTTATTTGCTGACACCACATAGCGAAACTCGACATTTTAGTGGATAAGGATGTGGCGCTTTCCAAGTGAGTGCATGCAATGAATATGAAAATTGGTGATGACAGTAGCTCAGTAAGTTTATGAGGCATAACTGTCACAGAAAAGTAACACCTTCTAGTGGGAAAGTTGATAAGGGCAGATAATTTGAATTAGGCGAGGCAAAAAGGTCAAAACTGATGACTTTGGAAAAACGTGAAATGATCCTAAATACATTACTTTCATTTGAGGTGTGCTAGGTGCACGATGTAAGGGGTAATGGATAAGGAGGGACTGAGAAAATCGTGTGCTCCAAAGAACTATTTTGTTGCAGAAAATATTCCTGAGCTTCTTTGCTTTTCCTTGACTTTTTTTTTTTTTTTTTTTTTTTTTTTTTGCAGTACACGGGCCTCTCACTGTTGTGGCCTCTCCCGTTGCGGAGCACAGGCTCCGGACGCGCAGGCTCAGCGGCCATGGCTCACGGGCCCAGCCGCTCTGCGGCATGTGGGATCTTCCCGGACCGGGGCACAAACCCGCGTCCCCTGCATCGGCAGGCGGACTCCCAGCCACTGCGCCACCAGGGAAGCCCTCCTTGACTCTTTTTAAAAGCACTTTCACTTCTATCCTGGGTCTGTCTTTTGTTTGCGACTTGAAAATGCCTAATAAGATACCTTGCCACGCATGACCTTACAACATGACCTTACAACATGACCTTACAACAGAATCTCTGGTACATAAACGTTTTCTGTAATTCTTTGGGTTTTTATACAATAATATTTGATATCTCTATTGGTTCCCTAAAGAGGATAAAATCAGAATGAAAATTAAGTCACTGGAATCAATAAAAATGTTGTAACTTATAAAATGTTACTATTAAGAAGCAGCCTTCAAGGTCTTAAAGTTTTGCATGTAAATATTGTATCTTTCAGCGATATTAGGCTATTGCACATGCAGATTTGATCTAATAATTGTGTCTATTCAAACACTGAAAATCTACCTAGGTAGTAGCATTTCTCACCTGTAAATGAACCCTTGTCAGAATCCTCAAGCAAAAGGAGCTCTTATCTTAGTCTGTACAACCTTGGGACCCACACTCTAGCATGAAACTATTATAATCTTATCCAAATAATAGCCTCAAATGAATAGAACATGTCTTTCCTCTTTTAGAAATATGGTTTAGAGAAATTTATCTGAAAACCACACACACACACACACAAACACACGCGTGCATGCACGCACAACCCTTGAATGGGTGATCTACACAATATGATGTCACACTAGAGCTAGTCTTCAAGTAATCTGTGGTTGGAATGAGGGGGATAAGAAATACTATAAAGAACATATATTTAAGAGATTAAAAACATTGAACATTCTTCTACCCTGTAGAAAGGATGTTTGAACATTTTAATTCATTAGAAAAAAGTCACTAGCCCTTACTCTTTTGTAAAATCATAGACGATTACAGCCTTGTAACAGTAAGGGAAGATCTTGTACAGGACCAGTACAGAAGGGACCTTGAATATTTAATTTTATAAGTGGTAAGATGAAAGCCCAAAGAGAAGATGTGACTTGTCTGCAATCACAGAGCTATTTTGTGGCTTCACTGAAATCAGAACCCAAAGTTTCTGGATATACCACCCTAGTTTTCTGTTTTCCATATGTTACCCTTACTTCCACTTGATATGAATTTTATGAAAAAAAAAGTAGCATTTCTCCTGGAAGAAAGAAGCTAAAGTCCACTAGCAAGGCTGCTACCGATCTGGGCTAGGTCCGATTGGAATATGGCGGAATGCGGTTTACTTTATTTGGCTGGGAGCATTTCTCTGTAACCTGAGGATTCATTAGTTTGAAGCGCTGGCCTCTTGCCTCTTTCCAAGGCCATTTTAGATGCAAATTGTACCCCAGACATCATTTTTAAGTGACAGGAAAATCTCTGGAGATAACAAGAATCAGTCTGTGAAATTTATGGACCCTTTGCATTTTCTAATCCTTCTTGATGAATAACTCAAGTTTCCAGCCAGGGTTTGAACTTAAGAGTTGATAAAGCATCAGTTTAAGCTGCTGGCTACTAAATCAACGTAAGCGATGGCTTAATCAGTCTTTCTACTCCCTCCACTACCTTCCCACAGAATTCCATCAGACTTGTATTGAGTCAGGTCAGCAAGAGACAGATACCCTGACAGGCCATTTGTAGCCCATGGTTAGCATGGTAAGAGTGTGTGGACCAGCAAAATGATGCAGTTCTACTAATGAGGATATCGGTAGTCTTCAGAGCAAGGCTGAAAACCTTGACCTAGAGATTGCCGTAGTTTAGGCAGGAGGAGTATTATGAAAAAATGGGGAGGAGACAGCTAACGACTTTGATCATTTATAGAGGAGATGCCTTTGGTGATACTGTGTACTTATTCTGGTTTTCTAACCTATAATAGGAATGCATGTCTAGGCGAAGAACACACAGCAAATTGGAGGGCCAGTTTACATACCCTTTCAAGACGGGAAAAAGCGGGAGAGTAGATTTTGAGTGAGGGTGGGTCCTCCTTAGTTATCCTCTCTGGAATTTGATAATGGAAATGCCTTCCGAAGGTTCATCTTCTCCTGGCAAATTGAGAAAAGTTTCCACTGTTCTGAAACCAAAGTTTTGGCATGTAGTTTTAAGTGTAGGTTATGTTATGCAGAGAAATCGTTATTGCCACTGACGGATGATCCAGTGTGGTAGTTTGTCTTATTAAAATTTTGCTGTCTATATAAGTATGCATTTTAATTATAATTAAAAAAAAAAAAAAGAGTGTGTCCAGTGTTTAACCAAGCAGATGTCTTTCTATACCCAGACCTGTGAAGAAGCATGGGTGCACTGTGGCTTTTCTGATGCTGTGTGTGGTGGGTAAATTGATATTTTATGACTCTGCTCTCTGTTTTCTAAGCCAGATTCCTGAGGAACATGAAGATGAAGGCTGTCTGAGCTGAGAGGAGGGTCATTGTGATAAGATGTGAATCTTGGGGATCAAGGGGTGGGTTTCTCAATCTTGTTTCTTCGGATCTGAGTGGTTGTCAGAGAAAGTCTGTTAGTAAAGAGCAGAGGCACGATGAACTAACTACTTGACTAAGAAGAGATCCACCACGAGGGGAGAGGACGTCTACTTTTTAGTGAGGATTGATGTTTCTGTACATCCTCTATAGGAAGATGGTTTCCTAAAGCCTTTGCTACTTAAAGTGTGATCCATGGACCAGCAGAACCAGCATCTCCTGGGAGCTTTTAAAAAAATGCAAAAATCTCAGGGCTCTTCTTACTAAAGAAGAACCTGCAATCTAACAAGATTTTCCAGTGGTCCATCTGTATCTTACAATTTGAGAAGCACTGTTCTAAAAGAAAGCTCCACATGAAGATAAATGTTTTTCTTCCTCGAGGGTCTGAGGACTTTTGTGACAGCCCAAGGGTCCGTGGTCAAATCCATCTCCTGGGAGTGAAACGAATTATACTGTAATTTAAATTTTGCAAACCAGTTTTCATATGCATGAGACACCCATTGTGATTTTAAATGATTCAGATAAATTGAGGCTTTTTCTTTCTCTGTCTCCCTCTGTCTGTCCCTCCCCTTCCCTCCTTCCTTCTACAAACCTCTCCCTATCTCTTTCTCTTCCCTCTCCTTTCCTCCCTTCCCCTCCTAACCCCTCCCTTTCTCTGTCTCTCTCTCTCTGATATGGAAAATCAAATCTATTAGTCCATAAAACTTCAGTATTTCAGTGTGAAGACATAACTATTTTCTCTTACTGATTTAAGAACCTCTGTGGAGGCTGGGGGTTGAGAATCTGTATTCTCAGGCACGAAGGTAGGATTTTGCTGGCAGAATGAGTGCCAAAGTGCTGTCTCTGATCCTTACCTGGACAGTGTCCTCAAATATCAGTTACCCAAAACTAAAGCAATAGGGTCTGTTATAGAAATAAAAATACTTTTTCACAATTAAAAATTTAACATTTTAATTTAGGTTGCACTAAGTTTTCCCTAAATGGGTGGACTTGCAAAAGCAAAACTGATTTTTCATCTTTTTTGGGGAATGTACTTAAGTAGGTACAAAGAACTTTGTGGCCAGATGGGAGTTTGTTTAACAAACCAAAAACTTGCTCTAAAAACCAGGTTCCTTTTTTCAGTGGATTTAAAATAAATTACTGAATAAACAAATATTTACCTTTAGCCAACTGCTATCCTAGGTGAGAGATATGATAGGTTTTTCTAGTAATAATTTTTGCATTTTCAGGTATACACTTAGATCTGCACTGTTTTCATTTCAAACTCAGGGAAAACATCTGTGATTATAGATATAAAGTGGTTTCCCTGTAGCTTTAAAAATATTTTCTTCCAAATTATTTTTCACATCCAAATTTAGAGTAAATGATCCAGTCTTTCCTTTTGATGGCAAAGGGGAAACAGTCAGTATAAAGGAATGCAAATTAGATATACTCAGAGTCAAATTGGATTTCCAAATAATAGTAAACAGTGATCATTACTAATGATAACAATGTTTAGATAAAGGAAATATTGTAACTTTGATGTGTTACTAATGCTGTGTTCTTTTGGGTTAGAATAACAACAGTATTCTTAGATGTAAAATAATCCTATAGATCCTAGAGATGATTGAATTAAAAAAAAACTAGAAGGAATAAGCAGCCCATCTTTCAGTTTCTGATTTATATATGGCTGCATCTTATTTCATTTATGATTTCTCTATGACCAGTGTCACAGGAACAGATCTAGAATGAGACATCCCCATTTGTAGTGAAATGGCAATTCACATTATTCTTGTTTATGTCATGTCTCTAGGATGACTAGCTGGGTAGAAGGTAGGATTCATCTATCTATCTATCTATCTATCTACTATCTATCTATCATCTGTTTATTTTTAGGAGCCACAATAGGTATTTTCTTGGTCTCCAGGAAACAAAATGGACTGTATTTTTGTGTGTGTGTGTGTGTACAAGTATATTGCCACAAAGGAAACTTGCTTCTTGATTGGTATTATGTTTTTAATAAACTAAACTAGAAGAAAATAGTTCAATGAAGATACATTTATGATTATTAGGCTGCTCCTTCTACATAGAGTATTAATTTTGAAATCATTATGTATGTTAAATTGCACAGTCAACAAAGTTCATTAGAAAACATTCTATAACATGGTGTTGTATTCTCTAGGTTTAAAAGTATGGCTATAGGGATTTCCCTGGTGGCACAGTGGTTAAGAATCCGCCTGCCAGTGCAGGGGACATGGGTTCGAGCCCTGGTCTGGGAAGATCCCACATGCCGCGGAGCAATGAAGCCCGTGCGCCACAACTACTGAACCTGTGTTCTAGAGCCCGTGAGCCATAACTACTGAAGCCTGTGTGCCTAGAGCCCGTGCTGCACAACAAGAGAAGCCACCGCCATGAGAAGCCCGGGCACTGCAACAAAGAGTAGCCCCCGCTCGCCGCAACTAGAGAAAGCCCGCACACAGCAGCGAAGACCCAACGCAGCCAAAAATAACTAAATAAAAGTATAGTTATATAAATTATTGACTTTAGAAAGGGAGATAGAAAGAGAGAGAGGGAAGGAAGAGGCATGCATTTTTAGCGGAACAGATACCCATGGGTCCAGTATTCCTGAATATCATCAAGAGTTCACTTCTCCTCTGGATCCCCAAAGTCCTCCATTGCTCCAGAATCTTGCCAAGCCTTATCTTTAAATTTCTAACCAACAGTGTGCTTCAGGCGTTTTCCCCAAGAAGTTTTAATAAGAAAACAGATATTAATACCTAAAAGTGACAAAAGTCCTTCCACAACTTAAAGGTATATGGCAGCAATCCCGCAGCAGAGGAGAAGCTTTGAGAATAAACAGAAATGGAATATTCAGATTTAAGATACTGGAACGAGGAGCGAGGACTTTGGAATAGTCCAGAGCTTTGAATGTTACCAGGCAGCATGAATTCAGCTAGCAACCCAGAATTAGGGAAGGCTTATAAGCTTCTCAGCATTGGGAAGCAGGGCACACCAGAGGCGAGCGTTGCCGTGTTCAGGACCGTGCCGTTGCTAACTCTGTCAGAAACACACAGGAAGAAGAGTGAAGTTGATGAAATGGTTTTGGAGCTTTTGAAATAGAGGATTCATGTGTCACCTTTTAGTCATTTCTGGCTCTTAAGTTCCTGGGCAAATCTGAATAATCCCACAGAGATTACACAGAGTACCAAATGTTATGAAGCACTATAGCTATAATCGTGGTTGGTCTAGCGATGTTTGCAACCCAGTGACCCCAGCTGAAAGTGGTTCTAGAGCAGCTGCCCCTCCCTCTGCTGCATCCCCCCTGGGGCTGTGCCTGCTGCCCATGGCGCAGATGTTACAAGGACCAAGTCTTGCTCCAGAGGCCCTCTTGGCTGGTCTGGCAACTTCAGGAGGGTCAGCTCAAGACACAGTGGTCTTCTTAGTACCTTGACCTTCAGAGTCTCTTCTTCATGACAGGGTGTCTAACTTGCTTAAGAAAGTATATCCCAGAGGCAAGAGATATAACAGGAGTAAACTGTATGGTTTTTTGTTTCTTATTCTTTTATTTTGTTTCAATGCGATATCTGCAGTATGAAGTTGAACCCTGCAATGGAGAGTTCCATACCAGGTCTTGGGTTAAAAGGTTTCATGAGGAACACAGATCCACAGCTGGTCTTGAGTCCTATGTATGCCCACGTTTTCCGGAAAACCTACTTGTATAAAGCTGGGTACTCGTGCTCCTCGAGACCTATATAGGATTGCGCACGGGCTTCCCTGGTGGCGCAGTGGTTGAGGGTCCGCCTGCCGATGCAGGGGACGCGGGTTCGTGCCCCGGTCCGGGAAGATCCCACATGCCGCGGAGCGGCTGGGCCCGTGAGCCATGGCCACTGAGCCTGCACATCCGGAGCCTGTGTTCCGCAACGGGAGAGGCCACAACAGTGAGAGGCCCACGTACCGCAAAAAAAAAAAAAAAAAAAGATTGGGCAGGAACTCAACTTCAAGCCCAGGGAAAGCAAAGACCTGCCCCAGTATTTTGTAACTTTTGAGCTCATAACCTCATTTTCCTTTCCAGGCCCACCGTTTCATATCTAAACTCATGAAAGGCACTCAGCAAAAATCTTTCCATTTAACAGCTTTCAATCTGGCAAGAAGATGGTGTTGCTGTAACCACTGCCCTTCTTTAAACTCATAGAAGCAAAAGTCCTGTCACTTCACAATATTCACACTTCTTAGATGAGAGTCGTTGCTTAAATAATTTTACTATCAAGTGTATAATTTTTCCCAAGATCATTAACATGTCTGAAGGGATGAAAAATATGTCTTTGCTTCCTCTGGCCTTTTACACCCCAGGTTTGCTCAGTCTTAAGATGGGAGGTGCTATATGGTCTGAATGGTTGTGTCCCCCACCCCAAAATTCATATAGTGAAATCTTAACCCCCAAGGTGATGCTATTAGGAGGTAGGGAACTTAGGTAAACGATTAGGTCATATGGGGTGGAGCCCTCGTGATTGGGGTTAGTGTTTGCTCTTTCCTTCTTCCATATGAAGACACAGGGAAAAGACCACTATGACCCAGAAAGAGGCTCTCACCAAAACCTGAACATGCTGGCATCTTGATCTTGGACTTCCGGCCTTCAGACCGCGAGAAATACATCTCTGTTTATGATAAGCCCCCCAACTTATGGCATTTTATGATAGCAGCCCGAACGGACTAAGACAGCAGGGTAGGTAAGTACTTACTTAGTTTGAAGGAATTTTTAATTTGTTTATGATCTCATCAGAAATTTCTGCTCTGGAGACAATTTTTTAAAAGTTACAATTCTTATGGTGCCAAAAGCATCTCACAGTGCCTTAGAGATTTATCTGTTTAAAAAAAAATGAATAGGGGACTTCCCTGGTGGCACAGTGGTTAAGAATCCGCCTGCCAATGCAGCCGACATGGGTTCGAGCCCTGGTCCGGGAAGATCCCATATGCCGCAGAGCAACTAAGCCCCTGCAGCACAACTATTGAGACTGCACTCTAGAGCCCATGAGCCACAACTACTGAGCCCAAGTGCTGCAACTACTGAAGCCCGTGCGCCTAGAGCCTGTGCTCCGCAACGAGAGACCAACGCAATGAGAAGCCCGCGCACCACAAGGAAGAGTAGCCCCCGCTCGACGCAACTAGAGAAAGCCCGTGTGCAGCAACAAAGACCCAATGCAGCCAAAAATAAATAAATAGGTAGGTGGGTACACTAAAAGAAGACCACCATGGTGCCTTAAATTCATATAGACATGACAAACAAGTAAATGCTGGCTCTTAAGCCCATTGCCATAGAATGATGCAGGTGATTACATGTACTAGTTCTCCAAATTCCTTCTTTCATCATCTGTTGAGTGTATTATAGTTTGTGGGGTTCTTTTAGTATGACTTTTCCCCCTAGATTTATTTTTACAATTGTATCTTCCTTGGGCACTTACTCATTTTAAATTAGAATCAGAGGAAAGCCTTGCTTGGTATTTAGAATAAATGCACTGTTAAACAAACTGACCCAGAGATAATTGGACGATTGGAGTTGCAAAGACATAGATGAAGTAACACCATGGAAAATACCTGGACTCTTGGTAAGCTCTCTTCTCGTTGAACATGTGGCATCAAATCTCTGGTCCATGGCTTTGCCCAAAAACCCTGGGCAGCATCCGAAAAGAATGTACTGAAGTGACTTGTCTCTTCCTAATTATATCTTAAAAAAACAACCCTGGTTCAGATATTCTATTTAAATTTGAGAACAGTTTTGTCCAGAAATGTATAGCCCATGTTACACTTAACAAGAAAGTGTTTATCCAAAGAGTTAATACAGATGAGTCATCTCGCACTCAAATGCCAGTTCTCTGGAGGTGGGATTCCCGTAAACAGCCAGACACTTTGAACTTATGGTTTTCACTTTATGTCATCCTCCAGCCACTAAAACAACACAGCACCGTGGAGTTCTTCCCTGCTAAACCCAAACACACCCACCTCATGGAAACTTACTCTGGAAAACTGAGAAAGCAAAGTGTCTTCCTAGAGAAAACTCACGTTCATCTCCTGGGTATTGACTGATCTTTGCCTGTGAAATGGGAGTTGCCAGCATACTGGTTTTAGGTCAGGGTAACTGGTTCTGGAGAATAGTGAGCTGCTCTTCAAATGTCATCTGTCCCTGCAAGCTGGGGATAACTCTTCCAAGAGTGACCTGCTTTCGAGATCTGAAAACCTTTCAGCTCGGCTTCAGGAACTGATTATTTTAAAGAAAAGACCACACAACTACTGAGCCTGCGCTCCGCAACAAGACAGGCCGCGGCAGTGAGAGGCCCGCGCACCGCGATGAAGAGCGGCCCCCGCTCGCCGCAACTAGAGAAAGCCCTCGCACAGAAACGAAGACCCAACGCGGCCAAAAATAGGTAAATAAATGGATAAATAAATTTTAAAAAAGAAAAGACTTCAAAGCTCCCACTCAGATTTCTCACCTCACCTCGTCTAGACCTTCTGTTGCAATACATTAATTCTTCTTTCATCAGCGTCCCCTACTTGACCATATGCTGCTTGAAGACAAGGGTCTTATTAGTTTTGAAGTCCCAATTCCTAACACAGTACTCCTAACACATAGTAAGCACTCAACGAGTGTTTTGTTGAATAAATGAATGAACGAATGAATATCATTTCAACTTACTGAATTTAACATATAAGAATGGCAATGGTTTTATATTTGAGGACAGCTGATAAATTTAAGACTTCCCCTTAGCACTTGTGTAACTTAGAGCAATTTATACAATCTCTGGTCTCAGAGTTTGGTGTTTGTTGTTTGCTTTGGGTGCGTGTTTGTTTTTTCCTCTAGGGCACTGATAGTAACACTTTGTAAGAAATACTGGAAGAATTAAATTATGATGATGTCTTTACTCAGAACACAGTACATTGGAAGCATTCACTAAAATGTGGCTATTAAGGGGACTTTCCTGGTGGTCCAGTGGTTAAGGCTCCACCTTCCAATGCAGGGGGTGCGGGTTCGATCCCTGGTCAGGGAGCTAAGATCCCACATGCCTCACAGCCAAAAAACCAAAACATAATACAAAGCAATATTGTAACAAATTCAGTAAAGAATTTAAAAGTGGTCCACATCAAAAAAATAAAAAAACAGAACTTAAAAAAATGTGGCTATTCCTTTAAAATTGTTTTATTGTTATGAGTATTTGGGTATAAGTTATTCAGAGTGCTATCTCTACTCATCAAATATGCAAGGCAAATCTCCATGAAAATAGTTTGGTAAATGTGGAAATTTTTCATATCCTGAGGAGACAGTGTTAAAGTCTGAAGTAATTTTTGGCCTAAGATGAGTGATTGAGAACATCAGAATACAGTGTAGAATTTAATCCCTGCCACAAGCATGGGACAACCCTGTGCGCAGCTGAGATTGCATTTTATTTGTATGCAATGATTTTATCTGTACGTTCCAAGTGATGAGTTAAAGCAGTTAATTGGATTTTTCAGACTTTCAGTCAAACTAAGGGAGGAGAGAGAAAAAGAAGAGAGACAGAGAAGGATTTTAAAGCTTGAATAATTGAGATTTATGGCTTCTCAACTGCCATGTCCTTGATGTGTTTTAATCACTTGTAGGATGTGTTGAAGGTAAACTATTATGAAAAATAAAGAGTAGAAGTTTGTGAAGGATTTATCATGGAAATATATGAAGTAAGTAATCTTAAAAAGTTCTACTGAAGCATGTCTAAGAAGTGATTGTTCCCCTGCATTATTTTTTACAGATACAGAAAATTAAACCACTTTTTAAATTCAATTTCACTAGTCCTTCTCTGTATGTTGCATTCCAAAGCCCTGATTCTAGACAATAAGACAGATGTTTGGTTTTGGTAATACACTTTTTCTGCCTTGTTCTAACTTTGGATTTAGTTTAAGGAACTCTAAGATTCCATACTTACTAACTTGGGTGAGATTCAGTTCTACCGTATGTCAGACAGGCGTAATTATCCCTCTTCATGAGATTGTTAGGAGAATAAATTATTTACACACAACACTCATTCAATTGCTTCTAACTAAATTGCAATTGGTATTTATAAAAGTGAATGGCTTGCAATACAGATCTTCCAAGGAAATGAACTCTAATCTATTCATGACCAGGTCTGTCATTATGGCCCCAGAACATTTCATAGCCATCCATCAATGGATGAATGGATAAACAAGATGCAGAACATGTAATGGAATATTACTCAGCCCTGCAAAAGAAGGAAATCCCGCCATTTGCAACAACATGAATGGACCTTGAGGGTACTACGCTAAGTGAGATAAGTCATACAAAGACAAATACAAGTGTTAATATCACTTATAGTAGAACTAAATAAGCTGAACTTATTAAAACAGAGAGTGGGTTGTTACCAGTGACTGGGGGGTGGGGGGAAGAATTTGGGAGTGTTGGCCAAAGGGAACAACATTGCAGTTAGAAGATGAATAAGTTCTGGAGAACTACTGTACAGCATTATGACTGTAGTCAACAATACTGTATTATATATTTTAAATTTGCTAAGAGACTAGATCTTACATACTCTCACCATAAAAAAGAAATAAAAATTATTTGACCAGATAGAAGTGTTAGCTAATGCTATGGTGGTAATCATATTGCAATATATAAACGTGTCAAATAAACCTATTGTACACCTTAAGCTAACACAGTGTTATATGTCAATTATGTCTCAATTTATAAAAATGTTTATATTGGAAATGAATTCTCTCTAGATTTAAAAGTTCAAGTTGAAAGATTTTTTTCTTCTAGACTTTTTTCCATCACTCATTTTTAAAGACACTTAAAATAACCTGCATATCTCTCCTTTCTAGCAACAACTGCATCCTCTAAGAACAACCATTCTTTGAACCTTTTCTTCCCCACTTCCATTGGTGTGTTCATAGACTGAAAGTCTATTGAGGACTAAATTACAGTAAAGAAGGGGCTGACAGCAAGAGTTATTTGCATTATGTTGGCAAACAAAGATACCTGTCTCTTTGGCTCCTTTTTAATTACCTTGTTTATTTATTCAAAAAGGTAACTAAAGAGTATTTCATTTCCAAGTGTTCAATAAACACCTGACAACGTTACCAAGGATTAAGTTATAGTGCAAAAAAGAGACTAATGCTACACTGCACAGGTAACATAGCTGGTTAATGTAGACGTGGGTGGACGTTTATTGACATATCCCTCTCCTAGATTGAGAAGGGACTTGAGATGTCTGTGCGTACTCTTTTAATAAGTAGGCTGGTAGGCTGTACTACTTAAACCAACACATATTTTTCTAGCTGAAAATAATTTAATATCTCTCTTTAAATCTATATTGTTAATTATATAATATATATTGTTAACTGTCATTTTTAATCAAATGTTGCTACATATGCCTGATCAAAGAGCATTAGCAATAATTTAATCTTAAATACAGTTATCATAGAGTTTATGATTTCCGACGCTTCCGGTCCAATTTACAAACTCTAGGTAACTTAGATGAAATGGATAAT
The DNA here is from genome assembly GCF_039906515.1 of Pseudorca crassidens. Lineage (NCBI taxonomy): Eukaryota > Metazoa > Chordata > Mammalia > Artiodactyla > Delphinidae > Pseudorca > Pseudorca crassidens. The sequence goes on along the minus strand of NC_090314.1, from coordinate 60,801,487 downwards.
TTCTTAGACAACACAAACTATTTTATTGACTCAAGAAGAAAATCTGAATATACCTACAAAAGTAAAGAGATTGAATTACTAATCAAAAATCTTCCCACAGAGAAATGCCCAGGTCCAGATAGCATCATAGGTGAATTCTACCAAATATGGAAAGAAGAATTAACACCAATACTGCACAAACTCTTCTAAAAACAGAATGAACAGAACACTTCTAAACTCATTCCAGCAGGCTGATTTTACCCTTACACCAAAACCAGACAAAGCATCATAAGAAAAGAAAACTACTGACCAATATATTTTATAAATTTAAACGTGAAATTCCTCAACAAAATTCTAGCAAACTGAATCTAGTACTGTATTAAAAAAACTATACACCATGAACCTGTCAGATTTACCCAGGAATGTGAGGTTGGGTCAACATAAGACTTTCAACCAATTAAATACAGCATACTAATAGAATAAAGAAAAAAGAACACATGATCATCTCAATAAACACAGAAAGAATATTTGACCAAATCCATCATCATTTTATGCAAAAAGCACTCAACAAATGCTGAATAAAAGGTAACTTCCTCAAACTGATAATCTATAAAAAAGACCACAGCTAGCATCATGTTAATGGTGAAAGCATGAAAGCCTTCCTCCTAACTCTGGGATTATGATGAGGCTGTTTGCTCTCACCGCTTCTATTCAACATTATACTGGAAATTCAAGCCAGGGTAGTTAGGCAAGTAATTGAAATAAAGACCATTCAGATTGGAAAGGAAGAAGCAAAACTACCTCTATTTGCAGATGACATGAGCTTGGGTGTAGAAAATCCTAAGGAATCCATGAAAATACTATTGAAACTAATAAAGGAGCTCAGCAATTTGCAAGACATAAGATCAATATACAAGAATCTGTTTTATTTTTATACACTAGCAATAAAAGTCTGAAATTAAATGAAGAAAATTCCATTTACAAAAGCACCCAAAAGAATAAAATATATAGGGATAAATTTAACAAAAGTACAAACTTATTCTGTGAAAACTAAAAAATATTGCTGAAAGAAATTAAAGAAAATCTAAATAAATGGGAAAACATCCCAAATTCATGAATCAAAAACCTTATTATTTTTATTTTGTTAAAATGACAATATGCTCCAAAGTGGTCTATAGATTCAATACAATTCTTATCAAAATCCCAAAAAGTTTTTTTTTTTTTTTGCAGAAAATGATAAGCTGATCCTAAAATTCATGTGGAAATTCAATGACCCAGGATAGCCAAAAATAACTAGGAAAAGAACAAAGTTGGAGGACTCATGGTTCCCAATGTCTAAACAATACAGAGCTAGAGTAATGAAAACTGTGTGGTGCCTATACCAGGACAGACACAGATCAATGGAAGAGAATCGAGGGTCCAGTGATACACTCTCACATTTATGGTCACTTGATTTTTAACAAGGGTGCCAAGACAATTCAATACAGAAAGAATAGTCTTCTCAGCAAATAGTGCTGGGACAATCGGGTAGTCACGTGCAAAAAACTGAAACTGAACACTTTCCTCGCATGATACACAAAAACTAACTCTACATGTAAGAGCTTAAATGTAAGAGCTAAGACCATAAAACTCCTAGAAGAAAGTACAGGAGTAAATCTTCATGACTCGGGTTTAATAAAGCTTTCTTAGATATGACAGCAAAACCACTGTATTGAAAGGAAATAAAGGATAAACTGCACTTCGTCAAAAGTGAATGTATGGGGGAGACCTTCAAGGTGGCAGAGGAGTAAGACCTGGAGATCACCTTCCTCCCCACAAATACATCAGAAATACGTCTACATGTGGAACAGCTCCTACAGAACACCTACTGAACGCTGGCAGAAGACCTCAGACCTCCCAAAAGGCAAGAAACTCCCCACGTACCTGGGTAGGGCAAAATAAAAAGGAAAAAACAGAGACAAAAGAATAGGGACGGGACCTGCACCAGTGGGAGGAAGCCGTGAAGGAGAAAAACTTTCCACTCACTAAGGAGCCCCTTCACTGGCAGAGATGGGGTTGGCCAGGCGGGAAGCTATGGAGCCACGGAGGAGAGCGCAGCAATAGGGATGCGGAGGACAAAGCGGACAGATTCCCACACAGAGGATCGGTGCTGACTGGCACTCACCAGCCCGAGCGGCTTGTCTGCTCCCCCACCGGGGCGGGCGGGGCTGGGAGCTGAGGCTCTGGCTTCGGTCGGAGCGCAGGGAGAGGACTGGGGTTGGCGGCGTGAACACAGCCTGCAGGGGGTTAGTGCGCCACGGCTGGCCGGGAGGGAGTCCGGGGAAAAGTCTGGAGCTGCCGAAGAGGCAAGAGGCTATTGTTTCCAGTGCACGAGGAGAGGGGAGTCAGAGCACCGCCTCAACGAGCTCCAGAGACGGGCGCGAGCCGTGGCTATCAGCGCGGACCCCAGAGACGAGCATGGGACACTAAGGCTGCTGCTGCAGCCACCAAGAAGCCTGTGTGCGAGCACAGGTCACTCTCTACACACCCCCTTCCGGGGAGCCTGTGCAGCCCGCCAACGCTAGGGTCCCGTGATCCAGGGACAACTTCCCCGGGAGAACGCAACTAGCAAGACAGGAACACAACCCCACCCATTAGCAGAGACGCTGCCTAAAATCAAAATAAGGTCACAGACACCCCAAAACACACCACCAGACGCAGTCCTGCCCACCAGAAAGACAAGATCCAGCCTCATCCACCAGAACACAGGCACTAGGTCCCCTCCACCAGGAAGCCTACATAACCCAATGAACCAACCTTACCCAATGGGGACAGACACCAAAAACAACGGGAACTACAAACCTGCAGCCTACGAAAAAGAGACCCCAAACACAGTAAGTTAAGAAAAATGAGAAGACAGAGAAACATGCAGCAGATGAAGGAGCAAGATAAAACCCACCAGACCAAACAAATGAAGAGGAAATAGGCAGTCTACCTGAAAAAGAATTCAGAATAATGAAAGTAAAGATGATCCAAAATCTTGGAAATAGAATGGAGAAAATGCAAGAAACATTTAACAATGACCTAGAAGAACTAAAGAGCAAACAAACAGTGATAAACAACACAATAAATGAAATTAAAAATTCTCTAGAAGGGATCAATAGCAGAATAACTGAGGCAGAAGAACGGATAAGTGACCTGGAAGATAAAATAGTGGAAATAACTACTGCAGAGCAGAATAAAGAAAAAAGAATGAAAAGAATTGAGGACAGTCTCAGAGACCGCTGGGACAACATTAAATGCACCAACATTCAAATTATAGGGGTCCCAGAAGATGAAGAGAAAAAGAAAGGGACTGAGAAAATATTTGAAGAGATTATACTTGAAAACTTCCCTAATATGGGAAAGGAAATAGTTAATCAGGTCCAGGAAGCACAGAGAGTCCCATACAGGATAAATCCAAAGAGAAACATGCCAAGACACATATTAATCAAACTATCAAAAATTAAATACAAAGAACAAATATTAAAAGCAGCAAGGGAAAAATAACACATAAGGGAATCCCCACAAGGTTAACAGCTGATCTTTATCAGAAACTCTGCAAGCCAGAAGGGAGTGGCAGGACATATTTAAAGTGACTAAGGAGAAAAACCTACAAACAAGATTACTCTACCCAGCAAGGACCTCATTCAGATTTGACAGAGAAATTACAAGCTTTACAGACAAGCAAAAGCTAAGAGAATTCAGGACCACCAAACCAGCTTTACAACAAATGCTAAAGGAACTTCTCTAGGCAGGAAACACAACAGAAGGAAAAGACCTACAATAATAAACCCAAAACAATTAAGAAAATGGGAATAGGAACATACATATCGACAATTACCTTAAATGTAAATGGATTAAATGCTCCCACCAAAAGACACAGACTGGCTGAATGGATACAAAAACAAGACCCATATATATGCTGTCTACAAGAGACCCACTTCAGACCTAGGGACACATACAGACTGAAAGTGAGGGGATGGAAAAAGATATTCCATGCAAATGGAAATCAAAATAAAGCTGGAGTAGCAATTCTCATATCGGACAAAACAGACTTTAAAACAAAGACTATTACAAGAGACAAAGAAGGACACTACATGATGATCAAGGGATCAATCCAAGAAGAAGATATAACAATTGTAAATATTTATGCACCCAACATAGGAGCACCTCAATACACAAGGAAAATACTAACAGCCATAAAAGGGGAAATCGACAGTAACACAGTCATAGTAGGGGACTTTGACACCCCACTTTCGCCAATGGACAGACCATCCAAAATAAAAATAAATAAGGAAACACAAGCTTTAGATGACACATTAAACAAGATGGACTTAATTGATATTTATAGGACATTCCATCCAAAAGGAACAGAATACACTTTCTTCTCAAGTGCTCATGGAACATTCTCCAGGATAGATCATATCTTGGGTCACAAATCAAGCCTTGGTAAATTTAAGAAAACTAAAATCGTATCAAGTATCTTTTCTGACCATAATGTTATGAGAATAGATATCTATTAAAGGAAAAAACTGTAAAAAATACAAACACATGGAGGCTAAACAATACACTACTTAATAACCAAGAGATCACTGAAGAAATCGAAATTAAAAAATACCTAGAAACAAATGGCAATGAAAACATGATGACCCAAAACCTATGGGATGCAGCATAAGCAGTTCTAAGAGGGAAGTTTATAGCTATACAAGCCTAACTCAAGAAACAAGAAAAATCTCAAATAAACAACCTAACCTTACACCTAAAGTGATTAGAGAAAGAAGAACAAAAAAACCCCCAAAGTTAGCAGAAGGAAAGAAATCATAAAGACCAGATCAGAAATATATGAAAAAGAAATGAAGGAAACAATAGCAAAGATCAATAAAACTGAAAGATGGTTCTTTGAGAATATAAAAAAATTGATAAACCATTAGCCAGACTTATCAAGAAAAAAAGGGAGAAGACTCAAATCAATAGATGTAGAAATGAAAAAGGATAAGTAACAACTGACACTGCAGAAATACAAAGGATTATGAGAGATTACTACAAGCAACTATATGCCAATAAAATGGACAACCTGGAAGAAAGGGACAAATTCTTAGAAAAGCTCAACCTTCCAAGACTGAACCAGGAAGAAATAGAAAATATAAGCAGACCAATCACAAGCACTGAAATGGAGACTGTGATTAAAAATCTTCCAACAAACAAAAGCCCAGGACCAGATGGCTTCACAGGAGAATTCTATCAAACATTTAGAGAAGAGCTAACACCTATCCTTCTCAAACTATTCCAAAATATAGCAGAGGGAGGAACACTCTCAAACTCATTCTTCGAGGCCACCATCACCCTGATACCAAAACCAGACAAAGATGTCACAAAGAAAGAAAACTACAGGCCAATATCACTGATGAACATAGATGCAAAAATCCTCAACACAATACTAACAAACAGAATCCAACAGCACTTTCAAAGGATCATACACCATGATCAAGTGGGATTTATCCCAGGAATGCAAGGATTCTTCAATATATGCAAATCAATCAATGTGATACACCATATTAAGAAATTGAAGGAGAAAAACCATATGATCATCTCAATAGATGCAGAAAAAGCTTTTGATAAAATTCAACATGTATTTATGATAAAAACCCTCCAGAAAGTAGGCATAGAGGGAACTTACCTCAACATAATAAAGGCCGTATATGACAAACCCACAGTCAACATCGTCCTCAATGGTGAAAAACTAAAACCACTTTCTCTAAGATCAGGAACAAGACAAGGTTGCCCACTCTCACCAGTATTATTCAACATTGTTTTGGAAGATTTAGCCACAGCAATCAGAGAAGAAAAAGAAATAAAAGGAATACAAACTGGAAGAGAAGAAGTCAAGCTGTCACTGTTTGCAGATGACATGATACTATACACAGAGAATCCGAAAGATGCTATCAGAAAACTACTAGAGCTAATCAATGAATTTGATAAAGTAGCAGAATACAAAATTAATGCACAGAAATCTCTTGCATTCCTATACACTAATGATGAAAAAGCTGAAAGAGAAATTAAGGAAACACTCCCATTTACTACTGCAACAAAAAGAATAAAATACCTAGGAATAAACCTACCTAAGGAGACAAAAAACCTGTATGCAGCAAACTATGACACTGAGGAAAGAAATTAAAGATGATACAAATGGAGAGATATATCATGTTCTTGGATTGGAAGAATCAACATTTTGAAAATGACTCTACTACCCAAAGCAATCTACAGATTCAGTGCAATCCCTATCAAACTACCAATGGCATTTTTCACAGAACTAGAAAAAAAATTCACAATTTGTATGGAAACACAAAAGACCTCGAATAGACAAAGCAATCTTGAGAAAGAAAACTGGGGCTGGAGAAATCAGGCTCCCAGACTTCAGACTATACTACAAAGATACAGTAATCAAGACGGTATGGTACTGGCACAAAAACAGAAATATAGATCAAGTAACAGGATAGAAAGCCCAGAGATAAACCCACGCACATATGGTCACCTTATCTTTGATAAAGGAGACAAGAATATACAATGGGGAAAAGACAGCCTCAACAAGTGGTGCTGGGAAAACTGGACAGCTACATGCAAAAGAATGAAATTAGAACACTCCTTAACACCATACATAAAAATAAACTCAAAATAGATTAAAGACCTAAATGTAAGGCCAGACACTATAAAACTCTTAGAGAAAAACATAGGCAGACCACTCTATGACATAAATCAAAGCAAGATCCTTTTTGACTCACCTCCTAGAGAAATGGAAATAAAAACAAAAATAAACAAATGGGACCTCATGAAACTTAAAAGCTTTTGCACAACAAAGAAAAACATAAACAAGACGGAAAGACAACCCTCAGAATGGGAGAAAATATTTGCAAATGAAGCAACGGACAAAGGATTAATCTCCAAAATTTACAAGCATCTCATGCAGCTCAATATCAAAAAACAAACATCCCAATCCAAAAATGGGCAGAAGACCTAAATACACATTTCTCCAAAGAAGATATACAGATTGCCAACAAACACATGAAAGGGTGCTCAACATCACTAATCATTAGAGAAATGCAAATCAAAACTACAATGAGGTATCACCTCACACCAGTCAGAATGGCCATCACCAAAAAATCTACAAACAATAAATGATGGAGAGGGTGTGGAGAAAAGGGAACCGTCTTGCACTGTTGGTGGGAATGTAAATTGATACAGCCACTATGGAGAACAGTATGGATGTTCCTTAAAAAACTTAAAGTAGAACTACCGTACGACCCAGCAATCCCACTACTAGGCACACACCCTGAGCAAATCATAATTCAAAAAGAGTCATGTACCCCAATGTTCATTGCAGCTCTATTTACAATAGCCAGGACATGGAAGCAACCTAAGTGTCTGTTGACAGATGACTGGATAAAGAAGATGTGGTACATATATACAATGGAATATTACTCAGCCATAAAAAGAAACGAAATTGAGTTATTTGTAGTGAGGTCGGTGGACCTAGAGTCTGTCATACAGAGTGAAGTACATCAGAAAGAGAAAAAGAAATACCGTATGCTAACACATATATATGGAATCTAAAAAAAAAAGAAGTGGTCTGAAGAACCTAGGGGCAGGACAGGAATAAAGACACAGATGTAGAGAATGGACTTGAGGACACGGGGAGAGGGAAGCGTAAGCTGGGATGAAGTGAGAGAGTGGCATGTATTTATATATTCTTCCAAATGTAAAATAGGTAGCTAGTGGGAAGCTGCTGCATAGCACAGGGAGATCAGCTCGATGCTTTGTTACCACCTAGAGAGATGGGATAGGGAAGGTGGGAGGGAGACCCAAGAGGGAGGAGATATGGGGATATATATATATATTTATAGCTGATTCACTTTGTTATACAGCAGAAACTAACACACCATTGTAAAGCAATTATACTCCAATAAAGATGCTAAAAAAAAAAGTGAACATATGTTCCAAAGGATACCATCAAGAAATTAAAAGACAATTCACAGAATGGGAGATAATATTTGCAAACCATGTCTCTGATAAGGTAATTCTATCTAGAATATATAAAGAATTCTTACAACCCAATAATAAAAAATTACACGATTTTAAAATGGGCAAAGTATCTGAATAGACATCTCTCCCGAAAAATATACAAAAGTCCAAAAAGCATATGAAAAGATACTCAGTATCATTATAGGTAAAGGCTCTTGATAGACATTTATCCAAAGAAGATGTGCAAATGGCCAATAATCACATGAAAAGATTCTCAATGTCATTAACCATTAGTGAAATGCAAATCAAAACTACAATTATACATCACAATTTGATAAGATTTTACACACATAAGGGTGGCTGCAAAGAAAACAACAGAAAAATAACAAGTGTTTGGGATGGTGTAAAGAAATCAGAATGCTTATATACTTCTAGAAAGAACGTAAAATGGTAAAGCCACTTTGTGAAATGTTTGACAGATCCTCTAAAGTTTAAACATAGAGTTACCGTATGACCCAGCAATTCCATTACTAGGTATGTACCCAAGAGAAAGGAAACCTTATGCCCACATAAAAACTTGTACATGAATTTTTATAGCAGCTGTATTTATAATAGCCAGAAAGTGGAAATAACTCAAATATCCATCAACTGATGAGTGGGCAAATACAAGGCAGCACACTGATGCCATGGAATATTATTCGGCACTATAAATGAACGAAAAGTCGATACACGCTATAACATAGGTAAACCTGCAAAACTCTTATGCTAAGTCACAAAGACCACAGATTGTATGATTCCATTTATTTTTAAAGCAAAAGCAAAGATAAACTTCAGTTTGACCTATGCTGGAGTTATCGCACATTCTGACATTTAAATGTATAGTGTTTCACTGTATGCACCTAGGAGTAACAGAATGAAAGACATACTAAATTCTATTGCCACTATTTCAGTGGCTAAACTAAAGTGTTGTTTTATGGTAAAAGTATTCACTTATGTGAGAGACAAAGCTAGGGTTAATCTGTTTTCCTAGGTGGTGCAATTAAAGCCTGCATCCTGTATTTTGTAGAATGCTTAACCATTCTTTAAAAATTCTCTGAGCATCTGGCGTGAAACAGAAATATATCTCTTTCTTGAAACCCACAAAAATCTTATTGCTTCTGGGAAGGGTTCATAGCAGCTTCCAGGGTGAGTGATGAAAGTGCTCTTTACCTTGGGTTGTAAATTCCTCCCAGACTTTATTCCTATATGACTAGACAAACCAGCCATAACATATTTCACTGAACATATTATTTCCTCCACCAATATTTGGAAACTGCTATGAGTCACTGTCTGAACTTGGTACTACAGATAGAACATTTGATAGATACAGAGCTAAAAGAATGAACAGGGAGGTAGGGCAGCTAGATAAGTAGATTGAAGTTTATTCCGGAACGTGTATGTGCTATAAGAGGTGAGATGTAAGAAGTTCTGGGACCTCAAAGAAAGGAAGCTAACCCAATCCGGGTGCTCAGGGAACGCTTCTCACAGATTTTAAATCTTTAGCTTAACGAATAATTAGACTCTAAGCAGGATGAAGAGGGGAGTATAATAAAGAAAGGGCATTCTGGACAGAGTAAATTACAAGGTACAAAGACAGGATGATGGGAGAACATGCATGTGTGGCTACCTGCAGACACATGAGAATATTGGGGCACACAGTGGGCAGGGCTGCTGTGAGCTGAAGCAAAAGAGTGGCAACTCTGATGGACTTTTTCCGAGGTGTTCTGAGTTTATGCCAAGGGCACATGTTAATTTTGGAAAGACCACCTTGGCTACAGCAGTGGAAGGTAGAGTATAGGAACATAAAGGTGAAGCCAGGAAGAAAAGTGAAGTCTATTGGTTTATTCAAGAGAAGCTTGAGCCTGAACAAAAGCAGAAATACAAGAGACATAGAGCAATGAATGGATTTTAAAGCATTTAATACACATAACCAACCAAAGGGTAATTTGGATAAGGGGATGAGTGGAATGGAAGATTTAGGGGGACCCCTGGGTTTCTATTTTGTGCAGCTGAAAACAGGATGGTATAGTTTATTGAGAATGTGGGATTGGAGAAGCAGTGCCTGTTTGCTACGCGAAACATGCGGAGATGTGCGTTGAAGGTTTTAGTTTGTGGCGTCCATCAAACGTGAAGAAGGCTGTTGGGCACAGAACTCTGTAGTGCAGGATACTCAGCTGCTCTCAGCAGGACATCGGAGAGTAGTTACCTTTCAGCAGATGAGTGGGGAAGAGCTGTGCATGGAAAAGACTAAGAATAACCAGACAGGTTTGAAATAAGCATCAGTGAGTGCCAGAGAATTCAAGGGGTGATGGCTTTTTAAGAATGGAGGGGTCAAAAGTATCAAATCATGGAGGAAGCTCACCTTAAAATAGAACTGAAAAATGCCCATTAGATTTTTTGGCAAAAAGCACACTCTAGAATTTGGTGAGAGCCATTTCGTGGCGGCTCCAGGATCAGGCTGGATGGCTGGGTGTGGAGTGAGACTGGCAGGCAAATCAATGCACAGAGTGAATAACCATCATTCAAAGGGTTTTGCGAGACAGAGAGATGGTGACAGGTGGGAGCAGTTGCAGACACGATTTCCTTCATTTTTAAAAAGAATTTTAGGGACTTCCCTGGCGTCCAGTTGTTAGGACTTAGTGCTCTCACTGCTGAGGGCCGGGGTTTGATCCCTGGTCTGGGATCTTAGCTCCCAGACAAGCCATGGGGCACGGCCAAAGAAAAAAACGTAAAAAAATCCCCAATTTTCATGGGATATGTGTTTTTGTTTAGATGAAGGAAATGGTCTGAGAAGGAAGTGGGCACTGTTGTTTCAAGACTGAGAAGACATAGCAGAGAGAGGTGTGAGGAGAGAAATGTCCCAGAGCACAGCAAGAAGAATTAAACTGGGGCAGAAGAGGAACTCTTAGAAAAGGAGGATAGAGGGAAAGACAGATAACTAAGACCGTTCCTTATTTCCTTTGGAAATCCCAAACAGTCAAGAAACAATCTCACCGACCGATAATTGATGATGCGATGTCGAAGTGTCTCCTTCTGGCAGGAAAAGCGTATGATTTATAGGATGGAGAATCTGCATCCCTCTCTGCTTGGGGACCATTAGTTGGGGAAAAAAAATAGGCTTGGTGAGTCCAAGAGCTAGAGGGGGCAAATGAACTCGCCCTGGGTCCAATCTCACTATATTTTGATTCTCTATGGAAAAGAACAGATGTTCTCTTTTTCGTTGAGAAAGCACCATGCTTCCTCCTCAAGTACATTTTAAACAGGAGGTTTCAAGAGAGGCCACCCACAGCTCTGATGTTCCCACTGAGAGGAAAAATAAATGCCAAGCCCATGTGCGCTAAGCAAGGAGGAAGAGCTGAAAAAAAAAAAAAAATCCAACTCTATAGCCAGTCCTGCTTGGCTGGGCTAGTGGCAAAGATTAAGGTTACCAAGTTTTATTATTATTTTTACCCAATAATAGTTCATTGCCATTGACAGTAGGCACCCTAACAACCTAACAACTAGTTAGTAATAGTCCAGTTTACTAAGCCCAGAAAGTCTAGAAAGTTCTTAGAAAAGTATAACATGAATGATATTGAATGTGTGATATATAATATGAATAGTATGAATGATATTATAACATTCATATCATATCAGATTAATAGGATGATGGGGATGATATAGAAATAATCAAAAATTATGAGCATTAACAGAGGTGACCAGAGGTTTTCCTCATAAGGAAATAGGTGGCTCTGAGGGTCTCTGGAGTGAGAAAAAACATTTAGGTTATAGTACCGGCTACTGACGTTGCCAAATAGAGCCTAGTGTGACTTTTGGAAAATTATTTAACATTTCTATGTATCAGTTTTCTTGACCCTAAAATGCTGGCTCTAAAAGCACATTCTTTATAGGGTTAAATACATATGCATACTGAATATACTTATATTTAGTATTATTTTTATTATTATACGTTTTTATACTATGTTTATTGTTATATGTTCTAATCCATCAAGATCCTCCCAGGAAGAAAACTTCACAGATGGTTCGCTCACAGAGACACTTGAAAGAAAAAACTACTTACAGAGATAAAGGGGGGATAAGGACACATAAAGGGATAGTAAAGTGTGAAGATAACTGTAGATAACTGTAACTGCAGATAGAGCAAATAACTATTCAAACAGTATTTAGTGTGTAACTTTTATACTTATCACTAGACACATTTCCACTGACATTTAAAAATATGCTTGAACTTATATTTAAAGATGTCTGCAATTTAAATAATAGAGACAAAACTATAACCAGAGGTCAATTAATACAATTTCTTCCTTTTAGTGATAGAGGAAACGGGACACAAGGAAGCCAAGTACCCAGTGTCATATAAATATCTGGAGGGATATCTTGAAGCCAGGTTTCATAATTCTTACGTCCATGGTGAAATACAGAAGGAATAATTTTCCTTTGATACATCTCCAACTCTCTTATACATTATTTCTCAGTGTTTTCTTGTTGGAAAGCCCTGGCTTATCCCTTTAGTTCCTGGAAGTTCTGGTACATCTGCATCGTCGATTAATTCCATCCCTGGATCTTCCGGATTCTTTTCCTCTGCCTCGTCAAGGCTGTACTCGCTCCCACTGGCATGGAGAAAGCAGAGTGCCTGAAGCACGGAAGCCATTGAATAGTGGTCCTGTCTCTTTAGGTGGCAGCTTTGCTGAAACTGGCTCTTCCTCAGGGCGTGTTTCTTGGATGTGAATGGCCAACAGAGTGTATGCGTACTTGCAGGGTAATTTACGGAGGAAAAAAAAGTCGATGTGACACTAAAGTTAAAACACTTGTTAGGCATAGATGGAAAATGAGACACCAAAAGGAGTCTTAGTGTATTAGATCACCCTTTGGGGGGCGGGGGTTCTGGAGAGTAGAGAGAAGAGTTTGGGATATGAGTTCAATCTTGAGATTCTGATAAATGATGTGTCAGGCGTTCCAGGGGAGAATGGATGACAGACAAAGCCCAAACTCTTACATCCTGCTGCATATTAACAACGTTAACGCACAGCTGATATTAACAACGTTCCTTGTTTTCACATCATCCTTGTCTTGTATTTGAGTAGCGGTCAAGTCTTTCATACCAAAGTTTAATGCAGATGCAGGTAGATTGCTGTCACTTGAAAAATAATTGAATAAATAGTCACAAGTAACCTTCAGCTGGTCATGAAGTTATAACCCACTCTGAGCACTATATATTTTGAAAGATAAACTTAATTCATGGGTAGACAGAATGACCTACTTAAAAATTCACAGTAGTATACTTTTAATGTAACCCAGTCCCTTTTAAGGTTAAATGTGTTTCAATTTATAAAACTATGATTAACCCACAATCTTTATGTTTATAAATTCAAAAATCCCTATATTGTCTCCGTCTGTCTCTCCCAGCCCAATTCCCCCCATTCCAAAACTTAAAAAATAAATGAATAACCCAAGCCTGTAATGGTTTTTTTAATGGTTTAGTTTCTTTGAGTATGATATTTAAATAAAATGTATTATGAAACATTTAATATGTATGTCTGTGTATGCATATATATGATATACTTATTGTTATAATAAATTTAATGTACTATCAGAATTGGAATATGTTTACGAAAAAATCTTTAAAATAAAACAAATCCATCCAGGGAATTGGCTTTAGATACTGAACCTTGGTTTATTTATCTAAGACACAATTGATAAGTGCATGCAATTTTTATCATATATTTTCTAAAATTTTAAACATAAAAGTATGTTTCACATGTAGAACAATTCTTGCATGATATTTTCATGGATTCTTGGATAAAACTGAAATAGAGGATAGTAATGACAGGATGAGGTTAGCATTTTATTTATAAGAACTTCTTCTATAGCTTTAATTTAAAAATGTAACTTCTTTGAACTCTATTAGTACCCCCATCCTCTACCAAATGGACCAAAGGAGAAGGTGGCCTCTGTCTAAGAATTTAGTAATGCAGGACTGGATTTCATGTAGTTTAAAGACCTTGCCAGGTCACTGCTTATATTGACCATAGTCAAACATCTTGGAGAGGTTAAGATGGTCCATGTGAGGACCTGGAAATTGCTTCGCTGTTATTGTTGTTCTTACTTTGCCTCTAAAAGGACCAAAGGACAAGGAGAGGAATGGAGAAGGGAGGAGGGGAAAGGAGGGCTGAACGATAGGGCAGGGGGCTGAAGCCTCAGTTGTACTAACAGCCAATCCTCTTTGCTCAGCGATGTGTTCCCCCAATTCATCTCTGCTTCTTCCAGTTCACCTGTCTCATCATCTCTACCCTTATCTCAGCCAATGATTTCTCTCCCTACTTCACTGAAGAAATAGAAGCCACCAGGTGGGACCAGCCTCAAATTGCCATTCACCTCTCTGTAAAAACATGACTTATATCAGATGAAATGTCTCCTCTCCAAGTGTAACTTCTCTTTCTCTGTTACGGATCCAAACCCCTCAAACACCTGGCCTATAGATCCTCTTCCTTTCTAGAGGGTCCTTCCCCTGCCATTTAAGCATGTCTCAAAACAGCATCAAAACTTGTTGAACTTTTAATCGTGTTTCCCTCACATCAATGGGTCTTGAAAGAATAGTCTCCACTGGTTACCAATTTCTCACCTCCAATTCGTTTCTCAACCCTTCTATCTTGGGTTCATCCACTACAAGCGAGTTAAATTTTCTCTTTTCGATTCAACAATGACCTATTGTTTTACTCCAATGAACATTTTCCTTTCCCTTGGCACTTAAGCCCTTTTCGGAACTAGACAATTTTGAGCTTTTTCTCCCTTCCTCCTACCTGGTTAAAGTCTCCTGTTTTATTCTGTCTGCCTTTCTAGAATGATTACTACACCCATGCTGCCCACGCTCTCATCTCAAGCTTTAAACGACTGTATATATTCTCTACTAACATGGCTGATTGAAAGCCCCCAAAGTCACCCAAATTCAAACTGTCTAAAATTCAACCTTTCTTACTTCCCCTCCCTCTTCAAATCGAACTCTTTTTTAATTCCTGATCTTGAGGAAATGGCATTCCTCCTACCCAGCAAGTCTCCTAAGACAGAAATCTGAGACACTTTCCTCCTATCAGCATTTCATGTACCATCAGGCCCTAAGGTCTGTGGCTTCTACTTCTAAATGGCTCTCATATCTAGTTCCTTCTCTGCATCAATGTTTTATTTCAGGTCTTCACCATTTCTTCCCTGGAACAATGCGATCGTCTCCCGCCTCTAATTTAAATCTGATTAAGGTGTCACTCCATCCTACTGTTATAAACTGTAAAGGTGATCCTGTTATCTTCTCACTTGCAATCTTTTTGTTGTTCCCCAGGCATGACAGAGCTGAAGCGAGTAGGTGGGACCTCCACGTACGCCCATCATTTGGTATCTGCGTACTTCTAGGAGCTCATCTCCTCCTCCTCCCTTATAAAACATTCAATGTTTGAGCCATACTGAATTAACTGAAGTTTCTTGAATGAACCCCACTCTAAGGGGCCTTTCAGCATTTTGTGCCTCCACTGCCTCCTTCTGGAATCTCCTGCTACTTTCTCTGCTTCATTTCTACCAGTTTACTGGATTCTAATGCAGAAGCATCTTCTCCAGAATGCCCTCCTGGGACTTCCACGCTGAATTCAATTTCTCTTTTCTGTTTTTTTATTTTTTATACTACCTTTTGCATCACTATCATTTATAACACTGCATTTCCATTAGTGAATTAATCATGTGCCTTTTCCACTAAAACGTGAAATCCTCCAAGTCCTTGCCTACGCCTTTCACACGTGTATGTTAAACACTTAGCGGAGAGTCTGGCATGAAGCAAATGTTCTGTGTATATTTATTGACTAAACCAGACTACTATAATCCCAGATAAAGTGGACAGGTGTGTTACAATTACAGACTACACTGAGGTTCAAGTCGGCAGCCGGAGAAACCCAGTCAATTCACTAACAGGTCTTATTTATTATCATGCTGCCAAAGTTAATTTTCTATGTTTGCTTACATTCAAGTTATTGTGCTTGGGATAAAATGGTGACCTCCCGTTTGAATTTCACATATTTTGCTTTTCACAGCAGGGAACTGTACTAAGTCAGCATTTTTATGTCCTAAACTACCTTCAAGACATAAGGTCTTACTTAAAATAATAAATGATCATCCTTCAAGAGTCAATTAGAATCAGAATCATAACGATTTCTTTCTGGAAAGGACAGTCTTGAGAGACATGTATTTCAACTGCAGTTGAACCGACTCATGAATTTGATAATTTTCCTCCTGCTGTGAATGTTAGCTTCCATTCTGCTTTTAGCCCCACATCTATAGTCCTCTGCAACTGCAGAGTCTGCTGCAATCGCCAGAATTGTTATATAAAAACACATCTTTGTTTAGTGACTGTTGCAGTCATTCAGAAACGGTCTGGAAACTATAAAGTTTAGCCAAATGAAAATTTCAAGGATGGAAGTCATGTTATTGTTTTTCCTCAAACATATTGTTTTTAGCCTAGAGCAAAAGTAAACTTTAAGTGGTCCCTGCGGGGAGATCTGACATGAAGTGTTCCTTAAGCTGAAGACATATCCACGAAATGTAAAAGGGTAAGTGGGGCTCTCCGTGGTACAGAAACTTCTTCACAGACATGTATGCAATGCCTTTGATGGACCAGTTAGGAGGCCCTGCGGATGTAAATGCTAGGTCCTGGGAAATGGCTCCCCTTTGAGAATATTACTGTATCATGATGAGATTTCATATATGTGTGTATATATATAGTAGTATATATATTTTACTGGGTTAGCCAACCCAATGTGTATATTATACACACACATATATATATATAACATATATACACATCTGCTAATTTTAATCTGATGTGTTTGATGCTATGATAAATTATAGACAGTGTCCTATGGAAGCACAGATGAGTGACAGTCAGCTCTAGCGTCAGAAAATATTTGCTGAGGGAGCTGGCTAACCATCACACTTTTAATGTAGAGGTTGAGAAAGGAGAGGTTGATGGTTTTATTACATTCCAGAGAATTTGAAGCAGAAGACACACATGGCATGGCATGAAGAATGGAAAAGAATGGGGCACATATCTGGGCAATTTACAAGTGACTTGCTATTACTCAAAAAGAACTGTAGGCAGGGAGAAGCAAGATGGCAGAAGGATGCCAAAGTGAGAAGAGGCCAGGTCACAAGGAGTCTGGGTTCTGTTCCTTCTGGTAACAGGATGCCCTTGGAGGGTTTTCGAGCAGCGGCAAGTCATGGCCAGAGTTTCGTCTGAGGAGAATACTCTAACAGCCACGTGGAAGATGGATTGGATGGAGGAAGCTGGAAGCCAGACTAGAGACGGCAGCAGTACTCAAAGTGACTGATGTTGGGACGTGTTCTAGGACTTGGAAAGTGGCATGAAAAGAAAGACACGCATTTGAGAAATATTTGAGCTGTAAGGCCCAGAAATTGTTTTAAATGAAATCTATAGTCTGTGACATTTATCTGACATTAAATACATTAAAATAATTTATTTCACACCACACCCAATGCTGTTATCATTCACATTCCTACAGTTTCCCACCCCAAGTTGTTTGACTCCACCATTGCCCCAGCAGGCACGCTCACACACACACACACACACACACACACACACACGCACACTCATACACACACACACACCCTGGCTGAATATCCTTCACAATGCTCTGCTCAAAGGGTGCAGAGCCGCTCATAATCACATCACAGATGAAGTCGAGAAATTCAAGTTAAGGCCCAGGCACAGCTCTCATGAAGGTCACCTCAACTGGGGAAGTTTTAAAAAAAATGTCGGAGCAGAGATGGAAGAGGGAAAAAGTCACAGGGGAGCTGCGTTATTCTGGATTCTTCATCCCACTTTGAAAGCAAACGCACTGCCCTGGAGCGCTACACTGCAAAGGGAATCAAGGGCGATCACTCAGGTCACATGATCACTGTGGACAGTGAAACCAGATGACAGGGCTGCACTCCTCCTACCCACCCCCTTCCCAAGCGCACGGGGTTTTGTCTACACAGACTTCTCCAAATATAGCCCAGGTATGTCGTTTCAGGAGTTAAGCAACCACTACAGTTTGAGGTTTGCCTTTTGGTCCAATTTTGCAGAGTACAGTGTCTCAGTAAATACCAAATCTAAGTGTCTTCTGTTACATGGAGGCTGTCCAACACCAGAGGGAGTTAAGGCTCTCCATCAGCAGCGATGACCCACGTGTTTGGTTTTTAAAAGGCTCCCATGAAAAACTGAAATGGGGCAATCAATATGTTCATTTAAAAAAATTTTTAAGGTATATTTTGAATATACAAAGCTGTTCATTTGGGAAAATTCCTATGGTATTTCATTGTTCTTTCTTTCTTTTGTAATTCCTCTGTGAAAATGAAGAATGCAGTTGATGTAAAAACGATTTCTCCCTGTTTTGAAGGAAATTTCTAATGTGCGGAAGTCTCGTCTTTCTTACTGCAAGTGAGTTTGTTTTCAGATTTAGGCAGAGAGAAGAATTCCTCTCTTCCCTCTTAAATTTAAGCAGACTGTTCTTAAGTGTGTTTTAAAAAAGGCTACAGAGGTAAAACTAGGCCACGGTGGTGATATTAGCTCCAGCAAAAATAGTCTGATTTACACTCGAATGCAGTTATTTCAGCTTTTCAAGTAATGTAATCTTAGGGAGACCTTGGTTCCAAAAATATGACAATGTCTTAAGTAGAAAATCAAACTTCACAGGATCATTTTGTTTCCATTAAATTCCACTCCGAATGTTGCAGAAGGCAATTTCTGGTTTTATTATTGTTAATTCCAAATATAATAAATATTCGTCTCAATCTGAGTTGATTTATTATCATTTAAAATAGGAGACTATTTGAAGCTTTCACTATATAGAAGGTATCATAGGATCTGCTCCAAACTACTGTGTTTTTTAAAACTTTTTCTTTTGCTAAAAGTAGCATGGACTAAATTCTTAGAAAGCATACATTATAGGCATAACATTTTTTGAGGGAACAAGAATAATTCGACTTGCAGTTATTAAAGAATGTATCATCAAAATTATAGTTTTGTGGAAAACAATAATAAAAATACATGTGCGGTTATTAGAGAATATTGTCATTACCTACTATCCATATTACCATTTTATATTTTGTTACTAATATTGAGCTGTTCTCTTCCTAGCTTGTAATTTCCCCATGATTAGGACTTTTTAAATTTGATATAACATCTCCCAGTCAGGTACTGACCTGTGCTATCAAAACTAAACTTAAAAATACCTTTGAGTCTAGTCTATGAAGCCTAATATCGTGTTATTCCTAAAGTAATCTGTCAGTTTCTTCAAGAATGCAGCGGTGATTATCTCTAACGTACTTAGAAAAGGATAGCAAAGTATCTGAACTCCGTTATCACCAGGAGGGAAGCAGAACCTAGTGTTAGCATCATGGATGGTGAAGACCAAGGGTCTGGATTCAAATTTTCACTCTCCTGCTTGTAACCTCTTTGACTTTGGCCAAGCTCCTTGACAAGTCACGTCTCATTATCCGTACCAAATTATCTGGACCTCTCTCATTTTTATCAACTGTTTACAACAGCGTGAGATTGTAGAAATGTGAGGATTATTGGAATTCATGATAGGAAATTCTTTGACATGTGTCTCCCATATAATGTTATAAAAGTCTGCCATTTTTATTTTTGTATATTGGCTAATTCACATCACTGTTGGTATTTTTTGAGTGGGGGGAGAGGAAAAGGGGTTGTGGGACGCAGGGAGCTGAGACAGTGGTGTTTATTAGCCTTATTTTAAATACTAAGTAGTATAAAAAGGTCAATATCAGCCTCATTTTAATTAGATTATCTTAACTCGGCTGATGTGTGGAACTGGGGATGAGAAATAACGTTCGATCAAAAACCGACCAAGAAGGTACTGGCCCTTTCTCATTCTATATGCTGAATATGAAGGCAAATGAGTAAAGTCTCTCGAAAGTTAGAAAAAAAATCTTGATACAAAGAACATCTTAGATTTAAGTACTTCATGTGTCATCCCTGGTATCAGATCAGTATTTATCATGCATTAAATTTTAAATATCTGCACTATTCCTCTCAACGCCTTTCTAAATTTGGTAGAGTTTACATTCAGAAAACATCTTTGCATTCAGATTCAGCAACCTTTCAACACTTGCAAAAAAGGAGAAATGAACACAGAATGGAAGCTGAAATGAAATGTGTCACCATTCTTGCACGTGTAGACAATAGGACCCTTTGCAGAAAGTGCTTCATAAGAACTTTAGTGTTTCAGATGTAGTAACCTCAATTCAAATCAGAGTCTATTACAGCAGTGAGTAAACATATCACTGCTCCTTACTCTGGGGGGGAGAAAAAGACATCTCTGCCAATGCTCTAGTCTTAAGGGTTAGTAAGCCTGCCATTTGATTGTCTTCAATCTGCTGTACGAATTGCCTACAAGACTCTTTATCTTCCGCAGACATGATTGATGTAAGCATACATCAACACCAGGGGCTCTGCCTTCTCTACCAAGCTTCCCTTAAGAGGATCACCTACATTGGGGAACAATAAAAGACAGCTGGGACTTTTAAAAAAAATGGGTAAGGGTGGGGAGAAAATCCATCTATTTCACTACTAAACCTCAAATAAATAGATGAGCTCGCTAGCAGTGCCCTTGGGGCTCTAATGTGATACAAATTGATCGACAAATGTTCTCCCTGGAGAGAACTGTGAACAATTCAGCTCAAAAGAGCCAAAGACCTAGTTCAATCTCTTAAAATAGCACACCCTTGGTGCTTCAACCATTTTCCTTTGTTGCTCTTTAATTTGAGACATTTGTCAAGGAAAGAAAATATAAGTCTTCTGGGAATTCCCTTGTGGTGTTACAAAGGATGCAAATCTGGCCTGAGATGTGGCGAGCTTTCCAAGAAAGTCAAAACTCACACTGTTGCTTTTCTCATTTATTGCCCAGTTTTTCAGCTGGAGCTGGAAAATGGTCCCTGACTCCATCTGACAATGCTTTCCATAATGAATATGTATCTAATATGAAGAAAACTTGGACCATATGCTTTAGGCACCCTTAGGATTGCTGCTGAAACCAAAAGACTAATTTTTAATCTCCAAAATTATTTAAAAAGTGTGGATGGGGTGGTATGGAGAAGAAAACAAAAAGGATCTTGGGCATGTCATCAGGAAGAAGGAAGCTGCTGAATCTTGTGGTTTGTTTTGCTTGCTTATCCAGAAGAATGAGATCCTTTGCTGGGATTTCTTATCCAGCTTTATGTTGTTTGGAGCAAACCAATTTCTATTCCATAACCTCAATATCCCCCTCTGTCATATGAAAAGATCAGAGTATATAACTTCCAAGGTCTATTTGGGAGCTGTGATTTTTATTATTTAATTTTGTTTGGAGACATTTCAGCCCGGAAAATTAGCAAACAAATTGCCAAATGCAAAAAATCTATGAAAAATATAATTTTCTTAATGACTTACAAGAAAACAAAAATACCAGGCAATATAAGAAGCCAAAAGCTCATTATGGTTTTCGTAATACATTTTAATTACATTTCTTCATTCCGGCAATCTTTACCTAAAGAAATCTGTGCCTAGATAACAGAATCTCAAGTTGCAGATGGATCCTTTGGTCCTACTTCCCTATTTTGTAGAAGAGGAAGATGTTGGCTGAATTTCAGAGCTCCCAAATTATAGGAGATAGCAAGAGGTGAAGAATAATTGTGAAAAAAGAGGGGCTACAGTACTTCCAAGGCATGTGTGTTCACACATACACTCAGTGCAAAGAGTAATTACTAAAATGCTACTGAGTGAAAGCTGAGTTGAAAAACACTTATATCCTTTCCCTTCAAGGGACTTTGATATGAGGGCTATGATATATACATGTAAATCCAATACATGGTATTATGTCATTAGAGCAGATAGAATGGTGTAAAGGAGGGAAAGCCATTTCTCACGGGGAGAGTCCAGGAAGGCTCTGTAGAGGATGTCATTTGAGATGGGTCATAAAACATGGGCAGTGTTTATATTTTAAAGACATTTTGGGAGGAAGAAACAGAATCCATCCATTTATTCATTCATTCATTTATTTACTCATTCACCCAACATCTGCTGAGCAATGACAATGGAGGAGGCACTGAGTTTGATCCCAGACCACGAGATCAAAGAAAACAAGGTCTTTACCCTCAGCAGGTGGTACTTACTTGAGAAACAGCTAGGTGATCAGTTCACCTATGTCACAAAATATGTGTGAGGAATGGAGGACACGAGACAGGGAAGGTGGGTTGGGATCTAATCATGGAAGTACTTGAATCCCAGCTTGACAGACAATGAGAAGGTCACAGAGGTTTCTGAGCAGATTTCAGATATAGCCTGACCAACAGGGTGCCTTAAGGAAGAGGCCAAGCGGCCATAAGCAGCACTGACAGGTGAAGCTAAAGTCGATAGAACTCAAGATGGAAAAAGGAAAGAAAAATGAACAAACACAGGTTAACAGTGACTTAGTACCTCTATTTGGAAAGCCTGACTCAGATAATTGCCTTGAATTCCAGAACCAATATTTCTTCTGAAACGGTTCTCCTGAAGGGTTTAAATACTTTACAAATGCAAATGCTTGAAGTCTCAGGGAGACCAGAAGGACTAGATGGTGGGGGGACAGTGAAGCCCAGAGTGGTAGAGGGACTTGTCCAAGGTCACAAAGTGAGTCAGAGCAGAGTCAGGGAAAGGCTCTGTGAGTCATGGCGCCCAGCTTCTGCTCTGACCACGAGATGAAGCTCCTCTCTAGCAACAGAGGGAGGACTCACCCTTGATGTAGCCAAACTGGTTCTCTCTCTACATCTCTGGCCTCTGCTGATGGCAGGACCCTGTCTTGTTATGTTTTGTTCCACAGCCCAGAATAAGTTCCAAAGAATAATTCTGGGCTAGGTGGAGAAGTGGTAGCAAGGAGCTGGTTCACCTTATAATAACTGTACCCGGCCACCCAGTGCAGGCAGCAGGGCCGGAGTCGGAAATGGACAGAGCAGATTCCCACAAGTTTGAAAATGGGGACCATTATTTACACAGTTGAGAAAAGAAGACCATGGATCTCATGGGTCAAGTGAGATGTTGGGAGTGTCTTCTCTTTGTTAATAAACCACTTCTGCTCGGGGATAGTATATCGGGATGAGGAACGAACATGTTAAGATCCACATGGCCTGAAGAGCTGGTTGACATTGTCATGGACGCTCACTGTTTGTTTGTTAAAATATATACGCTTGCTACCATCTCCCTATCTCTGAAACTCTAATTTACCCTCTCTGGTGAAAAGGATGCTTTTTACTGGGATTATTTTGAAACCTCCAAAGTCAATCAACTCTGATACTCGCCCTGGATAGAAACCACTGTTCGAAAATGCCAGATTTGTAGTATGGGCCCAAATACTAAATTTTCTTTCTTTTCTAAAGGTGACTTGTCCT
The DNA here is from genome assembly GCF_039906515.1 of Pseudorca crassidens. NCBI lineage: Eukaryota > Metazoa > Chordata > Mammalia > Artiodactyla > Delphinidae > Pseudorca > Pseudorca crassidens. The sequence continues at coordinate 60,777,973 of NC_090314.1, read as the reverse complement.
TGCTATCATTCTTCCTTCGGGTCTTAGAATCTTCTTTTCCTGTTAGTCATGAATGATCACTGAAATTACTGTGAAAATCACATTTTAATATACTTTTTAGCTCACGATATTAAAAACATACTTTGGTCATTAATTGTATAGGAATACAAGTGCTCCTTGTACAGGCCTGTAGGTGTTACGTGCAGTTCCAAGGTAAACATATATTTACAAGTCTGGGAGAAATGAGTAATAATACATTCTTCTTATGAAAATATCAATTTGGGAAAGCCAGTGTACTCAATAATTCTTTATAGTGGAGGGTGTATTAATACAGTTTTTGTACTTGTACAGGCAAAATATTGCATTTAAAAATTTAAATTTCATTTAAGTGGATTATATACATATTCAAAAATGCAAACAGTCAAAACCACGAAAAGCTAAACTATATTGTTGAGGGATGCATGCATAAGTGATACAAATGTAAATAAATGCAAAATCTATTACCACAAAAGTCAGGAGAGCTTTACCTGTTGGGGTCGGGTTGGGAGGAGGTTTTGCTCAGAGAGGGCATGTTGGGGGGGGGTGTCCTAGGGGCTGGCACTGTTCTATTTTTCCATCTAGGTAGGGTCACGCAGATGTTTGCTTTATTCTAGTGTTAAACCGTCCAAATACGTTTTACGCAGTCTTTTGTATGTATGTGATAATCCACAATAAAACGTTTCTAGAAAGTTGCATAGTCCTAGATGACTTCATAATGAAAGACAGCTGTTTCTTACTCCACTGGTCCTCACGGATAATTCCTTCTCACTGGAGAAAGCCACTGTTGCTGTTACTCATGGTACTGATCTTCATATTTCTAAGGCAGATGCCTATATATCTATCTTTAATATTAAAAAATCTTGGGCTTCCCTGGTGGCGCAGTGGTTGGGAGTCCGCCTGCCGATGCAGGGGACACGGGTTCGTGCCCCGGTCCGGGAAGATCCCACATGCCGCGAAGCAGCTGGGCCCGTGAACCATGGCCGCTGAGCCTGCGCGTCCGGAGCCTGTGCTCCGCAACAGGAGAGGCCACAACAGTGAGAGGCCCGCGTACCGCAAAAAAAAAAAAAATCTTACACATTGTATTTTCACTTTGCTCTATAGCTGATGGGGAATTAATTCGGGTGCTCATTACTCAACACACACAGGCGTGGGCGGGCCCTTCTCCATCCCCCCTTCTGCTCCCCCGATTTTTTGGTTAAATTAATATTCAGTGCACCTCTTTTTGTGACTAGGCATATTTTGTTTATAGCTGAGCCACCCAGTACTTTAAGATTGCGTGTCATTCTGTTTTGTACATTTTTATGTTCTCATGATAGTTGCGTCTGTTTTGTTTTCCTTTGCTTTTTGTCTTACGGAACCATAACTTACTTGGCTTCAAAGATTTCCAAAAAAGAACCATAAAACTTCTCTCAGTATATGAGTCCCACATTAGATAGTCGATGAGTTCGGGATGTGTGTATGTGTATATGTTTGTGTATTTTTGGGCGTCTTTTTCCCACTGTCTCAGCCTGAGGGAGGTATTGTTTAGGTCTGATACGCTATCTTCCTAAGAACTCCTCTTCCCCAACCGCATGGGAGTTGTCCTCACTTCTTCCCTACCATAAATCCTACAAGTTCCTCTTTTATGGATTACTCCCTTGGAGAATGATGCCAGGAGCTTCCTGAAAAAAAAGATGTATGGCAGGTAATTTTTTGCAAGTTGGCAGGTCTGAAAATATCTCGATTCTACTATTACACCTCCTGATGGTTTGGCTAGGATTATATAGTTTGGGATTTTTTTGTTTAAATTTGAAGACATGTTTCCTCTGTACTCTTGCTCCCCATAATCCCATTCATGGCTTATTTTTGCCTGTGCCTTATCTGTGTGTTTTTTTTTTTTTTCTAAAACTTTTAAGATGTTTTCTTTTTTTTCTTTCACTCTCTCTCTTTTTTTTTTTTTTTTGGTGTCCTAAAATTTTATTATGAGGCACCTTGATATGGATCTATTTTCTTTCAGTTAATGCTGGACACAAGGTAGCAGTTTGAAAAGGAAATTGAGTCAGGAAAAATTCAAGACAGCAAGATAAATGAAAAGACCACTGAAAAATTTCAGTCTGAAGTTGATGATGAAGCTATGAATTAAATAAATGGAAAGGAGCAGATAGTAGAGCCACTACGAAGTCAAAATGGATAGCAGAAGAACAGGCTGAATGTTTTATGGGAGGTCATGGATTTTTTTAATTAGAACTGGTGTTTCGACCTGGTGATTCCAGCTCCACAGGTCCCTGCTTTGACCATTCAACCATGATGCAAAGGAACATCTTGCCAGGGACAGGCTGACTACATGGTAGGGCCCACTGGAAAGTGAAAACGTGGACCTCTTGTCCAAAACTTATCATGAATTTCAAGATGGCCACAGCAGAACATTAAACCAAACATGGGACCCTTCTAAGCACGGGGCTCTGCACTTCATAGAATGGATAAAGCGATTATAATTGTTTCATATACTCAGTGCTTACAATGTTCCATGGACTATTTTAACTTCCCTACATGTATTCACTCATATAACCATCACAAAACCCTAATGAGTTTGCCCCTATTGTTATATCTCTTTCAAAGGGCAGGAAAATTGAGGTTAAGTGGAATTAAGTGACAGCTATTGATCTGAACCTAGATGTTCTGGTTTTCCAGGCCCTTCCTTTGTAACCCCTCAGAATGAATAGGTGAATGAGTGTAGGCAATCACTTATCCAACCTTTCAGAAGGTCAAATAATTTTCAAATGATTATACAAGATTAATTCCCTTTTCCAGAATAAATGCCCACATTTCTGTGTCTATGCCCATTCTGTTCTTTGTCTAGAATGCTCTTTTCTGATGCATCTGCAGATTGCAATTCTTGTTCATTGTATCAAATGGGAGTCTTTTAGTTATAGATGAAAAAAAATCAACCCAATCTTGATGAAGAGGAAAGGAGGAAATTACTATTCAGTAATAATGAAAAGTCTATAGATAGCTCCTTGTTTCAAGTATGGCTGAATTCAGGACACAGAAGGTTACTGGCACCGATAATCCCAGCACTTAACAGCACCTCTTCTGTGCTGGTCCATTTTCAAGCTACTTGTGACCTCAGCAGCCCTAAGCTCATGTCACTACAGAAGCAGATCCTGAGAGCCACAGACCCTGCTTCTTTAATAGTGACAACAAATGCCTAGGTTTTATAATATTTACTGACCCTGAAATTGATTAGCATGGGGTTTTATAATTGATTTTGCCTATGTTCATGTCCTCCATCCTGAATACCCGAGTATTCTATTTTTCACACCTCCACCCAATGTGGGTGTTTTTCTTCCTACCTGAATCATGTAGATCAAAGTCAAGGAGCTGCATCCCCACTTCACTCTTACAGTACTTTTATCACGAGAAGAGGCAGCTGACACTGAGATGTGCTAACATATTGAAACACTCCCCATACTCGTTGATAAAGAGCCCCTTCTCCAAGTTCCTGGAAATCTAGCCACTCTCTTAGGATCACCTTGCCCTCTCCAAGATCTATCAATCAGAGGGTTAATGACTAGCACAGCAGAGGGTTTCCAGGACTTTGCTCCAACTGCAAGGTCAGTGTTCATTCAGCTTGGTTGGTAACTGACTTACTGGTTCTATTATATTTTTATATGACATTTGAGAGAAGAGGTTTCATCTTTAGGAAAACTGGAACTTTTAGTGAGAGTGTTTTAGGATTCAATTTGATAGCAGGGCTTCCCTGGTGGCGCAGTGGTTGAGAGTCCGCCCGCCGATGCAGGGGACACGGGTTTGTGCCCTGGTCCGGGAAGATCCCACGTGCCGTGGAGCGGCTGGGCCCGTGAGCCATGGCCGCTGAGCCTGCGCGTCCGGAGCCTGTGCTCTGCAACGGGAGAGGCCACAGCAGTGAGAGGCCCGCGTACCGCAAAAAAAAAAAAAAAAAAAAAAGTGATAGCAGACGGCAGAAAACCCAACTCTCAGTGGGTTAAACAACATAGAGGCTTCTTTCTTGTTCACGTAAAAGCACAGGTGAACAGCCTGGGGCTGGCGTGCCAGCGTCTGAGCTATTGAAGACTTGAGCTTTTTCTGTTGTATGGTTCTGCCATTCTTCATAACTAACTATCAGCTTGTGATCCAAGATACTTCTCAAGCCCCAGACATCATTTTGCATTCCATACAGCATGAAGATAAAAAAGGAAGCAGAAGGGCACCCCCTTCTACCCCTTAATGATGCCTCCTGGACACCATTATTTCTCCTAGAAGTCACACATACTATTGCCCTTATATTCCATTGGTTAGGACTTAATCACTGCATCTAGTTCCAAGGGAGAATGTAATTGTAGTAATTATTTCAGAGAACTATACGCCTAGCCAAAGAGTAAGATGCTATTATTGTAGAAGGGAAAAAATCCCAGGTATGAATAGATAAACAGAAGTCCCAACCCCAGCTAATCACTTCATAGTCTTTGACTTACCATGGGAAAAGGACCTTAGGAAGGAAAATAATTCTTCAAGAAAAGTTTGATGGGAGATTGGAATCATAGACCATCCCCTGCAAAAACGGGAAGGAAAGGTCCTTATTTTATACCCCAAGCTGCTGATGAGGGACCATCTAGAAACCATGACTTTTATTCTGAAGGGAGAAAGTGTCTCTTCTAAACTCTGTTTTCCATACCTCCATCCAATGTGGGTGTTTTTCTTTCTGCTTGATCTCAACCACATATGGCACATGAAATACAAGCAGGAGTTGTGTATGTTCAGACTTCTAACTCCCCTGGCTTATACTTAGACCTCTCTCTTCTCCAGACTCTTAAAACGCTTGTAGTTTACATGAAGCAATACAATTAATTCATTGAACAAATATATCATGAACATCTGCTATATGTAGAACACTCTTCTCAGAGCCGGTGAAACGTTAGTAAACAAAACAGACACATTTCTTCAAGTATAAAAAGATTAAAATTGCATTAGTAAATGATAGTGTGTTATACTAAGTGTTAGGGGACAAAATAGAATAAGGAATGGGAGACTGGGAGTGCTGGAAGTGGGGACTTGCAATTTTAAAATAAGGTGCCTTACTGAGAAGTTGACATTTAAACAAAGGAGGCAAGGAAATCAGCCACTCAGAAATGTGCGAGAAGAGTATTTTCAGGCCAGGGAGGAAGAAGTTCAAAGGTCCTGAGGTGGGAGCGTGCCCATCCCACGAGCAGTAGTGAGGTCTATATCTGTATGGCTCTACTTGAGTGAGGAAGTGGGAAGTGAGCTTAGAGACTAGACCACAGAGTACTTAGTAGGCTGCTTAAGATTTTGTCTCCTGAGTGAAATGTGAAGCCATGGGAAGGTTTCAGGCAGAGGGGGGGCACCATCTGTTTTAAGTTTTAGAAACATCCTACAGGTTGCAGTATTGAGATTAGACTTTCAAGGAGTCTAAGAAGAAGCAAGGAGAGCCATTAGGAATCTACTTCAATAATCTAAGAAAATATTAGAGAGAGAGAGTAATAATGCAAACAGGATAGAGTGACAGATTGGACATGGAGTGTGAAACAAAGTGGGGACTCAGGAACGACAGCAAGATATTTGGAGACTGTATCTGTTATTTGCCTGAGACGGAAAATGGGTAGCTATTGGAGAAATCTCACTAGTTCAGTCTATTAGACATCCAAATGCAGATGTTGAGCAGCTGTCTGAGGTTCAGTGGAACATCCTGGGCTAGAAATGTAAATGTGGGCATTCATAGCATATGGGTGGCATTTAAAATCACAAATGTGCACGGACAGAAGAATGGATAAAGAAGTTGTGGTACATATATACAATGGAGTATTACTCAACCATAAAAAAGAATGAAGTAATGCCATTTGCAGCAAGATGGATGGATCTAGAGATTATCATACTAAGTAAAATAAGTCAGAAAAAGACAAATATCATACGATATCACTTATATGTGGAATCTAAAAAAATGATACAAATGAATTTATTTACAAAACAGAAACAGACTCACAAGCACAGAATCCTAACCACTGGACCGCCAGGGAATTCCCAAAACAGTTACTTTTTTTAAAAGTTCTATTCTTCCTGGTTTAAATGTGTTTTTTTTTTTCATTTTATTGTGAAATGTACTATCCACAGAAAAATGAATAAAATGTGCAATAACGTAAATCACATCTAACTAAATAAATATAATAAAGAAAAAGAATGTCATCTTCAACTCATCCTGGCTTGTGTAATAATTATTTCCCTTTTTTCTTCATTGTTTTATCACCTATGTATGTTTCTGTAAGCAACAGAATTTAGTTTCATCTGTCTTTGAAATTTATATGAACACAGTCATATTGTCATCCCTTTGTGTGTATTTTACTGTGTGTGTGTGTGTGTGTGTGTGTGTGTGTATGTGTGTGTGAAAATGTTAACATTTACAGAATCTGGGTGAAGGCTATTTGGGAAAATACTTAATACTGCAATATTTCTGAAATTCTGAAATTGAAAATAAAAAAGAATAATATAATTAATAAAGTATTTTAAATGTGTACTTTCTATCCTAATTGTGCAGTGTTACCTCTGTCATATATTAAGTGTGTGTGTGTGTGTGTGTGTGTGTATACACACACACACATATATGGTCTATTGAGCTATCAAATACTTCTGCATTTATCTATATATTATTTATCTCTGTGCAAATTCCACATTGATGAATTACTATAGCTTTGTAGTATGGTCTGATATCAGGAAGAGAAAGTTCTCCCACATTGTCCTTTATTAGAATTCTTGTCTATTTATGATTTGTGCACTTTCATGTAAATTCTAAAATCTACTTGTCAAGGTCTATCAAAAGGAAAAAAAATTGGAATTTTTGTTGGGATTGCACTAAATGTAGAGATCAGTTTGAGGAGTTGAAGTCTTTACAGTATTAAGATTTCAATCCATGAACGTTATTTATCACTATGTTCGTTTATTTAGGTTTTCTTAAAATTTCTCCATAACATTTTATATTTTTTTCTCAGAGATATTGCTCCCTTTTTTAGATTTATTCCTTAGTATTCCAATTGTTTATGTAATTGTAAGCAATATTTTAATAATGTATACATTAATGTATATATTATAATATACATTCAGAAAAATAAATGTTTATCATGATGCATTTGCACAAACTCAATACACCCATGAGACCGAGATGCAAATGAAAAACAAGAACATTATCAGTTTCCTAGAATCACCCCTCTTTCTGCCAGTTACCACCCCACAAAAAGAATCACTGTTCTAACAGAATATTTTCGTTTTGCCTGTTTTTGAGCTTTCTATAAATAAATCATACAGAATGGACTCTTTGAGTCTTTTTTCACTTCTTTCATTATGCTTGTGAAATTCATCATATTGTTATGCACAGTTGTAAACTGCTTCCATTTAATGAATTTACACCAATTTATTTATTCATTCAACTGCATTTTAATAGTTCCCGGTTTTTGGTCGTTATCAGTAATGACACTAAGGGCATGCTGATATATGTTTGTTTGTTTTTTAATACATGTGCACAGTTCTGTGGAGTGTACATCCAGGAGTGCAATTTGGGGGTATATAGAACATGCATACATTCAGCTTTACTAGCTGCACCAAATCATTTTCCAAAATAGTTGTACTGATTTACACCTCCACCAGTGCCTGTGAGACTATAGTTCCCTCCACATCCTTGCAATATACTTGGTATTTTCTCTCTTTTCCATTTTAGCCATTCCTTCAGGTGGATAGTTTCATCTCCTTGTGGTTGAGTTTTACGGTACCCTCAGGACTAGTGAGCACCTTTCCATATGTTTATTGGCCATGTGAATGATTTCTTTAGTGAGCTGTCTATTCAATTCTTCTGGCCCATTTTTTTATGGAGCTGTCTATCTCTTTTTCTTATTGATTTATATGAATTTTTACATATTCTGTATATAAATCCTTTGTCAACTCTATGTATTACAAATATCTTCTCTAACTCTGTGGATTTCCTGTTCCCTATTTTAATGGGGTTATCTGATGAATAGAAACTATTTTAATACAGTCCTACCAATTCCCAGGTAATATCTTTTAGTCAATATTTACGATTGATTCTTGGGTGCTGAAAAATAATTCTCCAGTTATTTACTGCTGTAGTCTACATGTGTTTATCAAGTCAGATTTGTATATTGTATTGTTCATATCTCACCCTGTTCTTTCTGATATTATTGTCTTCATGAGCTAGCTGTTACCAGGAGAGAGATGCAGTCACCTCCCATTATAGTCAGGAATTTGTCCTTTCTCTTTAGCTAGTTTTATTTTGGCTTAATGTATCTCAAAGCCATGTCATTTAGTCCATATACATTTAGAATTGTTACTTTTTTCTGGTGACTTGAAACTTTTATCACTATAACGTGATTCTCTTTAACACAAAAAGTATTAGTAGTATAAAAGCTATTCATTCTACATCTGCTTTTAGCAAGGGCTTTGGTCTCAACAACGTAGCCTATTGTTACTGGAATGGAAGTCTACATTTAGATCTTTAATCCTTCTGCAACTACTTTTTATATATGGTGTAAAATAGTTTCATTATTTTCCGATGGCAAACCAATTGCTTAGTGCTATTTATTGCTAATTCCTCCTTTTCCCAGCAATTGGTCAGGTCATCTTGTCATATTTCAAGATTCCATATACGAGTGGGCATGTTTCTGGACTCTACTTGCTCCACTGCTGAAACATATGTCAGTGTGTATTAAGGAGCAAAAATTTATGGGAAAGCTGCAACGAAGTTACCTGTAAACAAAGCACCATGATTACAGCGTTGATGGCTTTTACCTGGACTGGCAAACCTGGTCTCTAACTTTGGCAGCCACAAGGGGGCAGGGAAGGGTATTAATTGGGTCAGAAGTCAAGTCCCAAAGCTGTCCCAGGCCCACATCAATCTAGGATTCCAAAAGTCTTCAAAACAGTAATATTGGTATGAAGCAGGAAGATGATATAGAAACATAGATGAAATTAAAGGCTCATTTGAATGTTGCTAGATATTATCAATGTACAGTCAGGATACACCTTTTCTATTTTATAAAGACTTTTATACTATCAACACTTAAATATTTTATCTCTGTCATCTTGAGCTATCAAAAAGTATACCCTGGGTTTCCCTGGTGGTGCAGTGGTTGAGAGTCTGCCTGCTAAGCAGGGGACACAGGTTCGAGCCCTGGTCTGGGAAGATCCCACATGCCGCGGAGCAACTGGGCCCGTGAGCCACAACTACTGAGCCTGCGCGTCTGGAGCCTGTGCTCTGCAACAAGAGAGGCCGCGACAGTGAGAGGCCCGCGTACCGCGATGAAGAGCGGCCCCCGCTCGCCACAACTAGAGAAAGCCCTCGCACAGAAACGAAGACCCAACACAGCCAAAATAAATAAATTAATTAATAAACTCCTATCCCCAACATCTTCTAAAAAAAAAAAAAGTATACCCTCTTTTCCACCAAGCAATTGTATGTATCATATATATGATACATTTGTCATATATATAATACGTTTCTGTTTGTAGATACTCACATATATTTCATGATATAAATTATTCATTGTGTAGATAAGTGGGTTTTTGTTTAAATATTTTCATGTAGAGGTTTTCATCTCATATATATATATATATATATGAGATGTAGTTGAGGGTAAAGAGTATAGGTTTTTAATATCTCTAGTTTTAAATATTTTAGAAGTCTTTAGAAACTTTCATCCTGGTATATCACAGATCTGAATTTGTATAACTCTTTAATCTTTCTGTAACCCCAACTCCAACAGAATCTCCAGTTCAGGAAGACTTGTATTTTAATCAAGTCCAATTAATATTATGAGCTCTAAATAAGCCACCGCAGAGTGCCAATTATAACAATATACTATTTTCACTTCTTAGCTGAGGGGAAAGAGTTAGTGGCAGAACCTTGGAAATATTTTTTTTTCTGTACATTGAAAGCATATAAGTGAAATGGAATATGATTATTTCAGCCATAAAATTAGCCATGCAGTTCCTGAATGCTTGGGCCATGGGACAAAACACACAATTTCTTGAAAGGAGGCTAAAACATCGTACTGATTATATCAACCTCAAACAAAGTTTTGATAAATCATTGTCATAGTCATACTAACTCCCAAAGCTGCTGCTTTCTCTACTGAGATTCCACAGAAAACACTTAAAAATCATAGATATTTTAGGTTGTATATGAAATTAAACTCGCTATTGCTTTTCTACCCAAACATTCATTGAAAACTGTACTCTAGAGCTAAAATTTTAGGAGGAAAATAGCAAACTTGATGATCAAGTCCTTGACCAAGTTACCATCCCAATGAAATGTCATTTTTCTTTCCCCACATCATGCGCAAGAGGTTTTTTGCCTATCTGGATTTATTTTCTGCATCATTTTTCCTGTGTTCCTTTTCAGTCGGAATGCAAACTAATATTGTTTTAAGACTTTTTTCTTCTTTCTTTATTTGTTTACGATGTTCAGCTAGTGGTGGAGGAGAGTGAAAAAAAATGTATGAAAGGTCTAATCACAAGGCTATCTTTTAAATGATACCTTCAAACATCCTGAAATTCTACATTTCCCAGCTCATTCCCTTATTCTTGACGAATATTTCCCTCTTTTTTATGATTCTCAATATGAACAGCACCTGCATGAACATTTCTGTTTGTACATACTCCCATATATTTCATTATATAAATTACATATTGTGTAGGTAAGTGGGTATTTTGTTTTTGCTTAAGTGTTTTCATGTAGAGATTTTCATGGAATAAGACAGAAAGGAAATCGATTCTAAACTTGGCTCGTTGCCTAATTTATTTTATTACTACCTTATTTTACACCCAGACACAAGTTTGTTTTCATGGCTAAGATAAAGAAACTGGACAAGCGGTTCCCTTCTGTGGGAATTTGGCCTCATTTATGTGACACCAGATTCCCTCCACCCCTTCCTCACCACCACTAGACTCACCTCTAAAGTGAGCTAAAATATTTATTGGGTTATGAGGGTGAGGATTCTTTTTTCTAAAATTTCGTATAAAATAACGGTGCAGTATTGGTCTTGACCAACAGAGTCTAAGGCTCCTTTGTGACCACTAAATGTAGGAAAAACCACAAATTACTGTTGGAGAGGGGCTGGCCTTGGGTTCTGGCTTCAATGACCCCCTCCCCCTAAATTCAAATACCCTGCATCTGTGTAAATAAACATCTCTAGGTGTATGGTAAGGGAATATTTAGCACGAATACGTTTCATACAAAATTAGCAGCAAAGAAAAACTTTAGACTTGTAATTATATGAAAAAAATGTAAGGCATTAGTGTAATTAAGGTGTTTCTTCCTTTTCCCTTAACCAGGTAGAATACGATCCATAGTCTTTTTCACGGAGACTCTCATTGACTGAGTTTCCGAAGCGCTGTTTTTCTTCTTCCTCCCGTGAAGACTTATAATGACACTTTTATTCTGTCAAGTCTAACATGAAAAGTGTATTGGTTATAGATTTAGCATAGTGTTTCTGCCAATGGGATCTAGGGAGCTAATAGATAAGCTTCTTACTTAGGAGATATTGGCTAGAGGTCTCATAGTTAATCCATAAATAGAAAGGAAATGAATTCAGACAAGATAAAGGCTGAGTTATTTGGCTCTAGAGAGGGTGTCTGTAGCTTTCGCCCTCGTTTTCCCCTCTATTGGCTGTTCTTTTCCTCTTTCCAGGTTTTGGTGTGAAAACTAGTTTTTTGAAAGAAGCATCGAAAATTCTAGCTCGAAGTCTCATTTAGTGAGGTCGTAACTCATAAAAGTGTGCCTTCAGAATTTCTTACTTTTCTTTATCTTGTGCTAGAGTGACCGACCATCCCAGTTTGTCCTGGTTTTAGCACTGAAAGTCATGCATCCCGGGGACCCCCTCAGTTCCAAACAACCATGCTTAGTTGGTCACTCCACTGCATACACTACGTCGGAACCATTGCCTTACGTCTTCCTGTCTGCGATTTTCTTCCTCCGCATCTAGATCTTCCTGATGATGAAAGCAAGGTCACAGCCTGTTTCCTGCAAGTAGTCTTCAATCCTCATTCCCTAACTTTCTGTGGTTCTTAAATTGTGCTTCACACAATCAAGCTTTTCATTAAAGGCTGTCTTGCCTTGCCTGAGAATTATTTTGGACACATTCTCTACCTTTCACCAAGTAGACTCTAACTTACTATGGAATAGAGTCAAGGAGGTAAAAGGGAGCTCGTCTCTGAATCACTGCTGTGAATCAGGCACTGTACTAGGTATCTGGTCTCATTCACAGCACCATACCCTATGAGGCTGGGATCATTACATCTATTTTACAGAAATCAGTGAAGTTCAGACCGACAGGGTAGTCACTGACCATGCAAACTGAAATCCAGACCTAGCCGGCTCCTTCTGATACACCATACTTAGTGCACAGCAAACACGTCTAATGTTTTTGAAGTTTTCACAGCTCTGAACAAAGTGTGGAGGCCAAAGCACATTCTCAAGTAATACCTGTCATTGTGTCTACAATGCTCTTCCATTTAGATCTACAAACCCATGCTAATGATGGCAGGGAAGAGAATTCTTTTAAAGAATAGTAAATCATAGAAAAATGTGTCTTTTATCCAATTTAAGAAAAGTTGTATTTCATAGATTAGTGTTCTAATATCATAAATGTATTCGCTCTGTGTCTTGTTCTTTTAGACTTAAAAATAAGGTCATAAATGTGTCCTATATCCATAATCTATCTATCTATCTATCTATCTATCTATCTATCTATCTATCTATCTATCTATCACCTATCATCATCTATCTTTAGGTCTTGTCATCATTTGACTTTTCCCCTGGCTTTCTTATTTTTTCCTTTTTAAAAAATTCTTTAGATATCCACTACCCAATACAGGAGCCGCTAGCCAAGTGTGGTCATTAAGCACCTGAAACTTGGCGAGTCCAAAGTGAGCCATTCTGTAAAATACACTCCAGATTTTGAAGACATGATAAAAATATAAGAATGTAATATCATTCATTAGCGACTTTTTATATTGGTTAAATGTTTAAGTGATAACCTTTTGAATATATTGGGTTAAATAAAACATTATTAAACTTAATTTTGCCTGTTTCTTTTTACTTTTTTTAAAATGTGGCTACCAGAACACTTAAAAATGACATACGTGGCTTGCACTGTATATCTATTGACTAGCACTGCTTTGGATAATTTCTAGAGACATCAGGCGATCAATACTTTTTATTCATTTTCCTTTGGGATAATCCCATATTTTAATATAGTCTTACAGAATTTCCCCCAATAAAATGATATATTTAAATATTACATATTAGGTATTTAAATTAATAAAATATCAACATATGTCCCTACTCATGGTCAGACAATGATTTTTTTTTTCTTGATAAAATAACTCATGGTAAAAGGCAAGTTATACAGGTCCCACGAACATAAGCGTGACAGCGAAATTCCAGTATTGTTTTTGAGGCATGAGGTATGATATTCAAAGAAATACATTTAATAAGCCTCTTCTTATTGTGGATTGCTATATGTTTGCCATGGAACGTAACTTTAATCAAATTGACAGTAACTAAAAATAAAGCACAACGAAGTAGTTACTAGGAAGACATAAAACATTTCGGGGGGCAGGGAGAATATTGCACAGTTCAACTACTTCTAAAAACCTTCTTAGATCTGGAATCTGTGACATTCAGACCTGACAAAGTTGTGCAGTCTGTAAAACATACTCTTATCAAAGGATGGCAGTAAGTTGCTTTGTTAAAGCTCTAACAGGAAGCAAAGTGCTGCACTGACTTGTAGCTGGTGTGAAAATTTAGAAATTACAAGCAAATGTATGTTATTTCTAAATGATATAGCTTTCTACAGTTCCATTGCCAAATCCTAGCCAATAGGTTGATAAAAAACCATAGGAGAGGAAGCGGGTGGGGATGGGTTCATTGTGTGTGTGTGGGGGGGGGGGATTTCCCACTCCAGGCAACCCAGCAGGCTCTCTGTTTCAGTAGCTGAGGCGTTCTGGAGTTACACAGTGCAGGCAGCAGCCTTTTTTAGAAGTCTGTCCATTTTTATTATTCTAATTTCTTATTCAGGAGCCTCTGGGAAAAGCAAGGTTTCCTGATTTAAAGAAAAGAGACAAAAACCTGAGTGTGACAGGTGTAGACTTCAGTCACTAAAGAAACAATGATTATCAGGGTCATCAAATAATTCTTGGACACCTCAAAATGTTTCTTGTCAACAGAGAGCTGGAGCAGGCATTCAGAGAGGAACTCAGGTGTAAGGCACCTGCAGCAACCTTATCAGCAAGGTGGCGTTTGGCACTATCTCTAGGGATGTGGTCACATCACTCAGGCTCTTTGATCTCAGAACCTTCATCTTTGAACAGCGGAGAAGCATTCCTATTTACTTTTCTCTTGCTCTGCACCTGAAAATGACTCTCAGTACACTCATAAAATCATTGATGATGATAGCTTCCTGAGGATCAAACACTCAGAGTATTTTAACAAATAAACGTAATATTGATAATAGAGTCATTTTTTAAATCTCTTTCAGGAAATGGCTGATACAGCAATCGAGCTTTACAATGAGAATTAATCATGTAGAATTTCTGACTAAAGTGTGGAGGGGCATTTGGTATCTGCAACTCTCTACTGGGTAAGTAGCGTCTCTTGCAGGAGTAATAATTAGCACAGGCATTTATTAAGCACTTACTGTGTGACAGGCATGCTGCCTGGCCCTTTACATGCACTATCCTCCTAATAGATCTATGATAAGGTGCTATTATTATCTCCTTTTTAGAGCTGAGAGAATTGGATTCAGTAAGAAATTGGCCTAAGGTCAACATTTAGTAACTGGGGAAGGGGTCTGGGCCAGGAAGACGTATTCAGTGTTTCTTTCACCTTGGGCATAAATGCATCTGTTCCCTGGGGCAGCTTAGGAAGTCACAGCTCTGCGTTCCAGCACTGGAGGCTCTGATACAGTGTCTGGGATAGGGTCTGGTGATCTGATAAATTCAGAAGGTCCTTGAGGGAATCTGATGTGAATGAAAACATCAGAACCACTGATCCGATACCATGGTGCTTAGAGGTCAATTTCTCTGCCACTGTCCCTTGTGACTCTGCATCTGCGACTCTGCTCTTGGATCTCGTTTAGTCTTTTGAAAGCTTTAGTGATTAATTGGAAGCCTCCCCCTTTGGCAATGTATTCGGCAGTTGCCTGGTTTATGTGCTTCTTCCTCTTGGCAGAAGTCAGGATTTGCATTGTTTACCAGCCTCCCTGCGTGGAGAGATTAGTTATTTATTTCTTAGCCTTGGCTTCAGTGATTCTGCCGATAGGAATCATGCCAGAGAATGAGTGCAGACCTTCATTCTCAAATTAGAGGCTTGGGCTGCTCTATACAAATGATACTCTAGCTCAGCCCTCAAAGTGCACAGAAAGCCTTTTCAACAGTTTGTATACACCTAATTCCAGCCCCCCACTTCCTTTTCCATTCTGAAGAAAGGATAAAATTCTTAAACCACCTGGTAGGGTGGGGAAGATTAGACATGGGGGTTACAATACAGGATGAGGGAATAAAGTTGGTCCCTTCTGGCCTCTCTCCAGCTTCCTCTGCCCTCTGGTTTTTGAGATGTAGAAGTGTAGTGGGTTTAGATTAATGTATTCTTGGGGTTATTTCCTGTTTCAAAGAAAAAGAAGGGATGTCAGTGGTGTCTGATATCAAATAATTTAACCAGAAGGGGAGGTGAGCTAAAGCAGAGGAAGGTCTGGGCTTATTTTTCAACAGGCTACAATGAAGAAAAGGAAAGCTTCAGGTATCACTCATTTTGATCCAAGGCTTGTTGACCAAACACGCACGAGGTACTTTGAAACGTACTTGCTATAGCGTGGGCTGGAAATAGACGGGTATTGAACCGACTTAACACCAAAGGCACTGCACTGTGGACAAACGGGGGTGAAAGCTGGTGCCTGCCTTTAAGAGTTTTAATCAATTGTAGGAGGGAGGTAAAAATTTTGTGAAACTTGCTTCAACGGAGTATAACAGAGGCGGGTATAACAGAGGCAGAGGGTGCTGTAAAGTTATTGATACAACGGGCAGAAAACTTGTGTTCTGACCAGAGGGATTAGATGATAAAGGAGTTGGCTTTTGATGTCCCAACTGAATCTCACAAAAGCTTCAGATACACATTCCCCCTTGAAGAGTTTGGGGGTCATGCTGACAGAGGAGAGAAGAGTCCTGTGGGGAGATGGTGGGGGGCAGGGTGGAGCAGGGCAGGAAAGGCGTCTGTCACAAAGGAGACATGGCTGTGACTTTCTGGGATGTAGCAGGAACTATTGAAGAGAAGAACCCAAACAAAGGTGCAGAAGATGTATGCTGATCTAAGCTAGATGGCAGCTTTCTGATCCCAAGGGTTGACTGAATGGACTAGTTTCCTAGGGCTGCTGTAACAGAATACTGCAAACTGGGTGGTTCAAAGACAACAAAAATTTATTCCCTCAGTTCTGGAGGCTAAAAGTCTGAAATCGAGTTGTCAGCAGGAAGAATCTCCTCCATGCCTCTCTCTCCTAGCTTCTGGTATCAACTCTTAGTGCTCCCTGGCGTTTAGACTTCCCACTCAGATCTCCGCCTCTGTCTTCACATGGCATGCTTTTGTGTGTGTCTGTGTCTCACGTGGCCTTCCTCTAAGGACACCAGCCATTGGAATTAGGGCCCACTGCAAACCAGTATGACCTCATCTCAACAAATCACATCTGCAAAGACCTCATTTTCAAGTCAGGTCACATTCTAGAGTTCCAGGTGGACATGAATTTTGGGAGACAACGCTGTTGGCCCCAGTCCACTGGGTCACGTTTTTGAGAATGCTGTTTAAAGACCAAAACATTATTAACTGTTTTGGATAATTTCCAGAATTCCGTAAAACCTCAGTGGAGGGGAACAAGGATGAGGTCAAAATCTTAGAACTGAAAGCTCTTTGTAATCCAAGAGATGAAAGCTCTTATCAGGGGCTGGGGAATCAGAAAGGCTTTTGGCAATAATAAGCGCACTGCGGGAAGATGGAGAACTGTGTGTCTCACAAGATCTGGTAAAGGGGAAAGATTGCTTTCAGGTAGGTAGCTGCCCTTGTCTTCTAAATGGAAATTCTTGTCCTTTCTATCCTCAAACAGGTTATATGTACCGATTCCCAAACTGCAATGGTTCTGAGGCACATTGATAGTCCTAGAATCAATTTTTTTGTATCTGTGAGAGAAGGGTCAAGCAGTCCTCAGTCCTGGTTATTTTTAGTAGCATTGAAGTTAGAAGTAGTATAAAAACGAGTATTGAGTGGGTGGGGAGGATTTTATAAGTGGAGATGAAGAGCTCCCGAGCTGAAGTATCAGCAGAATTCCAGAAGTGAGCAAGCGAATGTTTTTGTTCAGCATTTCAAATTGTCTAGTTTGGCAAAAGTGCACTCACATAGTAAGATCTAATGGGACATGATTCTAAAAAGTTATGGTGTGGTCAGATAGAATGACAGGTTAGGAAAGGAATGTGATCTCGTGTATATAAATCATAGATAGTATCCAAGATATTTAAACAGAGAGGTGGCAAGATCGGGTCATGTGACAGATTCTTCTGGGGGTGGGGAAAGGGATGAATGCAAAGCCATTTTTCAGTACGGGTCTGAATAACCTGTATAAGGAGTAATGTGTACCTGCACTAGGACGGTGGTCATATGAGTAGAAATAAGACATTCTAGAAAAACTTCAGAATTGGAAATCTGGAAATCATAGGTTTTGAGAATAAGGCATTGAGAGAAAGGAAAGTTCAAGATGACTTGGACTTCCAGTGGGATAGACTGAATGATAAAATAAATAATAATATAGTTAACCAAGAAAAAGGAGCCTAGGGGAAAAGTACACTTTTGTTCATTTCTGTTGTTTGTTCGTAGGCGAGATCATGCATTTGATTGTAGACATATTGAAGTTATGGTGCCAGTAAAGCCATCCACAGAGAGATGCTTAGGTGGGAGCTGAGATATTGATATAAAATCTGGACCTTGTTAGAGATGCCAGGGCTCAAAATGTCATTTGGGAGAGGGCCACAGGAAAGTGTTAGCAATATGCATAGATATGTTTCTCAGGTAGCAGGTGTGAAGGGAGGAGGAGAGAGAACCAGGTACTGAAACTTCAGTAGAAACCTACATAGAAATGTAAATTGACGGAGCCAATTAATGTAATAGAGACGATGACCTGTGGAGGATGACCCAAAAATATTGTGTCGTAGGAAATACAGGAGGATTTCCAGTTGCTTCATATGCCAGTGGGATCAAAAGAACAGGCTTGAGACAAGCTTTGTCAAGCTTATTATCATGTGGTACTTGTGCAAATCATTTTACATCTTGGAGCCATAGTTTCTTCGTTTATAGAATGGGAGCAATACCAATGTGAGAATTAAATGCAGTAGTGGATATGAATGTAGAACATCATGAAATGCATTAAATATTACTATTATAGAACGTTTGGGATGCTTGAGAACTGATTAGAGAGCACTGAGATTGTGGCACATTGGACATCCTTGTGTCTGCTCAGAGAATGCTTTCTCCAAAGTGGTCAAAACAGGTTGGAGCAGGTTATGGACAAAGGTAACATGTGAAAGAGCAGAAAAAGTGAGTGTAAGCTACACTTCTCAGATTTTTAGCAATGGAGGGAGGGAAGAGCATGAGATGGTGGTTTGAGAAGGAAGCAAGCTTGGAGGAGGTTTATTTTGTGTTTTCTCTTCAGGATTTGGTTGCATGAGAACACATGTATATACTGAGCAGAAGTCTGGAGACTAATTATAAAACAAAAGAGACAAGTATGTGGAAATTCTAATACTAGGTAATAGAATGAAGTGTGATGTGGAATTAATAGAACAAGAAGAAATAAGCCCAGGTTAAAAGTTGGTTTTGAAAAACAGTAAGGGTCTACGTATGTGTGTGTATATATATAAATATATATATATATATATATATTTTTTTAAATAACAACAAGAAAAACAAACAAGAAAAAGAACTAGAAAAGGCTGCTTGGTCTAAGAAAGAAATTCTGAGATGGAGAGGTGAAATACAGAAAGGTTTTATAATGGAGGGATTCTGTTTTGTCAGCAAATTGAAATAGGAGACTCGAGGAAGTGAGGGATGAAATAAATGGAGGCTTCTGGGGATAGCGTGTTTGAAATGCCTGTCACTGGTCCACAGCTGGGAGCACAGCCAAACTAACTAAGCTTGGGGGGGGCGGTCAGAAGGACTGGGGAAAGGAGGATAAAGTTAAATAACTAGACGTTTCCACCGTGATTTTGAATAGGTTCAGTTGGAGTGGAAAAGTGGGAAAGGTGAACGGAGAGAAAAATCCCATCAGGCACGTGAAATGTTTAGAGCAGTAGCATCTGATTCTTTTTCTTATTTTTTAATTTTTATGTTTTATAGAAAAGATATCAGGCCTTTTGTTATTAAATTTGCCTTTTTCAATTGCACAGGACTGGCTACTGGCCATACCAAGAAAAGAGTCGTCTGGCCCCAGGAGAGTCCAGGAGACAGTCCCACTGTAAAGGAGAACTGACCACATGGGGAATGGTAAGCAGGGAAAACAGGAAGGTTAGCCTTTTCTGTGATTTGGTTAGAAGAGACGGAAATGATCAGCCCGTTGCTATTAAGAGGAAGAAGGGGTAGGCCCACCAGCAGGAACTGAGGTATGAGACAGAAGAATCATCCCGCCGTGAGAAGAGATGGCCAGTTGCCTCTGTAGTTCTGGTTCATGTGTGTCCTTAAATAAATCCTATCTTTTAAGGAGCCTAATTAAGAAGCCAACCTTGCATAACAGGGTTAAAAATAAAGCCGCAAGGAGCAGGGACCACACAAGTCTGATGAGTTCTGCGAACGGCTGCGCTGTGAACCTAGTTCTCCATGCGGGTTCACCTCCTGTGGGAACTTGGACCATCTTTCATCACCTTTGCGGCAATCTGCTGCAACTCCTAGGCCGTATGCAAACCTAACACACCTGACCTGAGTTTTGAATACACAGCAACAGTGAGGCAGTGTCTCCTTTAGATAATTGTTTCCAATCTTTGAAGAGTAAGTAGCGAAGCTGCTGAGTGCTTATCTCAAATCGTTGTCTTTCACATTAGATACAAAAAGTATTTGGAAAATAGCACCACAGAAAAGCCCTCCTTCCTTCAGCACGACACAGATTTGGGCTGTTGTTAGCTAAACTCTGATGCGGGTGTACACAGTCCACTGAACTGACAGCCCTGGCAAGGCTAACAGGGACCTGGAGCCTTCGGGTTTTGCCTGCAAAGTGATACATCCGTAGTATCCCAAAGAGAGGTGAAGAAACGTAGAGGCTCTCAGATTTCTTTCTTCTTTGTTCCTTTCTCCTTCCTGTTGGATGTTGGGAGGGGCCGACCAGCCCCCAGGGATTAAGACATTCAAAGTAGCCAGTAATTTCCATAATAGGATTCAGTGATCAGACTCAAAAGCAAAGAACGACTAATAGGAAATGATAAGAAGGATGGATGGTTGTGACAGAGTTGGGCTCTGTGAGCTGGGAAGTAGTTCTGAAGAGAGCATTCTGCGAGCCCTTAAGATGTACACAGATACTAGATATTATTTAAAAGTGAGGAAGTCTCCATGGGTTAATGTCTTCAGGGGATAATTTCTAAACCATGATGGGCTACAAGATTAAAGAACAAAAAGACATTTCAAAAGTGAGAAAAATGGAAGTGGGATAAAAATTCAGCGTTCAGCTGTTGGAAGAAATTTTCGGAAGAGCAAATGGAGCTCTGAGAACAGGCAGGAAGAACCTGAGGCCAGATTCGTTGCTAAGCTTGACTTTAAATGAATCAGTGTTGTGCAGGGTCATGTTTACAATTTTTTCTGAAAAAGGTATTAGCTCACTTCTTTCATGGAAGAAATACTAAATAAGGAGTTTGGGTTGAAAATCAATCTCTGTCTTCCTCTGTCTCTGTCTGTCTGTCTCTCTTCCTTCCTAATATATATCTTAATCCATCTCAGACTCACTGCATGTCCTCTTAACCATATTTCTGTACGTATTTTTATGTTTTAGGTAGTGATGTAATAACACTAATGATTCCAGTGTGGAGGTTAAAAACAGGTTAGGGCGTCAAACCAACCAAGTTTCAATTCTCCATCTGTTGATCTCTGTTAAGTCACTTAAACTTTTGAGCCTGGGCTCTTTTTTTTTGCGGTACGCGGGCCTGTCACTGTTGTGGCCTCTCCCGTCGCGGAGCACAGGCTCCGGACGCGCAGGCTCAGCGGCCATGGCTCACGGGCCCAGCCGCTCCGCGGCACGTGGGATCTTCCCGGACCGGGGCACGAACCCGCGTCCCCTGCATCGGCAGGCGGACTCCCAACCACTGCGCCACCAGGGAAGCCCGGTTCTTTTTCTTTTAGGACAATTTTTTTAGAGCACTTTTGTTTACAACAAAATTAAGAAGGAGGCATGGAGATTTTCCACATACACTGCCCCATACATGCTTAACATCTCCGTTATCAATATCACTCATCAGGAGAGGGTATAGTTTTTTGCCAAGGATGAACCTGCATTGACATATCATAATCACTCAAAGCCCAGAGCTTACATTACAGTTCACGCTTGGCGTTGTACATTCTGTGAGTATGGACAAAATTAGAATGACCTATATACATCATTATAATCATAGCGAATAGTTTCACTGCCCTGAAAGTCCCCTGTGCTCTATCTATTCATCTCCCCTTCCCTAGCTCCTGGTAACCACCAATCTTTTTGTCACCAAAATTTTGACTTCCCCAGAATGTCATACAAGTTGGAAACATACAGTATGTAGCCTTTTCCGATTGGCTTCGTTCCCTAAGTATAATATGCATTTAAGGTTCCTCCATGTCTTTGAATGGCTGGATACCTCATTTCTTATTAGTGCTGAATGATATTCCATTGTCTGTGTATACTGTACTTTATTCATCCAATCATCTATTGAAGGACTTCTTGGTTCCTTCCAAGTTTTGGCAAATATGAATAAAGCCGCTATAAACATCTTTGCGCAGGTTTTTGTGTGGACATAACTTGGGAGGATTACCATAATATAACATATACACATATTCACACATACACACATATTCACACATACATACATATACACACAAATGTGTGTGTAGCGTAGTGTGTGTGTATGTGTGTGTGTGTTTGTAGGTAGGTAAGAAATAGTGCCGATGAGGTGAAGTAGAAAAGAAAAGCAAGGTTACTTTTTAATAGAAGTGCCTAAGCATTCTAATGTGATCTTATGTATATATTTTAAAGAAAAACTAAAAACGAAAACAAAAAATAGAGAAATGTACAGAAATATTATGACACACCAGCTTACACCTAAATCTCACTACTCAGATTTAGAAAGTTTTTTTTTTCTTTTCTAAATTGGCTTTAGATTTAAAATATATGTGTGTGCGCGCGTGCACGCATCAATACCAGAAATAAAACATTTGAAAATAGTGGATATTAGTAGTAGTACCCTTTTTAAACTGACTTATCGGTCTTTATACTGAGTACTAATCTCTTACTGGTTCTAGATTATGGTTTAATGTGGTTATACCATCTCTTGTTTGTTTTGAAATAACCACATTTATTAAGCTTTTTTTTTAATGCTTTAAGCCTTTGATTAAAATTGTGTTTGGTATAGTTTATGCAATTCCAGTGGCTCTCAAAATTTAGCATGCGTAATAATCATTTAGGGAGTTACTTAAAAGTACAGATTTCCTGGCCTCTCTTAAAGATTCAGGGGTTCTAAGGTAGGACATGAGCAAAGTAAGTTCTTTAAAGAAAAGATTCTCATGCAAGGGGACTGACAAATACACTTTGGGAGATACTCCAGTGCCCCGTATAGGAATTATCCTTGGTCAGAAAACCAGAAGACTGTCCTCCACAGAATCATTTTTCTTTTTTTATTCTTTTGGAAATTCTTGTCTGAAGCAGCTGTGAATCTGGGGACACGCATAGAGATGCATGTTCAGAGTCACCCTGCTAGTGATACGGGACCTCTGTCTCTTTTCAGTCCTTCCCAGTGTTCCTGAAGCAGCTGTGAATCTGGGGACATGCACAGAGATGCATGTAGAGAGTCACTCTGCTAGTGGAATGGGAACTCTGTCTCTTTTCAGTCCTTCCCAGAGTTCCTGGAATAACCAGGCTAACACCCTCGGTGGAAGTACAATCCACGCTGAAACCAAAAGTGTAGACCATGAAAAAAATTCCTGCTAAGGTATATTTCCATTTTTCATTCCTGAGTTCTAGTGATTGTTTTAAAACGATTCCTCCAAACAACTATTGTGAAATGAAAGTAAGTAGAGCATGGTGTGTTTAAAATATAGGTTTTTAATGAAAATAAGGTAAGGGATAAAGAAAAGTTGTAGAACACTGTGAAAATCTGAGGCACCAGGAAAGATTTCTTTTTTTCTAACTTTAAGGAATTTAAGAGAGATTGGACCTAGGCATTTTTCTTGTTCTCAGCCAGATTTATTTCCCTTTCGTATTTATGAGCGATATCAAGTGTTTTAATGTTGTGGATTTGTCCTGAATCCATTAATAAAGTGGCTTCCTGTCTCAGCTTAGGTAAGCTATTCACCTAATTTAGGAAATAACTGATCCATGTTTTGAGACAAAGCTCTTTTGTTTAAAGGACCTTAGGATTAGAATGACAACCAAGGGACATTTGACCCAGATCCCAGAAAGTCCTGAGAATGGATTTTCTCTGTTTAGCACATGGCTGCAGTTGAAAACATTAAAGCAGAAGAGAAATGTCCAGGAGGAAAGCTCTCACGGACCATAGCAGAAGTAGCAGAACTGATATATTCTTTCCAACAGGTTTTGTTGATACTCCTCAAAGGAATAGATGAATTCTAGTTAGGTGTTTTGGTGAGTTTCATTAGGAAGTTGACTCAGGTCTGTATTGCTTGTAGAAGCCAGACAGAGGGCAGGAGTCCTACTCACAAATCTTTAGCAAGTGTTGAAAGCTGAGTCATGTCAGACGTGTAAACCCTGTTGCAACACACAGCACGCGTTTGCTTCTTTTGGACAGATACAGACAGAAAAATTTAGACGTAAACTGAATATCAAAACGGAGGCTGAATGAAATGAATGAAAAGCATGGTGTGGGACACTTAACATCTCCCTTTCTGCCCTTTAGGGGTCCCACTCTACCTGAAAGATTCCCTATTCTTCCCCTCGCCACACCCCACCAGCCTCACTCTCATCCATCAGAAGGAATCAACAGGAAACATCAGGACCACATCCGAACTCAAAGGGTAAATTATATGATGTATACTCCTTGGAGAAAGGTGTACCCTAAACTCTAAGACGAGCGTTACCTTTGTACTGAGAATGGTGAAAATGGTCTAAAAATGAGCAATGTTTAAAGAGCTATCACCTATCTTTGCTGAATTTCAAGCTGCTCTTAAAGATAATATGAATGTGTTTTGGAAAGTCAGTGTGATTCAAGTGAGTAACAAAAGTAGCTTTCCAAATGAACAATATCATAGCATCTCAAGGGCCTCAAAAATACATGCATAGGTTTGTCAAGAGCCTTTATAAAACATATAATTTCTGTTTAATAACTCATTGGTTGGCAGAAAATTCTTCAGTGATTGTTTTTTTCCACGAACACAGAGAGCCAGGGTGTTAAATGAAGAGTAAAATTTAGGGGCGGAGACTTCGATCTGGCCAGCCTGGACCATACACCATCACGAATGGCACGTGTCTCATCTCGCTCCTGACCTCTGTCAGTAAACATCTGACTGGTGGAACTGGTGAGGACCTGAATGGTAAATATTTTACAAGGGGAAATGGGAACTCCTCTTTGCTCTGTCCTTCCCTTACATTAAACATAATAATTTATATTAACTGGGAACCAGTAATTCTCTATTTACCCCGTCAATAATTAGTCATCAGTTTGAATCCTAAATCCTGCTTATATCACAAATAGGACACACTTTTCTTTCTTTCTCTCTCTTTTTTTTTTTTTTTTCTTTTTTTGGCCAGATTGGGATAAATTTACAAATTGGCTAATGGAGGATTCAGCCCTCAACTGAGAAAAATTGGAAGCCTTAGGTTATATATGGTGCACATGGATAATTCATTCTCTGATAACAAGGGCATCGACAGAGTAATCTTTTTTCCTCTGCTCCTTCCATCAAACTCCATCAAACTCCATCTTTCTTTAAGTGACGGAACAGCGAGACCCCAGGCTGGGCTGTGGATTCCCTGCTACCCAGCTTTTAGAGTACTTGGTGGCTTGCCTCTGAGGGGCAACAGCTGGTTTTCATTATGCGTCAGATTATGATACACACCAAAAAGAAAATGGCCAAAATGAATATAAAAAGGAGCTCTGGTAATACTGCGGTTTGTTCCTGGGGGTGTCAAGGTGAAGAATCCATCCTGTCCTTCAGACCACTGTAAACTTAACCCGTTTCATCATACACAGGAGTGAAATTCAGCAGTGTTTTCTTAAGAATCTCTGTCGCTTTTATTTACTGTGGGAGAGGCCCCTTGGTCTTTCTTTCTTCTTCCTTTGCTGTAACACTAATGCACTTTATATGTCCTTTAATCTCAGTTCCAGTTCTGTCAATATTTGAGCTTATCTTAAAACGAAGAGCTCCAAAGGAGGGTCAAAGAAAGTAAATTCTCACTCCGGAAGGCAAATAACAATTATTTCATTAAACATCCAAATCACAAAGCACCCCTTGGACCACATTTTGACATAAACAAGAGGGTGCAGTTTCCCCCAAATCCCTCCTTTTTTGATGAACATTTAAAAAGTCCCAAGTTTTCTAATAGGGGGCTAATTTTCTGAAAATGTATCGTTCTACTAACAAATTCAGTGACAAATAACTGTAAGATCTCTGTGTGTGTCTCTATCTTTGGAATGTCTATTCCTGATGATGAGAGATGGGTAGTAGGGACCCAGGTATTGATCCCAGGTTGGCCCTCTGTGCTTCCCTAATAAAACACCCCTGGAAAGAGAAGCTCATCAATTCACATCTTTCACAGAAGCCAAGCAATTCGTATCGCCCTTTGGTCCTTCTCACTGTGATGCAGACAGAAATACAGACTCAAGTTTAGTCCACGATTATGCATTCCACCAGAGCCATCATTGTTGTTCAGCCTGTTTAAACAGCTATTTTTTTTCCCCATGAGCTTCTACTTTCATAAACTCTGAAGACTGTGTTCTCGTAATAAAAGTGAACTCAACCTCAACCAAAGCGTTGGATTAAGACACACTTTTGGTTCACCTACTGTAGCTTTTCAAACAATAAGGCGGGTGACCAGGTATGGCAGGTAGGTGTTTGCTGTTAAGTGGGGCTTTCACACCCTCTGTAGGGCAGGAAAATACACACACACACACACACACACACACACACACACACACACACACACATGTACACAAACATATACTATTAAAAATGGAGGTGCCAGAAGGTTTTCCACACTCTCCCTTCCTTCTGGGTTCCAGCAGGAGAGTGAAGAGATGCAAACATTCTTTTAGCATAATAACTTAGGGGATTGTTCATACAGACAGTGTGAAAATTCAGTTGGTTTGCAGATTCCACACTTTGAAGGCAGATTCCACACACTGTCTCTTTTCTTTTTTCCTTCTTTTGACTTTTACGCCATTGGTGACTCTGGCTCCATCCTGCTGGGAAGCAATTAGTGCTGAAGGCATGACAACCAGCACAGAAGTGGCAAAAGGGCCATAAGAGTGGGGAGCAAAAAGGAAAAGGAAAAAGAAGGAGGGGTCCATGGGGAGCTAAATAACGGAACCTGGAAGTAGGGGCAGCTTCCTCTGGGTGATGCTAATGGGATAGCTCTATGGGGACACCAAAGGTCAAGAACTACTAAGAGCTTGAATTTGCAAAGAAACTAAAAATGTCAAATCTAGTGGAAAAGGAGAGAGTACCGTCCAGTAGAACTTTCTGCAATGGGCAATATCCTATAATCCACACTGTCCCAAGTAGCGGCCATTAGCCACCAGTGGCTGGTGAGCACATTCAATGTGGCTGAGCAATTTTGGGGTGAAACCGAGTGTTTTATTTAATTAATTTCATGTAACTTGAGTAGCCATATGTGGCCAGTGACCACCACACTGGGCAGTGCAAGGGTAGAACTATCACTCAAGGGACCCATCTCTTCTTGTGAACCTTCTAGCAAGTTGATACCAAGACATGAATCCCAAAGAAAGGATTGTTTTATATATTATTATGGAGACTTTGTAAGCACCTGGCTAATATAAAGAGCATTTGTGAGATGGGTTTCCCTTCTAGTCTATAGTAGGCCTGGATATATTAATAAATGTAGGTATGCAAACAAAATGGTATCAGAGCTATCCCAGCAGAAGGCATGGTGAGCAAAGGGTACGGAATCAGATGTAACTGACCTTCCATCCTAATCTCACCACTTTTTGTTCTGTGACCTTGGGCAAGACACTGAATCTATATCATCCTTTCATTTTTCATTTGCCAAGACAGAATTAATATGCCCCTATTCCTCTGAGTGTTATGATGATTAAATGAAGTGAGTTTACCGAACATTATAATAGCTATTTTTCCCCTTTTGGCTACTTCTGGTGTTTAATCATAGACAATTTATCCCAGGGTCATTAGAGACTTAATACAATAATAATAATGATAATTACAATAACTAGAACAACAATGACAGTAAATTCAGTTAGCAATTCATTTTATTATATTTTGTTTGCACCAGCTAATTAGCTTTGCTGTAACAAAACCCTCAAAATATAACGGTTTAAAGAAGAAATTTATTTCTTTCCCATATTCCTGCCCTGAGTTGAGCAATTCAGGTTGCTGGGGTAGCTCAGCTGCATGACACCCTTCAAGCTCTCCATTTGCTTCCTGTCTTGTTCCCCACGATCCCCTAGAGCAGGCAAACTGCAACTCAAAGCTCAAACACAACCTACTGTCTGTTTCTGTATATAAAGTTTCACTGGAACACAAACACATCCATTTGTGTCTGTGTTATCTATGGCTGTTTTGAGGCTGCAAGGGCAGAGCTGAGTATTTCAGCAACCTCATGACTACCGAGTCTGAAATATTTATTATCTGACCCCGTAGAGAAAAAGTTGGCAAGCCCTTGCCCTAGAGTTCTGTGGTCATCGGCGTGCCCAAAGCTGGAGCACAGACTGGCCCACGTGCCAGGGAGGGCACAAGGCAGCTGTCTTTTTAGGAGAGGCAGAAGTTACACACGTAACTTATTTTTCCCTATTTCATTCGTTTTTTTAAATTCATTCAACAAATATTGGAACACCAATTTGTGCCAGCCGCAACTTCAGCTACTTGAAAATCTCATTGGTGAAAATTAGGTCACATGGCAACCTCCAACCACTAGAAGGTTCAGGAAAAAAAAAAAAGTGACTCCAGGTGAGGCTATGCGGCCAGCTTAAGTTCATTATTATTATTTTTTCTATGTTTTGGACACACTGCATAGCACGTGGGATCTTAGTTCCCCAACCAGGGATGGAACGCATGCCCCTTAAAGTGGAAGAGCGGTGTCTTAACCACTGGACAGTCAGGGAAGTCCCTTAAGTTCATTATTATTAACTGTCCACTTTGCAACTATAAAGTGTTACCTGGCAATGAGATCATGTGATTAAGGAAAAAAATAGGGAATAGCTAGCCCTGGAGAAGAACGAGGATAGAAAACAAGACATCAAAAAGAATATTTTCATGGGATTAAGGTTCCATAATAGAAGACTGGGCTTCTTAAGTAATAAGTGTTTATCAAGCGTCTGCTATATTCCCAGCTTTGGGAATATAGTGACGAAAAAGCCATGTGGCCTCTATGGATTTTGAAATACAGCAACCTAGTTAATATCTGAGAATATAGTGTGATGTCCGTGTTTTTTCTAAGACCCTTACTTCATACAGGGAAGAGCACTTACTGTTCCTTCCCCAGCTGAGCAGTAAGTTCCCTCCTGAGGAAGAGCCTGATTTTCTACGAAGACAAACTAACATCTGCTTCATCAGCTGCTTTTCTCTTAGGTCTGAACTATACATTTATTCTTTCAAAGGCAAGAAATAAAATCCCAAACACAGATAATGGCCTACATGTGATTTCCCACAAAGAACTTATCAACTAATTAGTATTTTGGAAACAGTATGTCTTATATACTTTCCAGAGAAGCAGCCCACTGAATTTATAATGTTGTAAGGATGTGGCCATTGACTGACTAGTTTGTGGCTAATATTGTTATAATTACAGTAGAAACAGAATACACCAAAACAACTGACATGGACCAAGTGTTTTCATTTACAAGTCAATTTTATAAAAAGTATCTGATTTGATCCTCACAGGAACCACAGATATAGATATGATTTAATAGATTAAGGAGATAGGAAATGAAGACGGAAATCTGAAATCTGATCTCTTAATTCTGCCCTTGACATGCATCTAATTTGTTTGAAAAATGAAAACTAACAAGGATGAAGCCTAAGAAGGGGATTGGGTATAAATTTAGATCTGGCTACAATGGAATTTGTTACAATTTGGATAGAAGTCTACAATATAGGACTTCCCTGGTGGCGCAGAGGTTAAGAATCCTCCTGCCACTGCAGGGGACACGGGTTCGAGCCCTGGTCCAGGAAGATCCCACATGCCGCAGAGCAACGAAGCCCGTGCGCCACAACTACTGAGCCTGCGCTCTAGAGCCTGCGAGCCACAACTACTGAGCCCGCATGCTGCAACTACTGAAGCCCATGTGCCTAGAGCCCATGCTCCACAACAAGAGAAGCCACTGCAATGAGAAGCCCATGCACCGCAACGAAGACCCAACACAGCCACAAATAAATAAATAAATAAATTTATAAAAAAGAAAGAAGTCTATAATATATAATAAAATAGAACAGAAGAGAATGAGGAAAGCCAGGACTCTGAATGAAGCGTGTGCTCATTTAACTTCTGGGTGTCGAGTGAATCATGATATCTGGAAATGGGACCCAAGACACTGGCCATTTAATGAACCACCAAGGTGATTTTGATCAATAGTCAAATTGCAGGGCTATAATCTAAGAGGCTTCTGGAGTCCTGGGTTAAAGTAAAAAGGATATGACACGGATCCTGGCACTTGGAATGGAAAAGAGAAAGGTTTGTGAACATTATTTCATTTATTTATGAACAAATATTTACTAAACGTGTATGATATGCCAGGCCCTGTGCTAGGTGCTGGGAGACAATGGGGAACAAAAGAATTGAAGCTTTTCTACTCCTGAAGTTTACACTCAAGATAAACATGTTGAAAGACGCAAAGAGAGCCATGATGACAGACTGGACCAGAACAGTAAAACAGCGGAATTGTTTCTGAATGGCTCTAAAATGTCTAATACTGAATACTAGGGAAAGCATGCTTTCCTTTAAAAGGAGGAATCAAGAAATGTAATTATGATGTTAAGAAATATGTTCCTTTCAATTTTGTCCAGAGTGGGTTTCAGCTGATATAAGGAGATGTTAGATTTAGGATAATCTCTGAGAAAGTAAGAAAGTAAGACAAGGGCATGGGTTGGATACAGGCCTGGGAAGGCAGATGCTCTGAAGAACAACAGTTGAAGCCATGCAAGTGAATGAATGGATCTGGAAAGTGACGCTGTAAAGAGAAGAAGACTGATGATACAATTGTTGGCTTTCATACTCAGAGATAAGAAGAGAAAAAGAAAGAAAGAAAGAAAGAAAGAAAGAAAGAAAGAAAGAAAGAAAGAAAGAAAGAAAGAAAGAAAGAAAGAAAGAAAGAAAGAAAGAAAGGAAGGAAGGAAGGAAGGAAGGAAGGAAGGAAGGAAGGAAGGAAGGAAGAGAGAAAGAAAGAAAGAAAGAGAGAGAGAAAGAAAGAAAGAAAGAAAGAAAGAAAGAAAGAAAGAAAGAAAGGAAAGAAAGAAAGAAAGAAAGAAAAAGAAAGAAAGAAAAGAAAGAAAGAAAGAAAGAGAAAAAGAAAGAAAGAAAGAAAGAAAGGAAGGAAGGAAGGAAGGAAGAGAGAGAGGGAGGGAGGGAGGGAGGAAAGAGAGAGAGAGAAAGAGAGAAAGAAAGGAAGAAAGAAAGAAGAAAGAAAAAAAGAAAGAAAGAAAGAAAGAAAGAAAGGAAGGAAGAAAGAAAGAAAGGAAGGAAGGAAGGAAAAGCGGTAATATTATGCAAAGACAGAAACAAGGATAATAGCAGAATGAGAGCAGAAAGGGCAGAATTAGGAAACTGCATAGCTGGAAACCATGAAGGAAGAATTTCAAGGATGGAGTTGAGGTCATAGAGAGCCAACAAGCATAAGGACTGGGGAGGGTCATTTGAGTAAGTCAAACTTAACATGTTTGATTGCAGATCTAGGAATGTGATGGGAAATGGAAGGGAGATTTCAGTGAATAGGCAGATAAAATTTAGGGGCAGCAGATCCAGGCTGGCCAGTGAAGAATAAAAAGTAAAAGTTGCTCAAAGACCTATTAGGTTAAAGTTAAGAGGCCGTAGAAGACCTGAGCATTACTGAAAAATAGAAACAAAAAAAAGTCCATTTAGAGGAAGTAATAGAAAATTATAGAAAAAGAGTGGGCAATTCTATAAATGGGGAAGAAATGGGTCCAGTGGAGCCTTAACAATTAGGAATATCATGGCATTTCAAGTCATTTTATTCTAAAAATAGATCACCTAGATCTATGCAAACACAATTGTTAACAGTTTTACTTTCATTTACTTGTTTTAGCTTCTGAACTGGGAAGGAGGTCAGCTTTCAGACCACTAGGCATTGCAATGACATCACCAAGGTAAAATCTTCCAGGCTATGTAAATGTGCTTATCTGTGGTTTCCCCAGGTGGCCATCTAACCCCCTCAGTATTTTTTTCCACCAGGTGGCAATGCCCCCTTACTGTTGAAGAACTGAAAACAGCATGATGTTCTCAGTGAATAATCTGGATTTCTGAAAGGACGTTCTGACAACTGTCTTTGTTTAGAAAGGTGACATTTTCATCAGAGTTGCCTCCTGGAAGATCCATTACAGATTCCCAGACTGCTGGGTATATACAACCTGAACATAGAGGGAGGAGGACAGAGTGCTTCATGTCAAAAGAAGGTCACCTAATGTCTTGAGCTAACAGTGAGTTCATCTAGAAGGAAGGAAAAAAACTTTTCATCATCTGGAATCTGGGGAGCATTTGGGCAAAATAATAGAATTTCTGAGATAGTCTTCAGAAAGAAAGAATGGCTGAAATAAGAAAGAACACGAAATGAGGGGGGAAGGGAAAGATCAAGGGATTCATAAACATTTCTAAATTAGTAAAATCAACATATGTTTAATAAATGGATGAAAGGAGAGTGAAAAGAGACCCATATACAACCTGTTAGTATCCAGTCCTCCAGAAGTTGCTGAAAGCATGAAAGGAAACATTATTTAAAACTCAAGTTTAGAGTACAGAGCAGGACAAGGGTCCGCAACTACGGTCCATGGCCCAAATCTGGCCTCCTACTCATTTTCTCAAAGTTTTGTTGGACCAGCCGCTCTTATTCATTTGCATACTGTCTCTGACAGCTTCTATGCCTTATAACAGCAGAAGCATGCATTTGCAACAGAGACCATCTAACCGGCAAACCCTAAAATACTATTTGGCCCTCTACAGTAAAGTTTGCCGATCCCTGGAGTAGTGTTTAAAAGCATGAGTTTCGGAACCAGAGAAATCTCAGTCCCAGTTTTAATCCTTAAGAGCTGCCTGACCCTGAACAAATTTTAAGGATTAAAGCAAGTTCTGAAAACACTTTGTACACCGCTTGTACCTAGAAATCACGTTAGCCATCACTGTCTTTCCCTCATAAACTAAATGAGAAGCTGAGATAATTTCCTCAACCCCACCAGCCTTTAAACACCAAAACCAAAATCCTTTGTCATTTACAGAGCCATGAAACAAACTACCTCTCTTTCATTCTCATGAGAGTGTTTTCTCCAAGTAACCCCTCTCTGTTTAAAGGCCTGGGGCCTGAATCTTCAAAACGCAACAGTAATGAAAAGTTGAGAGGCTGCGGGGCATGTGTCTGGACGGGACCCTGCGTGCTTCTGACACTGGCTATCCCAGGTCTAACTCTTGCTTACAGAGCCTGTAAAGACGGTCTGGATGTTTCTCATTCTAGCGTCTAACGAATCCAGTGCTTAGCTGCCAGTCAAGGCCTTTGGCAAACGCCTGTAGGAGAAACGTCTGAATGTAAACTGTGAATCACTGGAAATGGGAACTCTGTCAAAATAAGGGAATTAAGTTTTCATTAAAGGTGTGGTAGCTTAATTTTCTGTGCCAGCCCATAATGATCAGGGCTGGCACTAAATGCTCAACTAGTGCAAACCCACCCAAACTTGGCAGAATAAATGACCCCAACCAACCCAGCCACTTGGCTTTCTCCCTGGGTTAAATGCGCTTAAATTAGTAAAAATTGCGTTTGGACGGTGGGCCTTTCTTGTCTTCTAGATTGGAGCTGTGTTGTATCAACACCATAAGGACAAAAAGCGGAGAAGACTCTGCTCGTGGGCTGGTGTGCTTGACCTCTTCGGGTGAGAAAAGTTGCCCCCAGAGTTGCAGGGTCTTTGGGACCACATTGGCCATGGCACAGAGTCA
This sequence comes from Pseudorca crassidens, assembly GCF_039906515.1. Lineage (NCBI taxonomy): Eukaryota > Metazoa > Chordata > Mammalia > Artiodactyla > Delphinidae > Pseudorca > Pseudorca crassidens. The sequence goes on along the minus strand of NC_090314.1, from coordinate 60,744,326 downwards.
GTGGGAGTGGGCAGAATGTGACAGTGGCCCACCCTCAGACACACAGACCTTAAAAGTGAAGTGAGGTTCTCGTGGGCACGTGGTAATGCATCAAAACACAACGTAGGGCTTCCCTGGTGGCGCAGTGGTTAAGAATCCGCCTGCCAATGCAGGAAACACGTGTTCGAGCCCTGGTCTGGGAAGATCCCACATGCCACGGAGCAACTAAGCCCGTGCGCCACAACTCCTGAGCCTGCGCTCTAGAGCCCGCGAGCCACAACTACTGAAGCCCGCGCGCCTAGAGCCCGTGCTCTGCAACAAGAGAAGCCACCGCAATGAGAAGCCTGCGCACCGCAACAAAGAGTAGCCCCTGCTCACCGCAGCTAGAGAGAGCCCGCGCACAGCAACGAAGACCCAATGCTGCCAAAAATAAATTTAAAATTTATTTAAAAAACCCCACAATGTATTTGCTACTTTCTGTGAGGAGCAGAGATGTTCCTAGTAATAGCAAGGGAAGCTGTATCTGGTTCAACTGATACTTTCTTAAATCATTCAATATGTCTGAAGCCTATTCTACACATATGATGTACACAGATGAATTTATTCACCCGAGATTCACCGAGAGCTTTTCTAAGTGCCCTGGGTAGAAGATGAGTTCTATGAGTTCTGCCCTCACAGAACTTAGGTTCAGGTCCAAGAGATAGGCTTCAGTACAAAGAGTTATAATATTGTTCAAATAATGGTAACTGCAGGATGAAGGCTGGGTACTAGGTAAGCAGAGAAAGGAGTTAAAGCAATTAAGTAATGCTTCACCAAATAGTGATGTTGGATCTGGACAATGAAAGGTATAGCAATGGTGAAATGTAGTATTACTCCCATGTCCTCTGTCCTCCTTTATATTTTACAAGAAGAGAACTGAAGAGTTACTAAAAAATAATAACATCTACAGATACATATTCTTCTCTCCTTTTCTTAGCCCTGTTGGATATCCTTAAAATCCAGATGAAACAAGTGGACTTTTGGAAAAGAACTTTTCAGGAAAATGGCGTACCTATGTTTTCACGACATGCAAATTATTTCTTTGAAATTTCTGTCTGTCAGGCATAAATGGACAAGAGGAAACATGATGTAAATCCTCTGATACCAATCATCTTTACAGTTACACTGGGGTATTAGCAGACCTGGCAGCCCTTTTATTAAAAGAAAAAGGGATTGGGAAGTGACCACTGACCACACTTAGTTAGGAAAAAAAGGCATAATTGGGATTAATTTTTTCAACGTATGTTTTATTGTTTGCTTATTTATTTTTTGTCATAAAATCTTCATGGTTAAATTAATTGAGGTATCTATAGCAACTGATGGTCATTTTGTCTTTCACAACAGAGCTGGCCTAAATAATATTTCCTAACCATTATTAAGTCAGAATGAGTTGTAAAAGGTTATGTTTTAGGTAATCTAATAAACATTTATTGAGCACCTGTAATGTGTAATGTAACAGGCAATGGATACAAGAGAAACAATTATGATCACGACAGACACAAACCATTACCTTCTTCATCTGATGCAAGAAACAGACATTCTATGGTCAGAGTGATGATTTTTAAAAAGTAAAAGCCAAAAAGATTTTCAACTAGGATGTGAAAGAGGAAGAAAATTACAATTGAATGGAAAGTGGGAATGTGGCTGAGAATGGAAAGAGCAGAAAGGATATCTAATTAATAGAGAATTGGCTTAAATTTTATTGGCAGGGAGAATTTTTCATGCTTTTACTATAGCCTTTGGGCTTTGGCTTAACTAAAGGATTCACACCAAAGTACTTGCATTTTAAGAGGAAAAAATATATAACAAAATGAGTTAATATGGGAAATATTAACTGTTATTAATATTAAATACGAATATGGTGAGAGGAGGCTAAAAAAAAAACAACCCTTAATCATAAAAAATGGGAAAAGAAAAAGGATGATTGTTTTAAAAATATAAAAAGTTAAAAAATCCTTTCTATAAAGTTTTCCCTACCATAGAAATTTCAGCCTCACATAATGGGAGCCTACTTTCCCCCAACTCCGTTCACGCCTCCCCCCAACATCTTCTGTCGCCTGAGTTCTGCACTGGACTCTCATTCTTTGGATACAGCAGAAAATGTTGACTACTTCCACTTTTGGAGGTGTTAATGCATTTTCTTGGATAATATTTATAGAGAAAACTCAAGGAGAAAAATTTGTTAATCAAAATACGAAAGCTATTTCTGGAGTTAATTCTTAGTAGCCTTTCTAGTTGTAACCTGTGGCTATTTAAGGGGAAAAACTGTGCCCTTTTCCAGCTTCTACATTCACAGTGTGAGATGCCAGGCCCTGCATACATGGGAGTAGATGTGAGAAGTCTTGCATAGGCTCTGATTCCTACAAAGGTCAGAGGTTTGCTGTAAAGTAGAATTTAGGAAGCATTTTTTAAAAGTGTAATAATGTTAAAATCCTGCGAACGGTGTAATATTTAGACTCCATAGAGGTCTTCCTTCAAGGTTTACCCACTTAAGATTTATGTCATTATGTGGCAAATAGGAAACGGAGTTGTCGCTTTTTTGGTTGGTTGTTTCTCCTTCAGTGTTATTGCCAGGCAAACTTTATGGCATTGGAGATAGTAATAATATCAACAAATAACAATACGTATTTTGTGTTTCTTTACTAATTATCCATTGAGAAAATCAAAACCTTTACCAAATTTTCTCAGAGAAACTTCCAAACCTTCAGTGAGAGGAATATCAGGTATTCTTATCTTCTACGGGTCATAAAAAGAATTGCATTTGCTGAATATGGGCAAGATGTGGTTCTAAGACCTTTACAGCAGCTCAGGTTCCAGGAACACCACACGGGGTCATTGTGCCTGATTATCTCTATAGACAGAAGCAGAAGCTAAGATGAGAAGCAGTTAAATAATGCGGTCCAAGTGCCCAGCTGGTTAGTACTGGAGCCCAAATCCCAGCCCAGGCAGTTTAATTCTTGTGCATTGAAGCATAAGAACACGCTGTAGAAATAGGTCAACACACACTTAACAGTGACATCATGACCTGGGGTCCTGTGCTTCTTCTTTCTTTTCCTTTTTCCTTAGTATAAGAGGAAAATAACACTCAGTGCAAAACCCCAGAAAACTTAAGAAAATCATAGGAGTACACGTCGGCACTACCTAAATGACCAGTGATTGTACAACCTCTTAACATGTTAGACTGCTGGGTGTCATTTAGTTTTTTAATATATAAATGTATTAACGATATTAGCATCTTATTGTAGCCTTCCTTTTTATTTATCAACATATTCTCAACACAGTCTTATGACTATAAATGTTCTTCTAAATCAGAGATAGGCAATCTCTTGTCCACAGGCCACATGTGGCCTGTCATCTTTTCTGTAAATACGGTTTTATTGCAACGCAGCCATGCCTCTCTGTTTACATGTTGTCTGTGGCTGCTTTCACGAACTACATTGGCAGAGTTCATAATTGCAACAGAGACTCTGTGACCCACAGACACCAAAATATTTACTATCTTGCCAACTCCTGATCTACTTCTTGATTTCCAATAGCTATTCTAATATGGTTATAACAAAATTCCACAGTAGTATTTAAGTAAATAGGGGTGTGGCATACTTTTAATGTTTTCATGGAATAACAAAACTTCCTGCTGTTTGGGAGAAGAAAAAAAATTGGGCCAACAACTCCTATAACTTAATAAAAATGCATTAAAACACTTATCATGGGTTTCCTAAGAAAAACAATGTATAGGGTGAGAATATGATCTATCAACTCATTTATAAGCCAGATAGGATAACAATAGTTATACCTGGACTGTCCATAGCAAACTGAGTTCTATGGTCACGTCCTATCGTTTAACAATCCAATCATCATTTTCCCATGTCAACTAAGTCTCCAACTACACTGTTTTCTGGCAATTGCCTTCCAATCTTCTCTTTTCTCACCACTAGCTTCTCCTTCTTTCTTTCTCTGAATATTCCTCTAGAAGAAGGTAACCTTCATCCCAGGTAACTGGGCACCCATCCTGCCCCTGCCCTTCCTTCAAATGCTCTCCCTGTGCTGCAAGTAGAGAAATCGCATGTGTTTTTACAACTAATCCCTAAGATCTTCATGCCTTCTCTCTTGACTCTTGACAATGTTCTCTGCACAGTTTGTTCACTAGAGAGTACGTGAGTTTTATGTGGTGCTAGAGCTATTAAAGTGAACGTTCTGAGAAAGAAGGGGGGAAAAACGTTAAAGAAACAAGGAGTTTCTTTCCCCGAAATGCTCCATGGTGGCTCCAAAAGGCCCCGGCTCGGAAATGCTGAATCTTGTGTGTGAGCCCTTCAACGGCAAAGAAAAACAGGCCACCCTTATTAGAAATTTTCTACAGCTAGAGATGTAACATCATAGCTAAATTCAGTCGGAGACAGGTCGAGCAACAAAAACCAGGAGCCCAAGCAGTCTAGTCGGCTCTGAAATTTGATTCAGGCACCAGATTATGAATAGATTTAACTAGTTCGCCAAATGAAAATGTAGATTTTGGCACCGTCTGAATTTTTTTGCGGGGGAGGGGGTATTCTATATGTGGAGTCCCAGTACACGCTGAAGGGATATGAAAAGGAGCTTTTTATATTCTATAACTACTCAGTGTATGTTAAGGGAAAAAAAATCAGTTAACCCAATAAATGCCAAAAAAAAAAAAAAAAAATCCAGCCTCTTTTTACTACCTAGAGCATCCAAGCTCTTCTATTCACCTTACTATATAATGCAAGCTTTTCCATTGTTCAGAATGACAGAGCACCAACCATGAATAGCCAAGTAGCTACCCCTGTAAACTCATGACTAAACTGCTTACATCTGACCCAGTCCCTTTCTGGAGCAACTGTGATATGACAAGAGGCTCAAATCCCACAGCAGGTAAATAGCACGTTGTCAGTAAGGATATGGAAATCAAATTTTAATTGTCCTGAGGTTTCTCAGATTCCCCTTCCTCTCCTGGTGAGGGGGGCAATGTGTGCCACTGACACGATGAACTTCAATTTCCTTCTATTTCCTCAGCAGTGGCCCTCAGAGCACTATAACTCTAGACTTTGTGATGAGAAACAAAGATTAAAACAAATGAAAATAAATGATGGAGCAAGGGGGTCCCTTTCTACCACCACCTTGCAACCTGCTTCTCCTCAATCTCCAGTCTTGTACCACTTTGTTTTAATAAAATTTTCCAAATTGTCCTCTGTTAAAACATACTGTTCTAACACCAAAAAGCTAACTATATTGAAAAGCTGCCCTAAGGCTATTCGATGCACACAAAAGAATTCAATAAAAACACATTTGATTAAAAAGGCACCTATTACTAGAAATAGCATAAGCAACTTTTGATAACTCTCTTTTTAGATACAGCATGGTGCTTCTGGACAGATTGAAAGACTAATATTCAAACAAATCTGCTTCTGTTCCATATGTGTGTTGAGTGAGTCCTGCACTGAAGTTCTGGTGTTTTCAGCAGAAGAATGTAAAGTTTAGTCTGTGCACAACGAGAAGGGTGGACTGTCAGACCCTGCATCTCTAAAGGTTATGTGGTGAGGTGTCGAGAGTCCAAGTTCAAGGCTCTACCACTTGATGGCTGCGTGACCTTGATCAAAGGTCCTAATCTTTCCAAGACACAGGTTCTTCATCTCAACATTAAGGTAATAATACTAATCTAATGAGATTTAAAAACATAGTAGATAATATAAGAAAATTTTCCATTCAAAATACATTCGATGAGTATCATCTATATGTAAGTCACTGAGGGGGGAATAATAAATGGGAAATCGTTTCTACTCAAAAAGAAATGACCCTTCCAGAGCAAGCACACAGATATAGACGTTTCTGAATTTAGTAGAGGCTAGGCAGGGGCAAGGAAACAGAATGGAAGAGGAAAAGTGAGTTTCTTGGGGGTCATGTGGGAAAAGTACAAATAAAAATAATAAATAGTACAAATAAAACGGTGCTTTGCCTTTTAATTCAGCTTTTCTCTTAGGATAGGAACTTTCCTTACCTGATGGCATAGAGCTTTGACTAATATTCACTCTAAAATAAAACCAGGTTATATTGGTACATTCACATAAATTATAAAAATCTAGTTGTCTAATATGTTGTGATGGACTAATTGTATTCCTAAAGCCAGGGATTAAACCAGTTTATATCAGTGTTTACTACGTCACTTGGATAAGCAGTATTTATAGTATTCTATATGGACTAAAAGTGAATTACAGTATCATAGGGTTTTAGTGTTGGAAAAGTCCATGGATTGATCTTGTCCTGCTCTCTATTTTGGCAACAAATAAATTGTAAACATGGAGATAAAGTGTTGTGCAAAGTAACAAACTCAAGTAACAGGGACAAACACTAATCGCAGACTTTTGTCTACTCACTCATTTAGCTCATGGCTAAATCCCAAATTCCCTCAAATTCCTATTTATATTATCAAATGTTTCAATAAGATATTTACTCTATAGAAATGCAGCAATATTTTGAATCTTTCTTAAAGTTTTCTTTTGATCTTTAAGTTTAGTTAGAATAAAAACCTCTCAAATCCTCCTTTTCTTTGGCAATTTTAAGTTTTCTGGGTTAAAAAAGTAATTTTTGAAAAAGTTCAAAAGTCACTCTAAATCACCCATTCTTAAGGAAATATATGTAGACAAAATTATGGATAGCATAGGCTACTAAAAGAGATGGCACGCAAAAAAGAGGGAAGTAAGAGGAAAATGTCATTAGCTTTTCCTTTATACATCCTTGGTATGTCACTCTTGGTAGGATGCATACTTTTTGCTTATCTAAATTAAAATAAAGGCAAATAATATTTTCAAAGATACAAATTTGAATGGTAAGAAAATTGTGCAGACTTAAAATTGGAGAGTGGTAGTAAATATTTGTCAGAATAAATGTCTCCTGGTTGATGGAATAACAACGCCAGCAAAATCATATCAAATCTGGAACACACGCATACGATTCTCCCAAGATTTGTGTGGTGTCTTCAACTCATGAGTGAGCTGGTGAGAGGGGTGGGAAACGAGAACAGAGAAAGTCTGAGGGGCCAGGTGAACTCCAAATGCCTTCCGGTAGAAAGAACATGAAAGGTGGAGCATCTCCGAGATGTAGGGTAGAGTGTGTGTGTGTGTGGGGGGGGGGGGATGCTCCTATACATCTCCGAGATGTAGGGTAGAGAGTGTGTGTGTGTGTGGGGGGGGGGATGCTCCTATACATCTCCGAGATGTAGGGTAGAGAGTGTGTGTGTGTGTGTGGGGGGGGGGGGGATGCTCCTATACATCTCCGAGATGTAGGGTAGAGAGTGTGTGTGTGTGGGGGGGGGGGATGCTCCTATACATGTCCGAGATGTAGGGTAGAGTGTGTGTGTGTGTGTGTGTGTGTGTGTGTGTGTGTGTGTGTGTGGGATGCTCCTATACATGTCCGAGATGTAGGGTAGAGAGTGTGTGTGTGTGTGTGTGTGTGTGTGTGGGATGCTCCTATACATACTTCTGGATGGGTACTCTTTAAGATAAAGTAGGAGAAACAGTTTGGTTTGAGATCCGCCAAACATGTCAGTGGACATTTTAATGGACTTGAGATTGAAAGCTTTCCTATAACGGAAACTAACATTTGGCCAAAGATTTCTTTACCTCCCATAATCACTTAGAAGGAACCAGAGGCTTGTACTTCACAAAGCGTGTATTAACCAGTGTTAGATTAATAAAAACAGAAAATTATGTATCTCCTAGCTTCAAGTGAAATGGGAGAGGGGAGAATAGGGCATTTCAAATACAGTACAACCTACTAAATATAATTTTTATCTTATCATCTTAGGGATACTGTTTTTCTCTTCATCCTTCACACTTTGAAAGAAGACCTACAGGAACTTTTTTCCCTAAGCCAAAGAGATACATTGATATTGGTTGTATTGCATTAACTATTTAAACAAGTGGCCTACGTCTTACTTTCTCCCTAAGATATGGACACGGTGGCATTATTCAAACCATCGTAGTATGCTATGACTGCGGAAATACTGGTTGTCTTCACTAAAATGAATATTTCTTGTTCCCAAACACTCTGTAAGGATCTGACAGTGAGAGAACTATAGGAGTGAGGAATTACTCACTTCCCATGATTCAGTTAATAACGAGACCTGATTCCTATCTAAGATGTTGCCTATTGTTGATGACTTTTTTATGGTTTAAATATGTTTCACTTTCTTTTGCAATACGTGCATATGGACAAGGCGAAGTGATCTATGCTAACAGATTGACCCATGTATACAACTCAACGCATTCTGTAGAATAAAGGGAAATTTTTGTAAAAGATATCGAGGTAGGTATTTCACCCATATACATTTTTAAATACCACAAGTCTATAGACCACATGTGTACAGATAGAAAAACAAACATGAAAACTCTAGAGGTATATTTTGATTACAGATGCCAGTTACTTGTGGTTGGATTTTGCTCTGATTCCGTTCAGGTATGTGATCTAGGAAGCAGTAAAAGGTAGATGTTTAAAAAGTAAAATACAATAAAGAAGAAAATGTAAAAGAACAGCCGGACATGTGCATACGTTCGGTCTATTAGTGGTGACATACTGTGATGAAAGGGTCTAAGTATTTAGGCTATTTCATTAGCAGAGAAAATACACATGTCCTTTTATTTGCTTTCATTTGTGACACCACTGAGATTTTAGCTCAGATATCATTGACATGTAATGGGCACTAAAGTGTTGTTACCAGGGCAACAGCTAGGAAGGTGATGTTACAATGGCATCGGGAGGGTCTCATTTCCTACAATGAACAGGCACTGACCTTACAAGAACAAATAAAAATTGAAAAGAAAGGCAATCCAGGAATGGAAAATGTGTATAGCTATGTCTTTCTCTGATCTATTAAGTTCCCAGGATTCTATAATAGATCAAAAAACCTAAGTACAAAGTAAAACTATTCATTGCCTCCTCTTATTTGGTTAATTTGACTGGAAAACTGGGTATAAACTAATTTGTTGGAACAAGCTATATGATATGTTTAACAGTAGTGTTAGCTAATGCTGACACAGCTAAAGTATGGGTTCAGTATGGCACATATCGTTAGGGAGTGAGCATGAATACGTACGCATGTGCATCTTCATACACATACGTGCAAACACTAACGCATTCATATACAGTAAGTTCCCTACATACTAACGAGTTCCGTTCTGAGAGTGCGTTCGTAAGTCCAATTTGTTCATAAGTCCAACAAAGTTACCCTGGGTTCCCAACTAACACAATTCTTCTTATAGTACCTTGAAAAGTACAGTCGTACAGGACAACAGCTGGCATACAGGGGCTGGCACGGAGTGAACAGGCAGGAAGAGTTACTGACTGGAGGAGGGAGAGGAGGTGGGAGAGGGCAGAGCTGAAGGAGCGCCAGCAACAGGAGACGGAGGGCAAGTGCAATTTCACTCGCGCCTGACGTTGACGGCACAGGTTCTGGTTCCTTGCTGGATTCGATTCTGTCTACCCTCTTGAAAAAATGATCCAGTGATGTCTGTGTAGTAGCTCTTTTTTTCCTCGTCGTAGATGACCCGGTAGCACTGGGTTGCATTCTGAATGGCTGCTGCAACCTTCGTGTACCGTTCTATGTTTGGGTCCTGTGCCTCAAAAACTAGCAGTGCCTCCTCAGATAAAGAAAACCCCCTTGCCATTTCCTGCGTCGTGAATCTCTTCGCTTCCTCCGTTACTTCTTCTTCCTCTTGTCTCTCTTCACCCCTTCTGTGGGCCTCTTGTCTCTCTTCACCCCTTCTGTGGGGCTCTGTGGCGCTTCTTAGCGGTACCAGCTACATCATTGCTGCTTTTTTACTACTGCTTCCAGACATCCTGGGCTTGAAATAAAGATACTGTACTACTGTGTACTCTATACAGTCCTGTACAAGAAGGTACACAAAGGCGCAACCACTTGTAGAGGCTGCACGCACGTGACAATGTACGCCAGACACGTGAACTAACTTACGTGATTGGACATGCGAACGCTCGTTTGCATCTTTGAAAGTTCGCAACCTGAAGGTTTGTATGTAGCGGACTTACTCTAGTCATTTTTGTTTCCTATAACTTGGAAAAAGGAATTAAAAACAAAAAACAGAATTGAATGTTCATTCTGTGCTTTGCTACAGCCATTTTGCTCGTAGTAAACTTACGGCCAAGTTCTCCCAAGAAAAGTCTAATCAAAATGGAGCAAAACAAAGTAAATCTAACTAAATCGACAATTTTAATTGATAAATAATGTAATACAGTTAAGATGAAAGGGTTATTTAAAAGGAAATTATGAATATACTACATTTTATTATGTCCATAAGTATATTTATAAGATGATAAAAGGTCTCATTTGATGAAATCTAAATTCATTCCTTATTTTATAAAATTATAGAAATATATGATATTTCCTTACCATGATAAAGAACATTTTCCTCAAAACTAAGAGATCAAAAGCAATGGAGGCACTCACACTAAAATCAGCAGGGTAAATCTGGAGACAAATATCACCACTATTATTAAAATTTATGGTGTATATATACACACACACACACACACACACAGATTTTAAAATGGCCTATAACATATGAAAAGATGTTTAATCTCTTTCATAATTTGTGAAACACATATTTGAAAAAACACTGACATCATCTTTCCCTTAGATTTGTGAAAAGTGAAAAAATTCTGTTTAGTGAGGATGAGGGAAAATAGGCCCTCTCCTACATTGACTGTGGATGTGTAACCTCCCACAAACCTTCCAGAGGGAAATTCAGCAATACCTGTCAAAACTACCCATGCACTTCCTTTTTAACCCAGGAATCTCACTTAGAGAAATTTGTCTTGAAGATCCATCTTCGACAGTATGAAAATACACAAAAATAAAATTATTCATGCATCATTATTTGTAATTGCAAGATGCTGGAAACAAAGGAAATGACTCTATTTAAGAAAGCAGGTAAATGAATGATGGCACAGTCACACAATGGAATACTATGCAACTGTAAAAAATGATAAGGAAGATCGCTATCATGTACTAAGATGGAGTGATTTCTGGGATATACTGTTACATGAAAAACATGAATAAATTTTTCTACGTATGTTCATAAAAGAAAGAAGGGGATATAAAAAATACTTATGCATCTTCACATTTGAGAAAAAGAAATCCATGAAGAATAAGCCGGAAACTAACGGTACTGATCATCTAAAGAGGATCGGTGAAAACGGGGTGGAACCTCTGGGGCCTGGGAAGACAGCATTAGAGATAAGAAAAAATGAGCCTTCTGAGTTTGCTTGTTTTGTGTGTACGTATACAACAAACCAACAAACTCAAACAGATTTTTAAGGAAAAACCCCAAATGGAATACAAATAGTGATAAATGAACCCAACTGCATTACTAATGAATAACACAACCAAATTGAATGGGCTGGGGGAGAAAAATTGAACTTAAGTAAATTGGTCAAAAGCATTTTACTGTACTGTGAGGCTAAATACTTGTACTATAAGGCTAAAGCCAAAATAAGTCACACAAATATTATACTCTAGTTAGAAAATAAATTAGCAATACTAAAGCCATTTTATGTGTATCCCGGAATTGAGAGAATGAGTAAATATACTGTGGAAAATGAGAGCCAGGTTTCACATTGCTGGAGAAAGGAGTTATAAATAAGGAAAGTGGAAAGACTAGAATGAGCCTTGTGGGTAAGACTGGAATCAGAGGAGTATAAACTCATTGTTTAATAAATACAGATAGATGGACAAACGTGCATGCACATACACGGATTTCCTAGCTCCATCCATTGAGAGGGCCTTGAAACAATTGTATCTCTAGCAGTGATCACATTAAGGGTCCCAGATCTTGGGTTTTAAATATCATTTTCAAATAAAATGAACCAAGATTCCTTGGAGAAGGTGCTGGGGCAGGGAAAATACAAGATGAGTCTGGGGTAACAAGATTGTTGTGCCAGAAAGAAAAGGAGTGTTAAAAAATTGCTGGAAACATGTCAAAGGAAGAAGCCCCCAGTGATCAAATCTGGGACAATTTGAACAACAAAATAAAGAGTAATAGTGACAGATTATAACCCGTGAAATAACTGAGTCCCAGTTAATGTAAGTAATTGAATGCATAAACAAACGAGGGAAAAGGAGAAGCTCTTGAAGCACACAGAATTTCAATTAGTAAGCATAGAAGGAGTGGTGGACATATAAAATCAGCAGTTGGCAAGAACACGCATTAACAGTTGTTGCAAGCAAACGTCACCCGTGGATGCTAAAATTAGTAGGCAAAAAGTATGGTGAGAAATAGGATATTTGCATAGTCTCAAATTATTTATCCACAGTATACTTACTAGTTATAAAAGGAAATACAGTAGTTACAGTGGAGAAAGATGATGGGCAATCTTAACCACATGATCAAAGTGAACATCACCAGTAATAAGACACACAGACCCCATGTATGGCCTCATGTGCTACAGTAAGGAGGACACAACATCACTTTCTGCGATATTCTGGCCCCAATATGTATAACTTCATTCTAATCATGAGAAGATATCACACAAACCTAAAGAGGAACATTCTACAATAGATCTAGCAACTATACTTCAAAAGTGTCAAGGTCATGAAAAGCAAAGACTGAGAAACTGTCCCCAATGAAAAAGACTGAGGAAACAAAACAATTAAATGCACTGTGCGATCTCGAACTGCATCCTGACCCTAAAAAAGGACAATGGTGGGAAGATGACACATTTGAATAAGGCTTGTAGATCACTTGGTAGAACTGTACTTAATTTCCTGGTTTTGATCATTGTATTGTGGTTATTTAAGATAGTATTTGGGGAAGCTAAGTGAAGGACATATGGGATATTGGGGGAATTAGTTTTACAACTTTTTGTAAATTTAATTATTTCAAAAATTTTAAAAGTTAAAACAGAAAACACATAAGATAACTGACATATTTTCAATGTGGAAATTTTAATCAATACAATGACCCCTAAAACAAAAATATGGTGATATTCTAATCATCTGACATTTTTGTGACTATCTACTGGGGGAAAATAGAATTGATTTAATAATAGAGCTCAAAATAGATATGGTATAATTTAATAATTCAAAACTCAATAGGTTTCTAATATATTAGCAATAGTCAGAAAACGTAAAAATATATATTTGCATGAGCAAAATTCATACTATCTTAAGAGTAAGCTTAAGAAAATTATTAAAACTATGTAAAAAAATAAATAAAGCATCATTGAAGGACCAGAAAAAAGATACTGAATTAGGAGACAGTACTATTTTCTTGGATGGAAAAACTCAAAATACAAAAGATGAAATCTTTTCAAATTAATTTGTAAATTAAGTAAAATTCCTATTCAAATGATAACGATATTTTTAAGTTGCCAAAGTTAATATAAAATTATCTGAACATTTAGACCATTTGGGAGAGAAACATAATAATGTGGGAATTGTCCAGAAACTACAATAATTAAAAAAAAAATCTAACTAAATATTCATATTCAATGGAAGTTCACAATTATTCAATAAACAATACTTGGTCAGTTGGTAATAAACTCTTTGTTAAGAAAATTAGACACTCATATTATACCACAGAATAAATTACTATTATAATAAATAATTTACTTAAAATAAATCATAAAAGGAGATAAAAGTATTCAACCACTTTTTTTTACGATTAATTTAAATTTACATACAATTTAAATTTAAACATATGTGTATGTTTTACATGGTTGAAATTCAAGTAATTTTCTCTGCATTCCTTTTTTTCATATATATTATATTGCAATCATTTTATAATGTCTTTATAATTTTCATAATTCATCATTGTAAGATTTCACCATAAAAGTGGTACATTTAACCACATTGATTCAATATAGTTTAGTAAACATTCCCTTTAAGTTTGAATGCTGGCTTGTTTCCCATCTTTGCTCCTATAATTAGTTTGGGTAGGAACATCTTAATGTGGCATTTTATTACCTCTGTTAAATACTTTCTTGAGAATCAGTTTAAAATAGCAGAATTATCGAGTGTGAATATATTTATAAGTTTTTGCTATTTCCTGTGATAACAGATAATGCCTTTCAAACTGTGTGTGTATGCATACACACAATTTGTAACAAACTTACGTAAATATAAGTATACATATATATGTGTACATATACAAAGTTTTATAAATATAAAACAGTATGTATTATATATGCGTTTGGATTTTGTTTTGCATCTTAATAAATGTGACCTTACAGTCTTATGAAGGTTAATTTTATTTGCATTTTTATATTATACCTCTGGATATTTATTGGTTACAAAGAAGAAAATTAGAGCAGTTTTGCTTTTTAGCAAGTGGAAGTGGGGTAAGACATCTGTGATCTCTAGCTCTTACCAAAGCCCAGAATATACTTTGTTTGAAAATCAGTCTATAAGATTACAGTTCTTTGCTCTTCACACTTTTTACTCTGGGTCAAATTGGTTCATTTTTTTAAATGAAATAACCTCCTTCTATTTTGTCCTAAAACAAGGAACAGGAACAAAAACAAATACCCTCAACTCTGGCTTCCATCTGTTACGGAGCAAGGAGCATACTCTGTCCTGCAACCAAATGCAATCCAGCGGTTGGAAACATTTTCCCACATGCTTCTGAAGTCCATAGGAGCATTACTTGATCCAGAAATTATCTCACTAACTTGGAGGCCAGTGGATTTCACACTGGGTAGGACTTTAGCACAGAGAATCCACATGCTGTTTTTGATATTCATTAATCATCTAGCTAATTTGTTTTAACACAGGAGCGCTGACAGCAAACGAATGTTATTACAGCAACGGTGACTGCATAATCCAGACTATTATGGCATTAACATTTACGAAGCTGGCAGGTCCATGTTCAGATATGGTGAATGTTGTCTTTCAGTCTAATTGCAAATATATCTATATTTAATTCACATCTGCTATAATCATTGGCTGGACTAGATGGGGCCAGTGGGATAAATGGATTACAACTTTGTTTTTTTTCTTATTTTTATATTTTTCTTTGTTTTTTTTTCCTTATTTTTATTATTATACCTTGCAATCCTTTGGTTTATAAATATGGTTGAATAAATGTATGGATTTTATTTTAATATTCTGCAGTTTAAAAATTTATTGTGCAACATACCATGTGTTCAGAGTATGAATTTAGGTGTCTTACAGCAAATGGTAGTGAAATTAACCCAATTTGGGAAAAACTTTGTCTCTACTTTATAAAAATGAGAGAAGTAAAAAAACTTACGGATTTTTCCCCCCAAGTTTGCAAACATTCTTTATTTGAAAACTATATAACCTCATGTAAAGAACAGGTTACTAACTGGAGAGCTCAATTAAAGTTTTAACTTTTCAAAATATATTTCTGTTTGTTATTTTATATTATTTTCACTCCATCTCTGAAAGAGATCATTTTTATTTTGTTAACAATGATGCTTAAATAGATTAAACAACTTTAAGTCTTTTAGCTTGTTAGTGTCTGAACTGGACTCTTAATTAATGTCTGCTAATTACCAGATTTAGGGACCACCCATTAAACAACACGACATCATTGCTTTAGGTATTCCATGACTTCTTGGTTTTAATAAAATTATAAGCTGAATCTGGTATCCAGAACTCAAAGATAAAAGACCTCTTCTTTCTTCTTTCAAACATGTAACACGGACATCCCCTTCTTTCATCCTCTTGTCAGTGACATTTCAAAAAATTACTCCCAAGAAAGAAGATATTCCACTTTTTTTTGAGTTGGAATTTTCTAAGAATCATTACAGAAAGTATTTAACAATGTATTTCTTCATTCACTTTATTCCCAGAAAAAAATATAGTAAATGCCTTGAATAGATTGAGAGACATTACATACAAGGAAGAATTGAGATGTGTGAAAGGACTCTTGTTCACTGCACCAAACTACAACTTTCACCCACTAGGATAATAGAGGAAATAAATGGTTCTTTCCCTGAAATGTTTACATTGTTAACTAGAGTCTTTTAAACAGTAGCAGAGCTGTGGTTCTCTTGATTTGCTCACTCATTCTGTTATTAGAGAAATTCTTAACTTCTTCCATGGGGAACTATTTTTCTGTCTTCACTCTTTTCCTAGGGCCCGTTCCCAGTTCATCAGGATCCTGTCAGGATGTTGAAAGTGTGTCTAGGCTTCTTCCTTCCCATATGTGGTATAGTTGCTCAGGTATCTCTGGCACCAAAATGAGCTCGTAGGTTTCATGCATGACAAAAGGCAATTTGATATTTAGTCATTTTGTTTGTGGAGTGCTGGCCACTCAAATGCTGGGAGTATTTAAAATAAAACATGTGTCTATAAAGCTGAAAAAATAATATGCACCATGGACACAGAGGAGGATTTTTTCACGGTCAACAAAGTCTAGCTTTTATTTATCACGCAGAATGAAATATGCTGATAAAATAGTGAATTAAAAAAATAATTGCTCTTTTAGACTTGAGCTGTAACTTTAAATGATTATAAGTAAATAGCATACAGACAAATACATCTTATATTTCTAAAGAAACTTTTCATTAAATTAAGCCATTTATTTGAGAAGATATTACCACATGGGAACTCTGAGCTGTGTCTTTTAGGGCAAGGGGAAGGAATACCATAGTATTCAAAGGAATACTGGCAGTCTTTAACCAATAGGCTGTTTAAGATATAACACTATTTCAGAACCCAAATACAAACATTAGGTCCCTGTATCTAGCTTTTATACAAGTATCTCCTTACTTCAATTCAGTGTTTTTCTCTGAAATACGAGTCCTTACGGTTTATTTATTTTGTACTGTTAGTGTTTATCATATTGCAATGACTATAAATGCAAACTATTACATAAAGGACTTTAAAGACAGTTAATAATTTTCATGGAGATGATTCCAAAATAAAACCATAGCTCATAAAAACAATATTTGAACTTGCATCAGTTTAAGGTACTACCATCAGAATGAAAATGTCCTTGTGTTATAAACTTAAAAGGGTTATTTGGATATGATCGTTTCTTCTTTCTTTGATTAGTCATACCTAAGTTTTACTTTTCCTGTTATATGAGGTAGAGTATGCACCAGGTAATCTGATAATAATTATTAGATAGAGAAAATAATTATTTTAAAGTATATTTTGGAAGCTGCAATTAGCATCTTAACTTGGAATTTGAGTAGTATTATTATTTAATTTACTATGTAAACATGTAATTCAGTACATTTATATAATTTGTTTAAGCAAATTACTCTTAAGAAAATAAACAGAATACGTGCTTTTGTCTGGAACCAGACAAGGACATCCTCAGGGCAATTTCCCATGTACTTACTTCCTTTCTTTCATCTCGGGCCCTACGAAGGAGGCTATCCTAAGACTTGGAGCACTCATCCTTCAAAACTAAGTATCAATCAAGGGCAAAAGGACAGGTCCCTATTTTGATATGTGAAGACAAGTTGATTTGAAAATCATTCTGCAGTGGTGATGCTTGGAGTGAGTAGCAAAACAAAAGTCAAGACAAGAATGGAGTTTTGAATGCAAGACCTTGTTTTGGTTTGTTTATCCATTTAGGGAAATTGAATTCTTTCTATGTATTTGAAAGAGTGTTTTTCTGATGAATTTTTTTTCATCTTCTAGAACTATTTTAATTTTAACTATAATCAGAATATCAGAACTGACATTTTAGCACTATTTTTAATCAAAAAGTATATATTAGAGTAAAGATTGCTTTTGGAAATTGTAGTTAATGTTTAACACGATAATGCTCAAATTTCACCTCTGTTGAACCACAACGAACTTCCGATTTGCTCCCTAAGCCTTAAAATAATACCATGTGGGAGAAAATCACTCACCAATTTAAAACACTAAATATGGAGAGGTTTCCTGAAAAACCGTCAGCCGGACTCTTGTTTTCAGTTGAGGCATAAGAAAGCAAAAGCAAAAAATAAGTGAAATGACCTATCTCAGTTCCAAATAATAGGTGGCTGGAACTCTCATGGGAAATCAGAGCCCCTAAGTTTATAAACTAATGAGTCAGTCATCAAAGTACTTGCAATAATTTTGGTTTGACTTCTCAGGATGAACCCGAGTTCAGAATATACACCTAATCAAGGTCTTGAAAAACTAGCAAACTCATGGCTTGCTCTTCTGATTGTATTTCCTAAGCTAATTGGTTATTTAGGTATAAGGGTCTTTGTTGATAAGCTAAATTTATGTATTTATGTCTCCAAGAAAAAGGTAAAGCCAATACTTTTCTATCACATTTTAACTAATTTTAGTTTTACTTATATCAATATAATAGCGTATATAATTTCAAAATAATTTTCCCCAACATTAGATGATTTTGCTACTATAGTAAATAGTAAAGAAGTGTAGATTTCTACATCTAGATCTAAGTAAAATGAAAATAAATAACTAAGTAAAGCAGTGTGATAAAATATTTGATTCCAAATCTACCTTCTTCTTATTAGTCATACTTTATAATAGAAGCATATCTGTTAAAAATGATTCATTTTAGTTTTTATTTATAGTGTCAACTTTTACATCTCATAGAGCAGCATAAAAGGCATACTGAGGACGTTTTATCATGTGGTATATGTTAATTTGTATATGTATAAATATTACAATATATTTCTTGGAACTACAATAATAAATGGAAGGCCCAAAGGAGAATTGTAAATGCTGGTAAAGAAATTTTACAGATTATTTATATTTGGCCATTTGACAAAGCAAGAGCCACCTCAGCCCACAGCCCGTATAAACATGCCAGTAAGTCCAACTCGAGCACTGGCGAACTGGTGAAGCTTAGGGACATAATTTCATTTGGAAATATGATAATTTGTCTCTTCTTGTATATGTAAAATGTTGGCTGGTTGTCTTGAGTTTATGATATACATAAGTCAGAGTCCATGCGTGCTCCGCTTAGAGATGATTTGCCCGTTTCTAGCGTCTCTTTTTCCATGACTTATGTACATGAGTAAATGTACATAAGTCAAGTACATAAGTAAACGTACATACACAAATGAGTAAAATAAAACTGACCTGAAATGATTCGCAAGGTCAATATTTGACAGCATTTAGAGAACTAACACATTTAAAATCAAGGTAAAGTTTTAAACAGTGGTCATTACAGCATGATAACTACAACCAAACAAAAAAAGGAGAAATAAGAGAGCATTCTTGTTTCCAGCTGGTCTGAAGAGGGACAATCAAACAAAAAAGGAGAAATAAGAGAGCATCCTCGTTTCCAGCTGGTCTGAAGAAAGAGGGAAATAAAAAGAGAGAGAGACAGATTCAAAGAAATCTCCCATGAGGACATGGTCTCATGGCATTTCTAACCTGATTTCTAGGCCAGAGAAATTCTGATGGATATTCAAACTTTGAATGGCTATGCAAATCAAACTTATGAACCTTCGGAGAGCCATTCTTCATTAGGCTTGACTTCAGTGGGGAATCAGCAGTAAGAACAGATGGGATGCTAAGGCAAAAGGTCTCCATGCTAATCATTCAAGAAAGACCAAAACCAAGGACAGGATATCTGGTAGATTCATGATCGTATCAGCCCTCCAAATTAGAAGGCTTCTCTATGGGTTATTGCAGATGCCAGCTGAATTTTAAAGATGTAGTCAGAATTATTCCATACTTCTGCACACGAAGAAAATATAGTTCCCAGGTGAAGAGCAAAGCATGCCCTTCAATGATACGAGCCAAGGGTCAGTCTGGAAAATCCTTATTATGAATGTAATTTTTATACCATGGGGCCAGAAGTTAAGGAAATTAAAGTTCAGACTCACTTCGGAGAAGAACCAAAATGAGAACCAGAGGAAAGATACCCCAAAACACCACCTGTAAGGTTGTGGGAGAGAAAATGTTAAAACTTGTGTGCAAGCATAGACTCCCAGTTCTGTTGCCAAGTTTACGAGTCGTGAAGCAAAAGCCGAAGGAGCTTCCCTCCACGAGTAGTTTATGGGAAGCGTGAGAACAGACAAATCTCTTTTCATTTCCACCAAGAACTTTTTATAACAAGCATTTTAAGACATGCTAATTCATCAATAGAAAGTTCTATCATAAAAGTACAAATAAAATGTAATAAAAGAAATTAGAAAAGAGTAATTCCCCTTGTAGTATGAGTTAAAGCCTAGTCTTTCACCTTCCAAAGTTGAATTGCTTGGACCCCAGAGGACCTAAAATCTTCACTTATTGATTGCAAAACTAGCTCAGCAAGTGCTCTCTTTCGACTGCATTCTCTTCTTCTGCATTTTACAAATGAGTCATTTGACAGAAGATACCTTATTCTGTATTCTACATGAAGGAAAGAAGAATAATTTCTTAGACTTTTCCTCCTAACTCACATAGCAATCAAAGTGAAAGAGAAAAAACAAACACAAGCAAAACCTATCAGTTTAGAACAGTATCAGTGTTGTTTCATTTTCCACATTTTGTTCTTTCCTAGCTTTCTTCCTTCCTCCCTTTTATTTCTTCTTTTCCCTCTCTCTCTTTCCCTCTTTTTTCTTACTTTTTTCCTTTTCCTCTCCCCCCCCCCCAACACTCTTTGTTTCTATTTCTTTTTTTTGAAAGAAAAGTTATTTTTTAAAATCACCACTAAAATAGTATCTCAGACCTGAGCACTGGAGCCCTGCCTCTCTCTTTAGGCTCCTTGCCACAGAGAAAATGATTTATTTATTTATTAGGACAGAAAAAAAAAAAAAAAAAATGGGAAGTGACATTTTTTTTCAAACATTGTCAACATGATGACTTGACCTTTGAGATAGGCCGAAGGAATATAAAGCAAGAATTCTTTCTAAGGTTTTCCTTCTCAAATGCCTGACACCAAGTGTAGCTAATTGTCAGCAGCATTATGAAATTCTAAACCTATTCCATGAACCTTTACTTAGAAGCAGACTTTGGCCGAAAATGACTCAAGCAAACTTTCGTGCTCCCTCCTCCCCTTTCCCTCCCCTGGTTTTGGTTGCTTTCCCTCCATCCATTGTACGACGTCCAAAATTTCACATGGAAACACCCCATGGCTAATTTTTCATTGCAGGTTAAAATCAACTTTAATTTTGTTATTTTTCCCCCCAAGATGTCGCCCATCTCATTAAAATGATTTAGGCTTTTTCTTTTGAAGAGTTACCTGAGGTAAAATCTAATTGATACACTGGCCACCGAAAAATGATGCCAAAGGCAGGAGTGGTACCAGCCAGGCTGATGCATGGCAAGCCACCATAGAAGGGGCTTGATTTCACGCCATGATTTAAGATACCACGTGCTCAGCTCTGGTGATAAAGCATCTGTGGTTGTTAAGCATTTGAAAATAGAACTGTATTTCCTCAACAGAGAGGAACTAACCGACATTAAATATCACATTTATGTGCGTAACAGCCATATATCGAATGACAAAATGTAACAAAGGATCCTGCTAGAGAGATGTTTAATGCCTAGTTTAGCTGAGGTCGAAGTTTTGTGCCGCCTTTTATTCATTATTGGAAGCTCCAGTATTGCCAACATGAGTTACAAAACCGTCCATTTAATGGTTTAAATGAAATTATGTTTTACAAACTGGGTTTTCAATGTGGTAATATGATGCATTCAACAGTACTTAAGGAGAAGACATAGGAAAAGATTTAAAGAGCAGCTTCACATATTTCTTTAGCAAAACAAAGCGACACTTTACAATCAGTGGTATATTATTACTGAATCGGACCAGTGATAAAAAAAATTGGTTTTAATCAGACTAAATTTCTGTACTGCAAAAAACCTATTCAACCCTGGTGAGGGTGAAAAGAGCTTATAGAGACCAAATTAGATAGAAGATATTTCTTTCTACTTTTCTACCCTTAACAAAACTCCATATCAAATGGTAACAGAGGTAATCCTGGCAAATCTCTCTTTGCAGTGGCAACATCTAGGTATCTAGGCTCACGTTCTCAATGTTTCTGCAAACAGTAATTAACGTATGTGGTAGCAGGAACATCGGGGATTTGAATCAGGACTTATTCCAAGGGTCATGGCATCAGGGTAATTTATATTCCTGTCTTTTCGGCATACAGTCCAACTGGGTTTGATTCTTTTTCTTTGGACTCAAACACCTGATGTCATTTTGACATTAAAGGACTTTCCATTGAGTAAGAATGGAAAAGGATGCAACTGATAGCCCACTGGTTCTATAAGTTTAAGAGAAACATGCAATCATCTTTCCAGAAGCAACTTCCTGTAGTTACAGACTCATCGTCATCCCAGTTAAAAGATATTTCTTATGCCAATACAGCCCATTAAGTTAATTATTTGGTTTGCAAAATTTAGAAGGCATACTGTCTTTCAGTGTTGCATGCTTCTCAATGTTAGAAATGTCTTCCTTTAGTCTTTTAGTCTTTCTGGGAGCATAAGAAAAGAAGCGTATCTTTGGAGTCCAACAGATATATATTTAAATTCCAGTGCCTTCCCTTACTAATCATATCACATTGGGGAATTGACTTAATACCTCCCGTCTGAACCTTGTTTAGTTTTCTCATCCATAAATCAAGATAATTTGGTGAGAAGTATAAAAATGCATGTAAATCACCAAGCAGAGTCCTTGGCATGTACTGGTCACAACAGCAGAAGTAATGTTAATAACAAAAATGTCAATATCTACAATAGTCACTTTTAGCCTATTGGAGGTTCTGTCTTGGGACTCTAGGTAAACTGTTTTTATCACTGTAATGTTTGCTGTCAGAATAAATTACAAACGTTCTGTCTGGTTTTTTATTACTCACATACTGAACTAACTCGTTAAGTTTGCGAAAACTGATGTCTTAAGTATACAGCTTCCTAAATTCCATTAGGTTGGTTGCAAACTGGATTAGGACTTCCAAACCCTCTGTTCTTCTACCCATTTAGTACCCCTAGAACTCGCAGAAGAGTGTTGAACGGCTAGTAAGGGAAAAGGCGTCGCGTGAAATTTGCCAAACAGACGTTGGTCGTACCAATGATATTTTGCCATGAGCTAAGACTGGCAACTTCCTTAGTCTTCATTGCACACTGGACTATAATAAGTATTTTCAGTTTCTTGGAAGTGTATATTCTGAGAAGCCTCCACCCATAGACAAAAAACTGGGGTAAGGGTTTGCTGGCCACTGCGGTGAACAATTTTTGCTTCAGCAGCTTAACATGTTCTTCTTTAAACAAGGTCTCTAATTTAATATCATGTTGACACGCTGCCATTGCTAATTTTCCAAAACAATTTTATCCCAAATGCCCGTCCATTGATGAGGAGATAAGCCAAATGTGGTATTACAATGCAATACTCTCTGTTAATAAAAAAGGAATGGAGAACTGAGACACACAGCACAGGCCAGCCTCAAAATCATTATGCTAAGTGAAAGAAGCCAGACACAAAAGACTATAGAGTGTATGACTCCATTGCTATGAAATATCCAGAAAATGCAATCTATAGAAACAGAGAGTAGATTAGTGGTTGCCAGGGACCGGTCTTGGGAAGGGGGAGTGACCGCAAAAGGGCACCAGGGATCTTACGCAAATGACACAAATGTTCTAAAATTGGATTGTAGTGATGCTTCCACCACTTGGTAAATTAACTAAAAATCATCGAATTGTACACTTACAATGAGTGAATTTTATGGTATGTAAGTTATGCCTTAATAAAGCTCTTAAAACAACAACACACGTTTCACACTTGTACTTTTCCTCTGAGTTAACACTGATGGGAGAAAACAGCACCTTGTTTAGTACTGTTGACCTCAGCATCTTTGCTGTAGCACACCCAGCGAAACTTTAAAAGCGCATCATAAGGAAAGCACCAGGGCTGGAGCCTTGTCTGTGACACGCAGTTTGTTGGATGGCTGCTGGTGGAGTCTCCACGCATAACCACATGACTCTCAGCTTTGCTATTTCTGGAACACGTGGTGAAAACGTGTAAAAGACAGGTTCACAAAGCTTCAAGCATCAATGTTGGGACTTGTGTGTAAATTATCTTTATTGCTTCTTAGATTTAACTATCTGTCTAAAATGTTGACCCAACAAAAAACCATAAGGGGAGAGTCATGGAGAAGTATTTATTTATTTGTGTTTGCAGTGCCCTCTCTGTCAGATGTTTTACAGATTAAGAAGGGAGGGGAAAGTTCTGCACGAGGGAAAACAAACCGAAGGCCAAGTTTTCTTTCTGTCATTACTCTACTCTCCCCACCCCCTCCCTCTTCCTTTTTTTCCAGCCCCATATTGCGACTTTGACAAATGACAATGCAAGAAGAGAATTTATGTTGGGTCTTGGAGATTAGCACATTATCACAAGCAAAACAGAGCCCTCAGCCTCCGCCACCAGGGAGCAATTGAAAAAGTCTTTGAATGTGATGCATGGGTCAAGACCCATTTCTGAAGAAGTGAGTATACTGTTGTGCTGGGACAGGTCTGGATAAAAGCGCTTGGAGAGCCAGGTGAAGACACTCAGGGCTGGATGAGGCGCATTTAGCCAGAAAGCTCATTTTGGAAAGGAAAGAGGAACCGGGTAGCTCCCCGAAGACCTCCGTGTTGAATGATTTAAGGCTACCTGTAGGAAATGCCTTTTGCTTTATTGCTTTTTAGTCTCCCTTCATTTCAGGGAAACAATGAAAAAAAAAAAAAGCACAACACAGACCTTCCCTTCCTTCGGTTCCCCAGGAAGTTTTAGTAGGAACTCTGTCCCATCACCATTCCTGTAAAACTCTCCCACAAAAACAAGATGGTTTGCAGGTGGGATCCCAGATTAAACCTCGGTGGGCAACAGAGGGTTTCAGTTTTTGAAAAATGTTCAATTATACGCACACTACTTTTAAAAGTCTGCAGGCTCAGCTTACAACATTGGCCTCAAACATCTGAGAACATTGGTCAAAAAACCATTTCAGGAAAAAAAACCAAGCATGAGTTTTTGGACTGAAATACGCTCTGGGCCTACACACTAGTAATCCATTCCTTAAATTCTCAATAAACTGGACAAAATAACTTTAAAAAATTATTCAAAAGAAAAGCTGTTTCTGAAGGTCCTAAGTAGCCAAACATGACTGACCATCTAGCTGGTAACTTGCTATTCACAGTGTATCACGGATGAAACCTAAGTGAGGATGACAAACACGTAATGGCAAGTGATGAGTATTCATGATATGACTTCCTGAAGACTATTGATTGGTGCTGGGAAATTCACATCAATAGACGAAGGTTTCTCGGCCTAAGAACTGCTCACGTTTTGGGTCTGATCGTTCTTTGTTGCGGGGATGTCTGGTACACTTAAAAATGTTTGGTGGAATCCTTGATTTCTATCTACTAGATGCTAGTAGCATCCCCGCCCCCACCTCCATCCCCCAAACAGTTGTGTCAACCAGAAACATTCTCAGACAATGTCACATACCCAGAGGCACTGGGGGCGGGGAGCAAAGTAAGGTCTGAGAACCACGGGTTTAGACAGAATTGTTATACACTTCAGTTCAGACACTGCTTTTGGGTGTGTCAGCCTCCCCAGTAAAAGCAAGATAAAGATACTGGCAGCACGTATGATGCCTTTCTGTGGAAACCCTTGTTTAGAAGTGAAGCCTAAATATTTCTTTTGGCCAAAATTCACGTGGCTACTGGGTGTTGGGTGCTACAATTATTCTTAAAGGGACAGACATCCGCTCATCACCGTTAGCTCTCTGGACCCACACGTGTGGGTAGCTGTCCACACACTAGTAAGAGTAACTACAGATATTGAATGATTCACATGCGCCAAGTACTTAGTGGAGGGCTCTACCTGTATTATGGTTTTTAACCCCACAAAAGTCATTTGATGTTGGTAACTATGACCATACCTATTTTATGGATAAACCTTAAATAAACTTACCAAGGTTATTCAGTAATGGATGATTCTGGGGTTACCCGGTTTAAAGAAAGCATTTATTAAGAAGGTTGAGGTTAAGGATCCATGAATGAACACGATTCATAAGGTCATCTCCAGGAACGATAGGCCACCCGTTGTTCCTTTCCTAACCTGGGGATGAAATATGCTCTCCGTGACTGCAGGGGAAATTCAAGTTACTCTCCTGTGTGGTCGAAGTCTACAGACATCAAAATGATTCTATTACCTAAGAGATCCTGTATGTCTCCATATTTCTGCCACTGCCACATCTTCCCTACTCCTTTTCATTTTCTAGGTACTTAGACTAAAGCAAGGGTACTTTACCAGTGCAATTTTACCCTAAAAGGGACACTTGGCAATGTCTGGAGACATTTTTGGTAGTCACCTCTAGAGGAATGCTACTGGCATCTACCGGGCAGAGGCTAAGGGCGCTACTGAACATCTCACAACACACAGGAGAGCCTCACACAGCAAATAGTTATGCAGCACAAAATGTCAACAGTGCTAAGGTTGAGTGAGAAATCTTGGACTAAATGCAATCAGCTTGAAATAGTAAACAGGAGTCCCTGCTGTAACTTCTTTGGGAAACAAAAGTTCTTATGAATTAGTTGGGATATATCATTAATATTGACTTTCTGGGGATGGCCAATTAATCATCGCACATACCACTCCTTCTGGATTATAAACAGATTGAAAAATAGATTCAGAGATCAGACAGAACTCTAAATATCAGTTCTATTACCGTTAAGGTTGGACTGCAGAAATCAGCCTAGACTGGAAGCCAATGTAAGTTGACTGCATCTTTCCCTGTGAATTAAATGCGCCTGTGCACCAGTGGAGCAGTTAGAGGAGAGTGAAATTATCCCCAGAGGGACCTGGGGTGGTTAATTTTATGCATCAATTTGACTGACCATGGGGTGCCCAGATTAAACGTTATTTCTGGCATGTCTGTGAGGGTGTTTCCAGAGATCAGCATTTGGTGGTGGACTTGGTAAAGTGGGCGCCCCTTCCCAGTGTGAGTGAGAATCACTCAATCCACTGAGGGCCTGAGTAGAACAAAAAGCAGAGCACGGGGGTATTCATGCCCTATCTGCTTGTCCTCTTGGGTGGGACACTGGCTTTCCTTGGACTGGGACTTACAGCCTTGGTTTTCCTCAGTTTCCAGTTTGTAGACAACGGATCAGAGGGTTTCTCAACCTCCAGAATCATGTGAGCCAAATACTCATGATAAATCTCTTTTTATATCTGTTGGTTCTGTTTCTCTGGAGAACCCTGAGTAATATAGGACCCTAGGATGCTTAATCACGGGGTAAACGAGAATGAATTTGGCCTGCAGGCTGAGAGGAAGTGACTGTACAGGCATCGATTATTGTCATCAGCTCACCAGTCAATGCCGTCCCCACTCATCCCAAGAATGAGCAAAGGGGTATAAAAGTCCTGCTATTTGAGAGGGTGGCAGTTTTCGTTGTATGGGTCATGAGCATAGGGGGAGGGGCTCTCCTTCAGCCCAAAAGTCTTATTTGAAGGAACAGCCCCAAAGTCACTGTGTCACATGGGGAAGGCAAGGGGAAGTCAACTAATGCAAAAGTATTGATAATTGGAAGAGATTTAGTTAGATATTTCTGGTAGAAAGATGACACTAGTGACAGAACTATTCAAGATTGGTATGGGTGGACTTCCCTGGTGGCACAGTGGTTAAGAATCCACCTGCCAATGCAGGGGACATGGGTTCGATCGCTGGTCCGGGAAGATCCCACATGCCGCGGAGCAACTGAGCCCGTGCGCCACAACTACTGAGCCTGCACTCTAGAGCCCAAGAGCCACAACTACTGAGGCCATGTGCCACAACTAGTGAAGCCGGCACACCTAGAGCCCGTGCTCCTCAACAAGAGAAGCCGTGGCAATGAGAAGCCTGTGCACTGCAACGAAGAGTAGTCCCCACTCGCCGCAACTAGAGAAAGCCCGTGCGCAGCAACAAAGACCCAACGTAGCCATAAATAAATAAATAAATAAATAAATAAATTTATTTTTTAAAAAGAGATTTAAAAAAATTAAAAAAAATTGGTATGGTTGAAGCTGAAGACAGACAGATCTGTTAGAAGATGATTTTACGCTACAGGTGAGAAAAGATGGAGTCTGAACTAGTGCAGTAGAAGTGAAATGGAGAAGAGAAGGTAACTATGAGGGTGATTATAAACAGAGGATAATCTAGAAAGAAGAGTCTAGAGGAATTATCAGGTTTTTAGTTTCTATCCCTGTGGACCTAGAAGATGATGCCGTTTATTCAACAAACATTTAAATAGCCCTTACTATGTGGCAGAGACTATGGCAAACAGTTTATAAACATCAATTCAGTTCATCATAATAGTGGTTCCTATGAAATAGGAATTATCATTATCCCCCTCTACACAGAAGGAAACTGAGGCACATGGGGATACCATCCCTTGCCCACTATAACACTGCTGGTCAATGGTGAATTCAGAATTCAAATACAGGCAGCGAGTCTCTAAAATGTATGACCTTATTTCTAACGCATGAGTATATTTCAACAAAAGCACAGCTTTGTGGAGAATAGAATACATTTTCTTGGACATCAGACTTTATCTTTAGTTTTCTGTGAAACAGTTAGCATTTTTCTCAACAAATTCAAAATCTTGGTACATTTTAAGAAAATCCGAAGCAAGAGGTTCTGTAAATCTTGGAGTTAATTTTGTTTAATATTGCAGGAAAAGGTATTCTGTGAAATACTCATTTTGAATTTAAAAAAAAAGTAATAGACCACAGGGAAATATTTCTAACCCACTCATAATAGGTACAGTCCAGTATAACATAAAAATGTGATCTGTTTTTATAGTAAAGGCCTAACCTTTATCCACCTAATAGATTGGGCAGGTGAACAAAGTACGTAAATGCAGTTTTAAGATTTCTAGATCCCTTTCAGAGTCCTTGCTGGGAAGAAGTTGCTAAAATTGTCAATCTCTGACGTTTTCTCACCATCATCCACCACTCACCCACCACCACCCCATCTCAAGTCTTCATCTATATATCTGCGTCTATGTCTATGTCTACATCTACATCTGCATCATCTACATCTGCAATCATCCCTTGGTATCTGCAGAGGATTGGTTCCAGGATCCCCGTGGACTCCCGACCTGCGGATGCTCAAGTCCCTTAAATAATATGGCGGAGTACAGTCGGCCCTCTGCATGCTTGGGTTTCACATCTGTGGACACCGAGGGCTGACTGTATATGCATATCCTGGCCCCATTAACTATCGGACTTTGAGGCTTTTTCCAGCTGCAGAATCATCTGTTCCCTAATCAGAGTATCTTTCTCCTGTACTAAGTTTTTATATTAGAGAAATGTTCTTCTTTCCTTAGATTTAACTAATCTAAAAAAAGCAATCTAAGATAGGATATTATGAACTATTCTGTTACCTCCTCAGCTTTTGGTGACAGTGCCTTAACTCAAAAGGACAGTGCAAAAGAGCAGAAATTTGGGAAATCTTTGCAGGACAGTGGGGGACATATTTGGGGTAGGAAGTACCTTCAAGTCTATATTTTGTTCCAAAGGTAACTCTTACAAGAGATGTATCACCAGAACCCTAATTCCCTAACTTCCCAGGACTAATAATTTAATTTCAGAAACATAGAAAAGATAAAGGGACCCTAGACAGCAGTTTTAAAATTTTACTTTGTTTATAGATTATCGCTCAGTAAAAGTATTGGTTGAGTCTGTGAATATGCAGGTTGGGTAAAGTTTTAACGACCTGATAAAAATGCATGTCATTTTCATAAACACAGAAGTGGTTGCCAAAGCAGAGCATGCTATTAGCAGCTGTTTATGTCTCACAACACAAATTAAAACCTTGTTATACAAGAGGAGACATAGGTCCCTTTCAAACTTGATATTTTAAATTTTATGATTATATATTCTTTTGAATGTAACTATCTACATATTTGCATTTACCTTTTTTTAACATCTTTATTAGAGTATAATTGCTTTACAGTGGTGTGTCAGTTTCTGCTTTATAACAAAGTGAATCAGTTATACATATACAGATGTCCTCATATCTCTTCCCTCTTGCATCTCCCTCCCTCCCACCCTCCCTATCCCACCCCTCTAGGTCGTCACAAAGCACCGAGCTGATCTCCCTGTGCTATGCGGCTACTTCCCACTAGCTATCTATTTTACGTTTGGTAGTGTATATATGTCCATGCCACTCTCTCACTTTGTCCAAGCTTACCCTTCCCCCTCCCTGTATCCTCAAGTCCATTCTCTAGTAGGTCTGCATATTTATTCCCGTCTTGCCCCTAGGTTCTTCTGCCCATTCTCTTTTTTTTATTTTTATTTTTTAGATTCCATATATATGTGTTAGCATATGGTATTTGTTTTTCTCTTTCTGACTTACTTCACTCTGTATGACAGTCTCTAGGTCCATCCACCTCACTACAAATAACTCAGTTTCATTCCTTTTTATGGCTGAGTAATATACCATTGAATATATGTGCCACATCTTCTTTATACATTCATCTGGTGATGGACACTTAGGTTGCTTCCAGATCCTGGCTATTGTAAATAGAGCTGCAATGAGCATTTTGGTACATGACTCTTTTGAATTATGGTTTTCTCAGGGTATATGCCCAGTAGTGGGATTGCTGGGTCGCATGGTAGTTCTATTTTTAGTTTTTTAAGGAACCTCCATACTGTTCTCCATAGTGGCTGTATCAATTTACATTCCCACCAACAGTGCAAGAGGCTTCCCTTTTCTCCAAACCCTCTCCAGCATTTATTGTTTCTAGATTTTTTGATGATGGCCATTCTGACTGGTGTGAGATGATATCTCATTGTAGTTTTGATTTGCATTTCTCTGATGATTAGTGATGTTGAACATCCTTTCATGTGTTTGTTGGCAATCTGTATATCTTCTTTGGAGAAATGTCTATTTAGGTCTTTTGCCCATTTTTGGATTGGGTTGTTTGTTTTTTTGATATTGAGCTGCCTGAGTTGCTTGTTTGTTTTGGAGATTAATCCTTCGTCAGTTGCTTCATTTGCATATATTTTCTCCCATTCTGAGGGTTATCTTTTCATCTTGTTTGTGGTTTCCTTTGTTGTGCAAAAAGCTTTAAAGTTTTATTAGGTACCAATTGTTTATTTTTGCTTTTATATCCATTTCTCTAGGAGGTGGGTCAAAAAGGACCTTGCTGTGATTTATGTCACAGAGTGGTCTGCCTATGTTTTCTTCTGAAGAGTTTGATGGTGTCTGGCCTTACAGTTAGGTCTTTAATCCATTTTGAGTTTATTTTTGTGTATGGTGTTAGGGAGTGTTCTAATTTCATTCTTTTACATGTAGCTGTCCAGTTTTCCCAGCACCACTTATTGAAGAGGCTGTCTTTTCTCCACTGTATATTCTTGCCTCCTTTATCAAAGATAAGGTGACCATATGTGCGTGAGTTTATCTCTGGGCTTTTCTATCCTGTTCCCTTGATCTATATTTCTGTTTTTGTGCCAGTACCATACTGTCTTGATTACTGTAGCTTTGTAGTATAGTCTGAAGTCAGGGAGCCTGATTCCTCCAGCTCCGTTTCTCCTTCTCAAGATTGCTTTGGCTATTTGAGGTCTTTTGTGTCTCCATACAGATTGTGAAATTTTTTGTTCTAGTTCTGTGAAAAATACCAGTGGTAGTTTGATAGGGACTGCATTGAATCTGTAGATTGCTTTGGGTAGTAGAGTCATTTTCACAATGTTGATTCTTCCAATCCAAGAACATGGTATATCTCTCCATCTATTTGTATCATCTTTAATTTCTTTCATCAGTGTCTGATAACTTTCTGCATACAAGTCTTTTGTCTCCTTAGGTAGGTTTATTCCTAGATATTTTATTCTTTCTGTTGCCATGGTAAATGGGAGTATTTTCTTAATTTCTCTTTCAGATTCTTCATCATTAGTGTATAGGAATGCAAGAGTTTTCTGTGCAGTAATTTTGTATCATGGTATTTTACCAAATTCATTGATTAGCTCTAGTAGCTTTCTGGTAGCATTTTTAGGATTCTCTATGTATAGTATCATGTCATCTGCAAGCAGTGACAGCTTTGCTTCTTTGCCAATTTGGATTCCTTTTATTTCTTTTTCTTCTCTGATTGCTGTGGCTGAAACTTCCAAAACTATGTTGAATAACAGTGGTGAGAGTGGGCAACCTTGTCTTGTTCCTGATCTTAGTGGAAATGCTTTCAGTTTTTCACCATTGAGGACGATGTTGGCTGTGGGCTTGTCATATATGGCCTTTATTATGTTGAGGTAAGTTCCCTCTATGCCTACTTTCTGGAGGGTTTTTATCATAAATGGGTGTTGAATTTTGTCGAAAGCTTTCTCTGCATCTATTGAGATGATCATATGGTTTTTCTCCTTCAATTTCTTAATATGGTGTATCACATTGATTGATTTGCATATATTGAAGAATCCTTGCATTCCTGGGATAAACCCCACTTGATCATAATGTATGATCCTTTTAATGTGCTGTTGGATTCTGTTTGCTAGTATTTTGTTGAGGATTTTTGCATCTATGTTCATCAGTGATATTGGCCTGTAGTTTTCTTTCTTTGTGACATCTTTGTCTGGTTTTGGCATCAGAGTGATGGTGGCCTCCTAGAATGAGTTTGGGAGTATTCCTCCCTCTGCCATATTTTGGAAGAGTTTGAGAAGGATCGGTGTTAGCTCTTCTCTAAATGTTTGATAGAATTCTCCTGTGAAGCCATCTGGTCCTGGGCTTTTGTTTGTTGGAAGATTTTTAATCACAGTTTCAATTTCAGTGCTTGTGATTGGTCTGTTCATATTTTCTATTTCTTCCTGGTTCAGTCTCAGAAGGTTGTGCATTTCTAAGAATTTGTCCCTTTCTTCCAGGTGGTCCATTTTATTGGCATATAGTTGCTTGTATTGTAATCTCTCATGATCCTTTGTATTTCTGCAGTGTCAGTTGTTACTTCTCCTTTTTCATTTCTAATTCTATTGATTTGAGTCTTCTCCCTTTTATTCTTGATTAGTCTGGCTAATGGTTTATCAAGAGACAAAGAAGGACACTACATAATGATCAAGGGATCAATCCAAGAAGAAGATATAACAATTGTAAATATTCATGCACCCAACACAGGAGCACCTCAATACATAAGGCAAATACTAACAGCCATAAAAGGGGAAATCGACAGTAACACAGTCATAGTAGGGGACTTTAACACCCCACTTTCACGAATGGACAGATCATCCAAAATGAAAATAAATAAGGAAACACAAGCTTTAAATGACACATTAAACAAGATGGACTTAATTGATATTTATAGGACATTCTATCCCAAAACAACAGAATACACATTCTTCTCAAGTGCTCATGGAACATTCTCCAGGATAGATCATATCTTGAGTCACAAATCAAGCCTTGATAAATTTAAGAAAATTGAAATTGTTATCAAGTATGTTTTCCAACCACAACGCTATGAGACTAGATATCAATTACAGGAAAAAATCTGTAAGAAATACAAACACATGCAGGCTAAACAACACACTACTTAATAACCAAGAGATCACTGAAGAAATCAAAGGAGAAATAAAAAAATACCTAGAAACAAATGACAATGAAAAAACAACAACCCACAACCTATGGGATGCAGCAAAAGCAGTTCTAAGAGGGAAGTTTATAGCTATACAAGCCTACCTTAAGAAACAAGAAACATCTCAAATAAACAACCTAACCTTACACCTAAAGCAATTAGAGAAAGAAGAACCAAAAAAACCCCAAAGCTAGCAGAAGGAAAGAAATCATAAAGATCAGATCAGAAATAAATGAAAAAGAAATGAAGGAAACGATAGCAAAGATCAATAAAAAGCTGTTTCTTTGAGAATATAAACAAAATTGCATTTATCTTTTAAACTTTCTGTCCTTGCTTTTGTTCTTCTCTATGTGTGACTTTGAAGAGTCACAATACAAAGATCTGTGAGTATAATGGTATATATTCAGGTGGATAGTTGACCATCTATGTTATCTTTGCTTTTACTAAAGCAAAATAGTAAAATAATGAATTTTTATTTTGAAAACTTTCTCCTTTTTGGAAAATTTGAAAATTAGGAATATTTTACACTGATAGTTTTCCTGTGTGGAAGTTGCACTCTTTAAAGAGATCACTGAGTCATCTAACATGTCATAAGCTTCAGATGAGAAGTAAATCAATGTTTTGAGAAAGTGCATGTGTGACTGTGAACTGTTACATTAAGGGGAAAATAATGTGGTTTGTCATCAATCTCTCCGTGTGGCAAACAAGGGCTGACTTGTGGAAATTTTGGAGGCTTTTATTTACAGAGAAAACACAGACCCCGTGCTGCTTAGGGTCCTATCAGCCCGCACTTTCAAAGGGATCACATCTGAAAAAGAAGCTGCTTAAATCATAACCTTTACGGATAGTCTGATCCATAAGCAGACCAAAATTACTTTGTTCCTGTGAAGAAGAACAAAACCTAAAGAATTTAATTATTTGTGAACTATTCATGAATATTTTGATCCTGGCTCAAGGCTAGAGTTGGAAAAGAGAGACAATCACTGACTGCTGCCAAGCAGGGTTTCATGGAGGAAAAATATGGAATATTTCAGCCTCAGGACAACACCCCATATTTCCAGGTTTTGTTTGAAGAAAAGAGAGGTGTTGCTAGAGACAAGTGATCCTGGGGTAGAAATGGAAATAAAAGCAGACCCTCTGAGAAAGAAATGGGATATGAACTGTTGCTGGGAAAAAATTATTGCAGTGATGTGTTTTAGTTATAATGCTCAGATTATAACTTACATTTTGTGAGAAACATATGGCCACGTGCTAAACCTCCATATGCCATGGTTAATGACATTGAATTCCATTGATACTTCTTGTACTACTGATCTTACTTAGTGGTTGGAAAGTTCATAAACGTACAAGTATGTGTGTACACAAACACACACCGCCCCGACGCATCTGGTAGAGGCAAGGAGCTCACATGTACTCAGCGCTTGACTGTTGACTTGATGGCTTTTGCCAAAGTTATGGGAAGAAGCATCACTAAGCTGTCTTGGGGCATGATCTGTTCCCTTGTTTCTGTGTCATACAGGCCTTAGATGAAAAAAGCACTCAGCATAGTGGCAAGAGCAGAAAATTGAACACCATATAGATATTAGCTTTACTATTAGCTCTTCTGCCTTTCAGTGTTGTCCACCTGGGTAAGTAGTTTAATGTCTCTGAGCATCAATGTAAAGAAGATGATACAATCTAACTCTGAGGTTGTTGGAAGGATAAGAAAAATTGATATGAAAAATCTAGCATCATCTTAGGCACATATCACATGCTTGAAAAACAGTGCAGGATTTTTTTTCCCCTCTCTCAATATACATTAGTTGCCTTTGAGCAGAATAAACACATTCAGAATTCTAATACACAGAAGCTAGCCATGGTTCTGCACCCACATCCATGCTCCAAATCTTGTCTTTCTACCAAGAGCCAGTGTGTAACAAAACCACAGACTAGGCTCCTGGGTAAGAAAGGTGCCAACGATTGAACATATATTCTTTTTACTCTTTCTTCTCAAGTTTAGGATGAACAAACAAAACATAATTTAAATTTGAGAACCACTTAATGAGGATACCTATTATATAAGATAGAGATGTGCTGCATTGATTTACTTAGTCAGAAGTACAAGATCAACCCACTGCTATAATTATTAGGGCATCTACATACTAAATACTTCCAAATAGGGACCATAGTTCTCAAGTTGTTGATTTCCATTAGAAGTTAAAATTATTTATTTTGTGCTGTTAAGTAGATAAGTCTTTTAGAGAGTTCTGTGCCATATATATTTACAGCTTTAATTTTATATATATATATATAACTATATATATAATTTATGATTTATATTGATAATATATAATTTACATATAATATACATGTATTTATATATTATATAATATATAATTATTTATAATTCATATATAAATGTGACATAAATACATAAACAAATAAATAATAAACACATAAATTTTGTGTCTCTCAGGGTTAGACACTACTGTGTGTTACTTGCTGAAGTTACAGCACTGAATATATGAGAAAACGTCATTTCCTAAGGGGCTTATATTTCTAATGAAGGGAGAGAGGCAGCAAACTAATAAGCAAATAAATAAATATGACCATTCCAGATAATGACGAGTGTTGAGAAAAATAAAATAGGGCGCTGGGATTTAGAGTGACTGAGCTGATGGGTGAGGGAGAGGCAAGGGACTGAGAGGGACGAACACTTGACATCAGTTATTTGGGGATGGTCTTTCTGAGGAGGTGTGGTTAAGGCAGAGGATCAGCCAGGTGAGAATTTCAGGAAAGGGAGCTCCAGGCTGAAGAAAGAATGCAGGTCCCGAGTCTGAAATGAGTTTAGGTGTTCAAGAAACAAAAAGAAGGCCAGTGTGGGTAGAACATAGATAATAGAATAAGGGATAATTAAAAGGGATAACAGAATAAGATGGAATTGAAAAGGGGGTCAAGGTCCAGATCCTGGAGGTCCTTTTGAACCAAGGTAAGGAATTTGGGTTTTAGGCCAAGTGCGACAGAAAGCCACTGGAGAGAGCTAAGTAGGGGCATGAAATGTTGGGGTCCAAGAGTGGAAGAAGCCAGGTACGTTTTCAGGTTGTTAGAGTGGTCCAGTGAGATAAAATGGAGGTTGGGGTCAAGGAGGAAGCAATGGAGATGGAGGTGGGTTCCTGGATTTGGACATAGGGAGCAAGAGGCAGGGAAGATGGACAAAGAAGATGTGGTGTGGGTACGCAGTGGAATACTACTCAGCCATGAAAAGGAACGCAATAGTGCCATTTGCAGAGATGTGGATGGACCCAGAGATTGTCATACAGACTGAAGTAAGTCAGAAAGAGAAAAACAAATATCTTATAATACTGCTTATGTGTGGAATCTAGAAAAATGGTACTGGTGAACTTATTGGCAAAGCAGAAATAGAGTCACAGACGTAGAGAACAAACGTATGGATACCAAGTGGGGAAGAAGGGGGTGGGATGAATTGGGAGATTGGGATTGAGATATATACACTACTATGTATAAAGCAGATAACTAACGAGGACCCACTGTATAGCATAGGGAACTCTACTCAGTGCTCTGTGGTGACCTAAATGGGAAAGAAATCCAAAATAGAGGGCATGTGTGTACACGTATAACTGGTTCACTTTCCTGCACAGCAGAAAGTAATACAACATTGTAAAGCAGCTATACTGCAATAAAAGTGAATAAAAAAGGATTACTCACATGTATGAAGCTCATGCCATCCTGTTCGTGAGTGTGTCCCTGACGCCCGGCACAGCGCTGGCTCACAGCAGTCAGCATGCAATAAATGTTTACTACAATTCCCAAAAGACAAGCCCTTTTCTAAGTGCTTTATATGGATTACCTCATTTGATTCTCACTTCCTCATGGGCTAGATTCTATCATTTTCCGCATTGTATATAGAAGAAAAACTAAAGTTAAGTAGTTTGGTTAAGTACTTTCCGCAAGGATAACCGGGAAGTAGTGATGCTTGTAAAGCAAGGGTAGTTTGTCTGACTTTCAAAGCTCACGCGCCTGGGCTTCCCTGGTGGCGCAGCGGTTGAGAACTCTAGACCCAGGAGAGCCCAGGGCATGGTTCCTACTTGAGTCCCAAGGCCTGAGAAACAGGTGAGCTGATGGTATAAGTTCCACTCCAAGTCCAAGTCAAGTCCAAAGGCAGATGAAGATCAGTCCCCCAGTTTAAAGTCAGTCAGGCAGAGAGAGAGAATTCTTTCTTACGCCGCCTTTTATTCTGTTTAGACCTTAATGGATTGGATGAGGTCCACCCACAGGGGCAAGAGCAATCTGCTCCTTCAGTCTAACAGTTCGAATGTTAACCTCATCTAGAAACACCGTTACAAACACACACCCAGAAATAATGTTTCACCAAATATCTGGGCATGTAAAATTAACCATCACACGTATTAAGCAACTTAACAACGATATTTCACTGTATACGCTATGAAGAGCTCCCACTAGGAGGACTATGTATCACAATACATATACACAGACACAATACAATCGTGTCTGTCTGGTGATACGATTACTAGCGGACCTTCTCACTTTCAAACCGTTCAGTTTGAATAGTAAATTACTTAGTCACCTAAATTCAAATCCATGTCTTTTTCCCGATAAGCTTGCTATCTAGTATGGTATAAAATCTGCTACTAAATTTTTACACTACCCTGACCCTCCCCCTGCTGAGTGATGGAATAAGGCTGAAGATTAAAACGCAATTAAGCAACTGTTTTGCACATTACTTAGGAATCAAGTATCTATATGTGATTGAGAAAGGTCACGTGTACATGTCTTCATAACAAAACGGCCTTTTCAAATGTCACACCTGCTTCCCAGCTCTCAGGCATCAGGATATTTTCTCTCATTAACAAGGTGGCAGTCTCACTGCATACAAAGTCCCATAACTTTTTTCCTTATGTCTTAATATTGTGTTTGATTTAAAAGAAACAGTTTTAGTATATATTATCTAATATGATTCTTGAAAGAATCTCCTAATGGAAACAGAGTAGACACCATTTAACCAGGCCTCTAAGCCATAAGAGTCCCTGTTGTCTCATATCCAACCAGGACCATTAAGTCATATCTAATGAGGGCCTCCTAAATCATTCCTGCCTGTATACACTTCCTTCCTTCCCCACATCCACTTTGTTAGCTGATTCTTACTGTCATCTTGGCTCTACTCGATGACTTTCCTACATCCCTCACTGTTTTTCATGCTGCTAGAATTTTCTTCCTTCAGGTCAGCCTTTGTTAATTAAGCTACAAAATAAAAATCTGATCATGTCTTTCCCATGCTTAACAGATTCAGTGGCTCCAGTCCCCTTAGCATGGCATCAAAGGACCTTCACTATATAACTCATTGCCACATTTATTACCATTCTTTCCCACACTCTGTGATAGCCATTCAGAACTAACTGAAGTGGTCCCCGAATATCCTGTCGAGGTTTGGGGCTTTAGAAATGCTTTTCCCTCTCTCTGAAAGTCCTTCCGCAAATCCTATCTGAGTAACTATTATTTGCATTTCCTGTTTCTGCTTAGGTATCATATTCTCCTTTAAGCTTTTCCTGACCCTCAAAGACTCCAGCATTCCATAACACTTTGCAGACATTATACCAGAGCACTTACTAAAGCATATTATCATTGCCTTGATAACGTTCTGACTCACCTTTATTCTTCCACAGTTTTCTATCTTAGAAAACAGACAATCTGATGGCAAGAGGTTATGGTCACTTTATTCGTTATCACATTCCCAGGGACATTTTGCGTTGCCGGATATACAGTCGGGACTCTGAACATTTCCTAAATAATTGAATCAATGAATTACTCTCTATTTTATAGAAGTAATAAAGAGTAAATCAGCTACCCAACTAAAAAAAAAAAAATCATTACATAAGTACATAAATACCTAAAATGATATACACATAATGAAAGAGATTATAAGAATAGATGGGGTTTGAGGGGCGGATTGAAGGTGTGGCTCTTTAGAAAAATTGGCCATAAAGGTCTTTTCTAAAAAGGTTTGAGCTCAAGTCTAAGTCATACGATTCAAAGCCAAACGCTAATAAAGTAAGAATTCGTTTTTCATATTTGCTCTGGCAGGAAGAATAAATTCCCTGAGGCAATGGGACAGTAGGCAAGTAAGTCTGAATGAGGAAAATGTTTGGAAGAATTTCAGGTAACGGAGAGATTCCACCTATAGAATCACCCTCATAGGAGGATGTGAGTGCATGGGGCATAGCATGAAACGGAAAGATCAAAAAAGTTCAAAGATGCTAACAGGAAAAGAAGATGAACGCTGAGATACAGAACTACTGAAGATTAAATTCTACCAACGTTGAACTTTTATTTATAACAGAAAAGAATCAAGCAACATTTTCTTTGTGAAGAAAACGGGGCTCACTTAATCATTGTTTGGGTGTGTCTCCTCTAAAAAGAGACCAAAACTGCCAATGATATATATTCACACATTTTCTCTCTATAAATCAAAGTGAAAACTAATTAAACTCTGAAAAACATTTTCTAATTTCCACACATTTCTTCTCTCCAAGTGAGCGTATCCTTTTCATAAAGATTCTGAGAGCGTATTCCAACAAATTTGGTCTTTTCACTGAAGCAAATGATTACATTTATTGTTTTTTTAAACATTAAGAAGGTGATGAGCTCATTTATTGTTGATAAACTTTAATGGCATCTAAATAAGAGGGTCAGTTTTTTTTTTTTTCTTTTCTCATTTGTCTGTTGTTTTTTCGCTCCCGCTGGACCAGTAGCAGCCTCCAAATGACATGACGCTAAAGCAGACCTTTTTTTTTTTTTTTTTTCCAATTTGAAAGAAAAAAAGCAACCTTCACCTCAGCACCAAATGAGGCAGTTCATGCTGGTTTTGGAAAAGGAATTAGCTCCAGAGAAAAAAATAACAAACCCAGTCCCGAGGTCTTTCCTATATATCGAAAAGGCCAGTTTGGAAAGGAAATGCTGAAAGAGAAACAGAAGGTGCCCGGGTTTCTTTATCATACCTGGAGAAGGATATGCTAAAATCGCCACGGCTCTGCCCTGGCGCCAAAAGCCTTCATTAATTTTTCTCTTTTAAAGTGGCACCCACTGCTCTATAAAATGATCTATTGGGACTTCAAAGCCGTGGCAATTGCATGTGGCACAGGATGTACGCAATTAATTATGTGATGCCTAAATGACAGGGTGTAGGAAAAATAGG
This sequence comes from Pseudorca crassidens, assembly GCF_039906515.1. Lineage (NCBI taxonomy): Eukaryota > Metazoa > Chordata > Mammalia > Artiodactyla > Delphinidae > Pseudorca > Pseudorca crassidens. Next base: position 60,703,635 of record NC_090314.1, on the reverse strand, counting down.
GGAGAAGAAAAAGTTTTTTAAAAAAGCAAAAAAAAAAAAAAAAAATCCAAAGTAAACTGAAAGACCTAGTTGTCTGCCTGCCAAGAACCAGTAGCCGATAAGGCCTCCAGTTGCTGTGGAAACTCGGGCCTCCAGGAGCCAGAACCCAATTTCAGAAACCACAAAATCAACATAAACGTGTGCAAAAATAAAAAGGTTTGTTTGGCAAGTAATAAGGAGAAGGCTACCAATGTACAAAACACATGAACCAAGGTGACCTCAGCCGATTGAAGCCGTAATGACGGTGATGTCCACGGCAGGTGTGGCACCTCTGAAATGAGCGGTAACAAGACGCAGTCCACGCTGCTTTCTGTTATCAGGTAATTGCTACCTTTTGAAATATTAACCTCCCGCCACCTCTTCCCATGCCTCACCTCAAAAAACATAACACCACCCTTCATGAAAGCAATGTTAAAGACCCTGATTTTATCCCAAGAGGCCAGAAAAAAGACAGCTACACTTTTCACTTGTTCCTTAGATCATGAATTACATTCTCTGTCATCCAGGAAAAGGAAAAATAGATTATATATACAGACTTCTATATCCCTTATGCAATATTTGCAAGGAACAATTACATTTGAAAGTAAGAAGCAGGCTTCGCATGTCAACTCTGAATAATTACAGACTTTAATGTTACTCTGAAGTTTTTATTTAATTTATTGAAATTTGGAATATAGGAGTATCATCTAAAATAAAAGCCCTTTAATGGGTGGACAACTTTTAATGCATCTTTATAGCCCCAGAAATGTACAGATATAGTATTCTTTTCTGTCTCTCTCTCATTTCCTTTACTATGTGCTCTCCTAGACACTTAATCAATAGGTTGATTAATCGTTTGCTTAGGTAACACCAACTCTGTATTCTACCTAGCACTAAACCCAGAGGACTTTCCATATAAATTTCAGAGAATCCACAAACTTGGGATCGTATAGAAAATGCACCAGCATACTTGGTTCTGAGAAAGTGACCTCAAATTCCTTTCCAGAAAGGAAAATCTTTAAAAAGATGAATTCCAGACAGATAAACGTATACAGAAGAAATCAAACCCAAACCCTAGAAATGTCAAGTATGTATCAATTCACTATAGGAGCATCCACATCTTTGTTTCCATCTTGAGCCTAAGCTTTTACTCCTTAAATTGAGAATTAAATTGAAAATATATAATTCCATTTACAATAACCCACATTGTCTTTGTTTGTATAGAAAACTCTACCTCTGTGGCAGAGATTCTGCTAACACGTATCACATCACTTCCTTCATTTCACGTGCACCCAGCTAAGCCATATCTCCTTGTGACTGAGTTCTGGCCAGGGCAATGTAGGCAGGACCGATGAACACTACTTTCAAGACTGGCCCTACTAAACCTCTCTTATCATCCTCCACAATCTCTCTAGATGCCCATTTGCCAATTAGATACAGAAGACCCCGCGGAAGCCCTCGAATCCCAGAAGACAACATATCTCCTAACGGAGGGAGTGTGGCTCCCTGGCTTACCACCTGGAGAAGAGCTATCCAGGAGGGCCACCTGACCAGGAACATCGTGCTGGACTTGGCAGGAATGACAAATACGCTTTCAATATGTTGAGCCACTCAGGTCTGCAGCAGTGGTTAGCACACTGCATATGCCCTAGCTAATGCAGCACCCTTCAAGGAGCAACCTAAGCATCACCAACGTCTGTGAAGCAGGCTTTGAGATCTTAAGGGATCTTCCATGCACATCTTTTCCTGCTGCATCCAGCTCTATCAGAGCCCTAATCGCATATGATTGTCATATAACTGTTCCTGTAGTAAGCATACCAGGACTATGCTTGTTTTATCAACATTTTCCAGGTACAGCACACTAAAAATGCATGTTGACATTTGGAGTCTAGGAAATGTATCTACCTAGTAAGGATGAGGACAAAAACGCCAGAAATGTCCACAAAAGATACGTTCTTGTCCGCCTCTGTCAAAAGCAATTTTGGTAGCTCTTTAAAAAGATCAGTGGGAAGCCTGGACAACTGAGGGAAAACGCGAAATCCTGAGCCTATATTTTGAAGAACAAAGGAATGAGAAATACCTTCCTTCTGGGTAAGAGGCAGAGGGAAGGCTCAGGGTCTTAAGCTCTTCAGCACTGTGCTGAATTTTGACCTTCAAGTATCTGTTATTGAGCAAGAGAATTATAGGTGATTTTTATTTAATTTCTTTTGTATGATTTTCTATAATTCCAAATTTTATCTACTAAATATACACTGACATTTTATTGTTAGAATAGATGAATACTTGTTATTTGTTAAAATAATGCATTCAGGGTAAGTTTAAGACAGCCTACAATATTAAAACATATTTAAACAGTACATTCAAAAAAAGGCGAGATCTTGAAAAATCAACAAAATAAAGTCCTATGATAATAATAATCTTACAATGTGTGGGGTGTTCTTTTAAGTATTGTGCCTACATTAACTTTAACATAACTTTAATATTCAGTAACATTCTCATAACTTCCAACAAAGTAGGTAATCGTATTACTTCGTTTTTACAAACAAACTGAAGCACACAGGCATTGAATAACTTGCCTAAGGGCACTCAGCTAGTACGCGGAGGGGCTGAGATCTCAACCCAGGCAGTGCATTTTTTTTTTTTTAACTTTTATTTTATATTGGAGTCGAGTTGATTTACAATGTTGTGTTAGTTTCAGGTGTACAGCTGAGTGATTCAGTTATACGTATGCATGTATCTATTCTTTTTCAAATTCTTCTCCCATTTAGGTTATTACAGAGTACTGGACAGAGTTCCCTGTGCTGTACAGGTCCTTGCTGGTTGTCCGTTTTAAATGTAGCAGTGCACAGGCAGTGTACTCTAAGGCACCACACCTTCGGATGTTTGCAAGAAACAAAAACAGAGTTTGCCCTTGGGTTACTCTCTTTCAAGGCAAACAGGGAATAATAGGTTATACAGATTTATCTTTCTGTTATACACACACACACACACACACACACACACACACACACACACATTTGTCTGGATATACTGATGTTCTCCTAGGCCAAAATTTTAAGGGGAATTGATTGTTAAAGTTATTGAGTGTGAAAGTGGGCAAGATTTTCAACTGTATTATTATAGAATATACAGAAATAAAATCCAATCTAGAAAACAACAAAAAAAAGCAATGAATCCATACTTGAGTTCACGAGGCATGGCTTTTCAAAGTTTTCATCTTTTTGTGGGCAACGGTGGATAAAAATATCTTCACTAAGAAGATGGGTCATTGTTGGAGATAACCTAGCTATTTTCCCATTCTCCTCTTAATGATCAAAAACTACTGCAAAGTTCAGAGTGGAGCAGAGTTAAACAAAATCTCTTTGGCAAGATTACGTCTTCCAAAGGGACTTGATTAATCTAATAATGTTGCACATTAAATCAATTTGCGCCAAGAAAATGAAAGCCACACAGGGTGATATATAGCCTATGGGAGCTCCCCAAACGAACCCCAAGCCCCAGCCAATGTTTTAGTCTCTTACTACTTCTTTTATTTTACACAGAAAATTAAACTTTAGCAGTTGAGTTCTACTTTCATTTAGAACGTCCATTAAAAGTCTGGCTGTAATATTTATGAATACCAAAACAAGACCACCAGGGCACGTATTTGCTAAAAAGCATGTCTCAGTTACAGATCTACCAAACAGTTCCTCAGACATTAACAATGATGACGATGATTTTAAAAATAAATATATATTGATATATATATATACAAATTATGATCTAAAACAAACTGTATTTAACAAAGAAGTCCAAGTTGGAAGAACAGATAAAAGGAAAAGAGAATAAAACTTTTTAAATGTTACAACAAAATTCCTTTTTGTGATTCAGAAGAACTTTCCTTCTGTCACTTCGATCCTGGGGTTAGAAGATGGAGGATCAGGCTCGACGAAACACTTGTCAGATTTCATTATTAAACCTTCAGGGGGCTTCGCTGGTGGCGCAGTGGTTGGGAGTCCGCCTGCCGATGCAGGGGACGTGGGTTCGTGCCCCAGTCCGGGAGGATCCCACATGCCGCGGAGCGGCTGGGCCCGTGAGCCATGGCCTCTGAGCCTGCGCGTCCGGAGCCTGTGCTCCGCAACAGGAGAGGCCACGACAGTGAGAGGCCCACGTACCGCAAACAAACAAACAAACAAACAAAAAGTTAACCACTATTTTAGGTTCAGCTTCAGCTGTGAGGTGATCCTTATCTTTTTCCCTGGACAAACTTTATAAAAATATAATATTTTCTGAGTAATAACTTTCCAGACTATACATCTAAATCATTAAATTGTTACACTGTTCTCCCCAACCCAATGCAATGGAAAAGGAGAAATAAAAGAGGAAGATGAAGTAGGAGAAACAAAGAGCCTTTCTTCACACTTTCCCAAGTCTTAAAACTTCGTCCATCCATTCCTGACACTCTCTCAGTAGCAAACCTATTCTCGTCCCTTCTCTCCACCATCTCTGCTAACTCCCAGGGAGCGGGGCTTCATTTATTCACTCCAGACTGGACTCTCCCAGAAGTTTCATTTCTTTTACATGTTTCTGGGCACAGAAAGGAGGTTATGCAAAGACTGGTCTTGGGATTATACAAATTTTGATGGTTCCTGCCAACAAACTGCCTTTTCCCTAAACATATCCCCCTCTTTTTTTGTATATAAAGAAAGAAAGCTTCTCATTTAAACTACAGGCCTAGGGAGAAAAATGAGGAGAGAGGGCAGGGATATGGAACAAGTTGATGAAAAAAATGCATCAGAGTTCTTAAAGGTTTTGCTCTTCTTCTGAACTTAATCTAGTAGCATTTTCAGTGTCACTGGATTGGCTTAATTGGAGAGGATTTAGGTGCAACATCACGCTGTCATTCACAGACTGTCCGTGTGCGTGTGTGCGCGCACGTGTGACCGTAAGCATGATGACTTTTATACTGTAGAGAACTGCTGATATAAAAATCATTCTGCAATGAAAAGAGGGCATGGTTTTTTTCCAGTCAACTTTCAAAGGAACTCCTCTGTCATCTGGACCCAGAGCTAAGGTGGCCAACCTAGAGTTTTGCAGGGCAGATCTGCTGGGGTCCGTTTCTCCCTCTGCCTCCAGAATGGCAAAATGCCCAATACCCTCCTGGTAACCGTGTGCGCTCTGCAGCTCGCAGTTTTCTCTATCATTGACCTCTGCAGGCCTTTGAAGTGACTTCTTCTGGCTTTGCTCACTTCCCTGCCATTCTCCAGAATGCCTCTGCGTGGTATTTGGACTGTAAGGAAGGTCCGACTGGAGAATCAAAATCTTGGGACCAAAGCCTCAAATCTGAACACTGCAGAGAGCCAGAGTTTGAAAAGTCTTTTTTCTCCAATACCTTCTTTGCCACCAATGTACATCATTTCTTAAAACAGAAGTACAACTTCTGAGGATTACACTGTAATTTGGCCTTCAAGTGTTGCCTTTTCCTTTGGTGGGGTAAGAGCTAAGATGTACACAGTCAGATCCAGTTAACTGAATTCTGAACTTTTAGGCTATTGGTGGGTCCTCAATAACATAAGTTAACTGAACTGAAGAACACGGCCCATCCGAGTGGATGCGGTAGGTTTTACCACTGCAACTTTTAGAACAGACTAATTTTTAAATTCAGGGATGTGAAAATTTTAAACCAAGACGATCCAGATGAGTTTTTAAAAGGGATAGAGGATGCAGATTTACCTTGGAGGAGAAGAGGTTGGGGGCATCAGGCAAGAGGTCAGAACCTCAGATGATGATTTCAGGGGTTTCAGGGATTTCAGGTCTGAGCCTCAGGCCAGAAGAGGAGGAAACATCGGACACCAGGTTAAAAGTCTAGTTAAGAAGGAGGGCCGCTTATTACGGAGAAAAGGTGGAGAGTTGAAGCATGATGCTTGCTTGGGCTGCTGAGGCTCTAGTCCTATCAGACTATCAGATTGATGCCGTTCCTCCAACCGCTTCCAACCAGGTTCTCTTTTACTGGTTCTGGATAAAACTGAGCTACACTGATGACTGTTATTGCTGCAATAGGGAAGAGGGAAGGGAGACAGAGTCAGGAAGATGCAATGTGTAAGATCTCAAAAGTGCAGATCTGTGTGAAGTGTGGAGACCTGAATAGCTGAGGAAAGGAGCAGAGTTGGCAGGGTAGAAAAGAGTGTTTAGAAGAACAATAGTCATTAGATTTTGTTGTGATTAATACATATGCTTTTAAATATCCTATCCTTAAAATCACGGAAACAAGGAAACTAGTAAGACAGCCTCCTTCACCTTTAATAAAAAGGGCATGGTAATTTCTTCAGATACTCCCAATTACATGTACATTTCATGCAGATGATTTATTTGAAGGTCTTAATATGACTGAGTAGTTAGGAAATTATGTTCTTTTTTTTTTTTTTTTTTTTTTTTTGCAGTACGCGGGCCTCTCACTGTTGTGGCCTCTCCCGTTGTGGAGCACAGGCTCCGGACGCGCAGGCTCAGCGGCCATGGCTCACGGGCCCAAGCCGCTCCGCGGCATGTGGGATCTTCCCGGACCGGGGCACGAACCTGTGTCCCCTGCATCGGCAGGCGGACTCTCAACCACTGCGCCACCAGGGAAGCCCTATGTTCTATCTTTTGTGCTTGATCTATGTGTTATCTTTGGTGATGCAGAGGAAGTGATGGATATCAATTTAGTCAGTTTCATAAATGGTCCAGTTTGGTACACATATTATTCAAGGCCATCCATTAAAAACAGTAAACCTTATAGGTATACGTGAAATATTTAGGCAAATAGCTTATTTATTCTTAATATCATTATTATATCATGTGGCTAATACTCAATAACACATGAACTATTTTTTAAAGTGAATTGACTGTATAATCATTTTCGCAGGCATTCTTATTTTACGTGAACCCAGAAGGTCACATTATGGAGAATATGAAATGTCTGCGATGACTATACCTTATGGAGGAATGTGTCTGTTACTATCCTGGATCCAGAATCCTTTAGTCTCTAGATCCCTCTACTGACAAAGAAACGGGATCATATTTTTGTAAAACTATAAAAAACATGGTGTGAATTTCTCAAACCAAGAACACTCCCATCAGCAGTGTTCTCTTTCCACAGATTTCCATTTATTAATGTACTTAGTATGTTATCCAATAAATATGACCTATATATGACTAAGCTTTTAATCACTACAACTATAAATGCCAACTTATAAAAGATTTAAGAAATTCCATGATTTCATACAGAGGGAAAAGATTGAAAAATTACTCTATAATGACCTTTAATGTCAATCAAAAATTTGTATGTGAAAAGCAACTGACTCTCCATCCTGAATAAGGTTGAGATGACTGTAAGTAGCAAATAGATCTTGACTAACTGAAGAGAAGGATGTTAGTCTGGGGGATATAGCAACACCTTACCCTGGGCAAGGTTTTACAATCCCGTTCCTTACGGCATTTTGTGAAACCGTCCACGCTAGTTTGAGATAGGTAAACTGTAGGCTTACTAGCCTACAGGAACATGAACCTGAAGCCCTGTGAGATCTTTCACGGCCACGTAAGTCTGGGAAATGTTGCAGTTAATTCCCTGCCGTCACTTCACACACAGAACTAGATGTATTTGCAGGCTGCCTCCCTTTTTCTGTCAATGGCACCACCGTTCTTCCAGCCAGCCAGGCTTGAAATTTTGGAATTAGTTTTCATTCTTTTGGTTTCCTACTCCTTAGCCCAGTCACTCACCAAATTTATTCAATTTGTTGATGTCTCTTTCCTATCCAAATCTACCTTGCTTGTCTCGTTGCAAGGTTTTAATTCAAATTCCTCTTACTTCACGCTTGTTCAATTGTGGTGCTCTTATCATTGGACCCTTTCCCCATCTAAATGGCCCGTGGGTCACCACTAGATTAATCGTCTTTAAACATCACTTTGATCAGGTTATTCATCTTCAGTGTCTCTGCCTTGTGTTTATCTGTGTTGCACAGCTGCTGGTTGGTTCAGCGACAAATGGTCAGGTGATCACATCCACCCAAGAAAAACCGCCTGTGGTAACTGCTTAGGAAATTTACAAAGGTCCTTAGCGTATCAGTGACTTGAAGGAATCTCTCAGTGGAAAACCTGGTTTATTTTATTTAGCATTCCACATTTCTCAAATTTAGTTGAACGTGGAAACATTTTTTTTCTATGTAAAAATTACTAACATTTCTGAGATTGGATATTTTAAATAACATACTATGGGAAACATTTGTGTCGTAATATGCCAACTCCTTAGGTTGACATATTTCTTCCCAATCACACTCTCTTCTGTCTAGTCTTGTATTCTTCAAGATTCAATTCAACGCCACCTCTCTTATGAAGACTTTTCAACGCTCCAGCTCAAAAATCTAGATCAGTCTCCCAGGATATGACACATGGTAATTGTAACAGTCATAGAACAATTCCCAATCCATTCAATTCAATTTAGCAAAAGTCTATTAAGCAACATCCAGTTGCCAGACACTGATGACAGGAAGTAAATTATGTGATGCCTTACATGAAGGTGCTCGCCGAAGTATTTGGAAAACTGGAGATATTGCTGTAATAGTGACATGCAAAGTACTAGGAAAACTTGTTTGATTTGAGTTGGGAATTGTGGATGGTGGCTCATATAAAGCTAGAGAAAGAGAAAGATGGCCTCTGAGCTGTCTCAATATAACCAAAACCTTAGATAATTATCATCATTAGACAGTGAATTATGGTTAACTTATATTCCCATATTGAACTCAAAGGCCATCTTATCCTCTGGCTGTGCTTTGTAAGACAGAAGACCCTTGGTCACTATCACCCATTAAGAGTTCCTCATCGAGTTGAAAACTTATTAAATAACTCTTCAGTTACTTATTCTTCAGACTACAGAAACCCAGTTCTTTCTATCTTTTCTCAAAGCTCTGATTTTCTGAGCCTTTAATCATCATTCTGTTTTTCTGAACTGCCTCCAAAGTCTCATGCCTTTCTGGACTTGTCGCTTGCACAACTGGTTACTGTGCTGCATAAACAGCGGCGGAACGTCACGGATGACCGTACAACGTGGTAAGGATTGATTTAGTTAAGAACCCAACTCACAAATACTTATTCAGAACATCCCAACCCTGTAGTGCAAGACTTGGCTGTGGGTCAGAAGCGTTTTAATGGCCTGTTCATACAGCATTACATGAGGGTGATGATTTTTTAAAAATTCTTCTGGGCATAATATTAAACTACAGAAACACCCAAATAAGTACATCCACACAGCACCAGATATTTAAGAGTCATTTATGATTTCCACTGTTTATTTGATTAAGTAAATATGACATATTAAAAATATTTAAGGTATATATTTGTGTATATATATGTTTGTATGTGTATAATACATATATACTAGACTAAATATATATTAAATATCTAGTTATATGAAATTAAATAAGGCATGTAATAGTTTTTTTTTTTCTTCACCTGGTTTAACTTTTGGGCTTTTCTTCGTGTTCTACAATGGCATATTTCCCACTACTAAATAGAGGAGGGAGGGTAGAATACGTCCTTAATCAGAGTGAACATCCCTGAATCAATCAAATTTTAACTTATAAATCTGTGGCACGATAGGCAGAGGGGGAAGACATCTCACTGATAAAGGAATAAGAACCAGACTGATGAGACTTCTTAAAAGTAGCAACAGAAGTGAGACATCACTGGAATATTCAGACAAGAGTGCTTGAGAGATTGTCAAGCTAGCAGGGTGCACTAAGGTAGTCCAGCTTTAAAAACCGAGAATGAAATAAAAATGTCTTCAGATAAAAATCCAAAATTTCCACTAATATAATACATTTAAAAATATACTTTAAGAAGAGAAACAGTGTGTCTAGGAGGAAATTCAATATGTAAAAACAAACGGTAAGGAAAAAATGGCGAATATATATTGAGACAAACATTATCTAGTTTACAGCAATAATATTAATACTATTATTAATAATAAGTGATTCTTATATGAGTCACTTATTATCACAATAGAATCTAAAAAAATAAAACAAATAAATGTACATAACAAAACAGAAACAGGCTCGCAGATACAGAAAACAAATGAGTAGTTACCAGTGGGGAGAGGGAAGGAGGGAGGGGTAAGTTAGGGGTATGGGATTAAGAGACACAAACTATTAATACTACGTATATAAAATAATAAGAAACAAAGATATATTGTACAGCACAGGGAAACAGAGCCATTGTTTTGTGATAACTTTAAATGCAGTATAATCTACAAAAATATTCAATCACTATGTTATAAACCTGAAATATAATACTGTAAACCAACTGTACTTCAATAAAACAAATAAATAGAAAAAAATAAAATAATAATTGATTTTTAAAGAACAGTAATTAAATACAGGAAATTGGTAGCATCTAAATTGAAGGAAGGGGGTTGAAAATAGGTTTAAGATATTGTTAAGCTTTGTACTTGAATAACCAAATATGTGTGATAAAATTTCAGGAGTGATCTCTGAAAGAGTAGTGATATCAAGTTTAATTCTAAATCTAGCTTAAAAATTTTTAAATGTTGAACTCTGGACTTAATTAAACATACATGATATAATTTCCAGAGTAACCTCTATGAAGGGAGAAATAGATTAATTAAAAACACAGTGGAATTTTTTAAAATCTGAAAAAATGAGAAGAAAAATAAACCTCAACAACTCAGAAAACCTTAATCAATCCTAAAGAATACAAGAAAGGAGTTTAAAAAGAGAAAAGGATAGATAGAAATTATAAAGCCAGACACTATAGTTGAGCCCAATAACAGTGACAGTGTAAATAGACTAAACTTGCCATTTAAAAGACAAACATGATCAAATTGTACTTAAAAAAAAAACCCAGTTTACAAATATGTATTCAGAATATACCAGCTCTAATCCCTGCTGCTCATAAGACACCTCTACAGATAAAGACACAGATTATTTTTTGTAAATAAAAGGACTGTAAAAAAAAGATATACTCAGGATATATTAACCCAAAGGTGGCTGACATCTCAATGTAAATATCCTACAAAAGATAAATTAAGGCAAAATCATCATCAAAAATAGTTACTACATAATAGATAATAAGTAGTTCAATTCATCAATAAGATAAAAAATTTTAAACTTATGTTCACCTACTAATTTAGCCCGAGAATATATATAAATGAATATAAATAAAAAATTGAACTGCAAGAAGGAATTAACAAATTCGTAATCACAGTGGGAGGTTTCAACACACCTATCTCAATGATAAATTGCAAACAGGAACAAAATTAAATCTATGGAATATTTACCAACACAACTAACAAACTTGATTTAATGAACATTCATGCAATTATGCATCTAACCACTGGAAAATACAACTTTTTCTTGAGTGTACATTAAAACTTTAGGAAACCTGAATGTATGATAGTAGGCCATAATTAAAGGCTCAATTAATTTCAGAAAATATAATAAGTAACATACTGGCCATGTTTTTTGTAAACAACACAATTATGTTAAAAGTCAAGAAAAACAACATTATATATCTGGTATTTAAAAATGCAGTTCTAAGAAAACATAATGAAAATTTGAAATATAATTATTGAATAAAACGGAAAACTCGGCATGCCAACAATTACGAGATGTGTAAAGAAATGGAGCTTCATGGAAGATTTACTGCTTTAGAAAAAAGAAAGGCTGGAAATCATGAGCTAAGCTTCCATCATTACAAGTTAGAAAAAGAATAATACACTAATCCTTAAAGTATAATAGGGGGGAGATAATAAAGAGCCTTAAATTAGCATAATAAAAAATTAAAAATCAGCAAAGCCAAAAATTGGCGTTTTGGGAAAACTGGTAATTAAACTTCTCTCAAGATCAAAAAGAATGACTAGGAATAGGAATGGTGCACAAATACAGATACAACAGAGATTTTTTTACAGGCCACGCAAATAACATTTTATCAATCAATTTCAGAATGAGAATAGATAATTTTGTAGGTTTTCGTTCTCAAAAAGAATATCCTGAAAAACCCTATAATTATACTTTAGAAAAAAATAACGCATACATTTAAAATACTCCCACAAAGAAAATGCCAGGGCAACAGGGTTTTATAAGACAGTTTTTCCAAAATTTTAAGTACAAGGTTATTCCAATCTCACTCAAATCTTCCAGAGAATGGCAGAGCCTATGTCTCAACTCATTCTTTGAAGCCAGTATAATTTTGGTAAGAAAGCCATGTAAAAAGAGCAGAAAGGGGGAAAAACAAGGAAAAGCTCACTTATTCATGAACTTTGCAAAAATTCCAAAGACTATACCATCAAACTAAACTGAATTCTATGCTGTATAAAAGGGATTCCACCATGAGCAAACTAGACTGGATTCAGTAATGCAAGGGCTGTTCAACAAACTGAAACCTACAGACCCACCGCACTGCACACCACTTATACAAAGGACTGAGACATAGACTAAGGCAGCTGCCCAGAACCTTGCATCCATTCAGTGAACTGAAAAATTAGACAGCAACTGTCTCATATGAAAAAGACGTAAGCTTTTAAATGAGATAAAGCATATAAAGTGCAGTGACTGACAGATGGAAAATGATCTACAGGTAGGAAAATATAGTATTCTTTTAACTGCTTTATGTTTCGCCCAACCCTTCACTCCTCCCCACTGCTCACTAAACCTCTTGGGTTCATGGAATCAGGAGTGTGGAAAAATAGAACATTAATTACAGGGGTTTTTTTAAGTGATCTTCTAGATTTTAGATAATTTAGATGCTCTTTAACTATCTTAATTTTGGGGCTTTGAGACGGGTAGGGAAGACGGGTAAAGCTGAATTTGGGACGTTATTGCCAAGTTAGAAGGTGAATCAAAGATGCTGAATCGTGATACCTGGAATGATCCAAAACAGTCAAAGGAACGAGTCACTCAAGTAAACTGAGCTGATTTACACCTGAATTGTTCCAGGTCACAGTGGTGGAATCAGAATGAGCTTTGAGCCCTGATGTTAAATGTGTATAACTGTTTTTACTGTGATGTCTATAAATCATAGAAACACTCTTTAGTGTCATTTCACATTTCTGAGTATTTTCTCTAGGCCCCTCTGCTAATTTCTGGAATCTCTCCATTCAGAGTTGGAGTCATAATCAGATTTGGCCAGTCGATACCAAGGCAACTGTCTGTATGTTTTCTTTCCACTGTATCGCGGGACGCCAGCACACAGCTTAAGAAATAGTCAGGAAAATGAAGCCTGTTTCTTGAAGGGCTGATTAAGTAAGACAAAGTCAATTAACATCTGATTCCTCACAGGTTTCTGCAAGCAAATTGTTCCAATTACCCAAAACCAGTGAGCAAATTGTGAGCTAATTAAAAGGGGCAGTCATGACTCCACTGACATGATCCTGCCACTGTGCTGTCAGAAATTCTGGATAAGACCAATTAAAGAGCAACTTGAAACATGCAAATTTTGCTGCAGGAAAGTTCTCCTCTATAGTACCAGTGTTTATATTAAGATACAACTCCTCTGTATTTTATTTAATTTTAAGCACATTTCAAGTGTAACGTGTTTATCTTCACTTTACATTTTTTTAAACAATTCATTGCTTTCATTTAAATATAAAATAAATGCAACATCTTTACAAAGAGTGTTCAGTATATATGTTGTCACAGCCAGGACATTTTACAACTCTATGGAATAAAAGATAGACTCCACTGTTACTGTTTATAGTCTGTAATAGGCAACATAAAAACAAAGTCCACGTCAGCTATGTAGACAGCATACCTTTATGAGCCTGTTAAAATTTGTTTTCATAGGCTACTTAGTCATTTCAAAATAGAGCCTAAACAAACTACCATATATTTACTCTGGTTGTCACCAAGAATTAAGATTTGATCTCATTATGTAGGTGGTCATTCATGCAGAGTTGCAGCAATTTCTTTATCATCAAGAAGCTATCAAGCACCAACATGGAATGGGCCAGCAGATAGGATGAGACAAGATTCTTTCTTAACGTGGTTAAAGCAGCATTTTTAATGCCACAATATCAGCCTCCAGAGCAGACAGAAATCAGGCTTTTCTAGCGGACACGGTTTGGACAAAGAACTTGTAATGTTGTACTGATAAGAACCTATAAGAAATTCCAGCTCCATCTTGAAAGGGGAGGAAGTTACGACTTTGTTTTTAGATCTTGGCACTTTCAAGATAATTTAAATGAAGCTCACGGTCCCTGGTTTTTAGAAGAATACAAAGTAAGTAAAGCACGCTTCTGAGAGTATGATAGCCAGAATGGTGAATGATCAGAAGGGCAAATCACATGAAGAACATTTTCAATGTAATAGGATTGTTTAGGGCTGAGGAAACAAGCCAGTTAGCTTCAGACACTTGAAGAATGATGCGGATGCATGGTGGCTTAGACTTTGTTCTGTGGGTCTCCCACCTAAAGGGATCTTGCCCCATCATAATGTATGCATTACCTGATTACATTCTCATTTATGACATCTTTTATTTAATTTTCATGCTGTGATTTTCCTTTAAGTATGCATTTCTAAAGAATTAAATGCAATTTTATTATACATCGAGTAGAAAGTAATTAATATTTGTTTTGTGTGTACTGTGCGTGCATAAGACATTCTACTGGATGACTGGCATCCATTTAACTTACTCAATGCTTACAGGTATCCTATGTAGTAACAATAGTTATTTACATTGTTTACGTTAGAAAAATGAGGTGCAAAATATTTAACTAGTTTTCCCAATGGCACACTGCTAGTAAATGATGGAAACCAAGATTCAAACTATTTTCTGTTGGCATAGTTTTGTCTTTCATTATACTAGAGTAGACCAGTCAATGTTTATAGTATATATTTTTAAAAATTTGTTTGTTAAATAAATATTTATTAAGTACCTATTACATATCAGATACTATTCTAGATATGGGGAATGTATCAATGACACAAAATCAGAGAGAGAGAGAGCAGACAAACAAACTAGTAAGCAAATTATATCAGGGGCTAGACAGTGATACAGACTATGGAAAAAACAGAGGATGATAAAAGACTAGAGGACTCGGTGGAGTGAGTTATACTTTTAAACAGGGTGGTCAGGGTAGACTTTCTTGAAATGATAACATGTGTACATCTATGAAGGAGGCGAGTTGACCATGTGGGTGTCGAGAAGGAGAGGGTTCCAGGCAGAGGGAACAGTGGTGCAGAGACCACAGGTGAGAGAGGGTCAAACATTTAAGAGAAACAACCAGGAGGCTGAAATGGCTAAAGCAGAATAAAGCATTTGAATTTTATAATGGTTATATTTCAGTCTATGTGACTGAAATATAACCTATATGGAAATTCTTTATAAGAATTATAAATCTTCTTATAAGAGGCGCTATTTTATCCACTTAAGAATTGACATGTTGGGACTTCCCTGGCGGTCCAGTGGTTAAGACCTCGCCTTCCAATGCAGGGGGTGCGGGTTCGATCCCTGGTCGGGGAGCTAGGATCCCACAAGCCTCGCGGCCAAAAAAACCAAAACATAAAACAGAAGCAATACTGTAACAAATTCAAAAATGGTCCACATTAAAAAAAAAATCTTTAAAAAAAAGAATTGACATGTTGATTGACCATCTATTATGAGTGAACATTCTAGGGCATGAGATGCATTAGTGAAAACAACTCGTATTTTCATGTAATTTAATCCCAGTGACCATAACCAAGCCAAGTGTATCCCGAATTTAATGCATTAATATTAGGAATTCTATTTATATAACAATTGCACGAATATGTCAGAAGAGAAAGTTCTCCATATATGTCTAAGATAATTAGAAATTTTAAAACCCACTTAACTTACGTTATAATAAGTGTGATAAAAATCAATGGATGATAAAATACTTAAACGTAAATGGAAGAATTCCCATTATAGTCAGAAAAGAGGGATATCCATCATTACATCAGTTATTCTAGAAGTTCTAGTCAATGCAGTAAAATTGACAACTAAATAAAGGAGACTACCTGTCACTATTTGTAAATAAAATATTCTATATCTAGAAAACACATGAGAATGAAGTGAATAATTATTAGAAATCAAAAGCGAATTGCATAGGCAGTGTTTCCACCGCCCCCCCAATTTACACAGATACCAAATAATTTTCCTATATATGCCAGAAATAACCAGTATGAAAATGTGATATCCATACACTGAAAACTGCAAGTATTTATGGGAAGTTAAGCAAGGATTCAAATAAGGGAATGCCCCTAATTGAGAACACTCAATAATGTATTTTCCAAAAGTAATTTATAAATATTTGTTAGTTACAATTAAAATCCAATATGGTATTGTTTTAATTGGTGAAATTGTTCTGGAGTTCATCTAAAAGATAATAATTTGAGTATAGATAAGAAAATGATGAAAATAGGGGAAGGGTGATAAACAGTAAAACTACAAAAATAAAAATATGTGGCATAACCAAAGAACAGAAAAACCCAGAAGTAAATACATATGTGTATTTCATTGAATAGTAAAGCTAAAATGTCAGATCCTCCGAGAAATGATGGACTCGTCCGTAACAGATGCCTGTCCCTTCCTGCTCGTCCCTTGTGCTTTGAGCTCAGTAGCGGGATCACATCATCACCGCTGAGGATCTAATGCTCCTGCTGGCACCAGTGAGGATAATTCAAACAATGGGTCGTCTCACAGACAAAAGTAAAAATATAGAACGCATGCAAAAAAAAAAAATCCCAAATTAGCTTTTATTGTAAAATTTTGTTTGAACAGTGCTATCTGATTAATTAATAAAGGTTTTCACTTTCCAAATGCCATGGTGTCCTGTAGATTAGCCCTAAGATCTCCATCACCAGAAGTGACTCCTGTGTCACAGAAGCGTCCAGGGAGCCCTAATTCAGAAAGCAGACAAAGTAGACCGCATGGCGTTAGAAACGAGTCGCGCCAGTCTGAGGCATCCACAAACCAGTTAGTGCACTGGCAGTCACACTGGCCAAGCCCGCTTTGGGGCATTACGTGAACTATGCAATCAGCTCTTCTGCCACAGTGGCTACACAGTGTGGGTGATATTGGGCGGATGCCTGGATGATTCCATTTTTATCTAGAGAAATATCAAAGTTATAATTTCTGTCTTATTTAAATTTAGTATACCTACTCAATACAAAAAATACAAAAGCACACATACACATGTATGCACACACTTGCACACACATCCAAATTTTTGTGTATTTGTATCACCTAAATGAAAGACTCTCAACAATCTGGAATACTATATACATATATGTGTGTATGCATATATAAGTATATGCATATACATATATATACACACAAACATACATATATACACACTATATACATATGTACATATATACAAATATATGTACCAAACACGTACATGCACATATATGCACACACATGTATGACATACCATATATACATGTGTGTATGCGTACCTATATGTATGAACAGGTTACGAGTATATATATGTATATATAGCACACATACATGAAACATACATTATATATATATATTTTTTCTTTTAAGATAATTCTCTGAAGTCTCTTTGTCTTGGGTCAAAAGGTTCACATAGTATTTAGACCTTTAAAAACAAATTATCCCATTTTCCTTCAGAAAGTTTATGCCACATGTTCATTAGCTTTCAAGGCTGGAGAATAGAGGGAAATATGTCCTTTTCTAGGAAAACTTTCCCTTCCTCAATTAACTCGTAAAATATTCAAGCTGAATGTGGGGATGGAGTAAAATGCAATGTAATCAATGGATTTGATCTGTTTTAAAACGTTCCTCTGAAAGGCGATTTGTAAGCCCAAACTACACTGAGCTATAGTTATAATAATTATCCAACTAGTAAACAGACACAATTTCTAGAACACAAAGAAAACACAAACCTAAAAGAGCTTTGGTTCTCAAATTGCCTGAGTGCTTATCATCATTTTTCTCGTAAGAATCTTTTCTATTTTTTAAAATTTTAAATAATGATTAGATGCACAACTAGGAAGGAGGCTGGAAGAATGTGACTTTAATCAAAGCTTAGTAAGAAGGTGTCCCAGTTTTTATTAACCTTTGCATTCAGTCTAGATATGCACTTTGTTTACAACACACATTGACAGAGGAATGCACAGGATGAACTTACTGACCCAGGTAGCCAAAGAGTATAGGATTTGATGATTTGCTCACCGATACTGAACAGAGCTATCAATAAAAGTCCACTCTAGCTAACAGCCAACCCGCTTTCCTGAAAGTCATTCAATGACTAGGACACTGATTCAATGTGTGGCTGACCAAGAGCAAAGCAGAGGCACCTGTCTGCGACTTTCATTACAGTTGGGCTGAGTCTGCTGCCATTGGTTTTGGCCAGGGTATCACTTTCCCTTTTCATATTTCTAAACCACTTTGGCTCTGAGTCTGTTCCACCTTAATGCTCCAGCTATCTCAATAGAATATATATGTTCTGTTGAGACTATCTGAATATGAGGCCTCCCCAGGATCCTATCTTTGGGGCCTCCATCAAACCTGCCTTGTCCTAGAGCAGACGGACGAAACCAGCATGTTACTAAGAAGGAAAGAAATCTGTCCAACCTCTGATGGGCTTATGATTCATCCTCTGATGGCTCACAGGCCTTTCTGGACAACAGTGATTGGCCATCTGGTTTCACTGGGGATGATAAATTCAGCAATAAACATGACTCTTGGTCCTCTATCCCTCTAAATCCAAGTCACAAATATTGTGAGTCAGATGTCCCCACCTACAAGCACAACGGCTCCTGAGCTCAAACGCTCCTTTGACACAGCCCATGCCACCCAACTTCAATTATGCCTGGGCTACATTTCTTTTGGAGGCACTACAGGATTTTTTTTTTTCTTTAACACACCACACACACACGCACACACGCACACTATTTTTTTTAAGGAGGCAGAGGCATCCAGCCAAATAAACTACGTTAAGCAGCGGGTTCCATTTTAGGTGTTGACAGTGTATAATAAATCCAGGCCTACCTAACATTTACAGGAACGTTATAAAATGAGTGAAATGGCATGAGTTGGTTACCAGGCCAACCAGACAAACACAATAAACAGGCAGCAGTGACAGGAGTAAGTTACACCATCTCTCCGGTCTGAAATATATCACTTTACATTAGTCTTTGACCACTTCGAAAGCTCTTTGTTTTATATTTTTCAAAATGCTCTTTTACAACACAGATTACTAGTAAATCTTTTCAGATGAGGAAGTTTCTTTTTTCCCCCAAAACTTGCATAGCTCTAGAAAGCAAACATTTATTTTTATTTTAACTCTAATTAAAAAACAAATTCAAGTCTTTAAGAACAATGTTAAGGCTCAAATCCTGAAGGTCCCTTCTGGCAGATTAAAAGAAAAAAAAATTTCCCTAGACTAGAAAGAAAATAAACAATAACAGTAGTTAGTATACTTGGCTGGTTTAAAATGTTCTGCTAAAATGGCCGCATTCTGCGGTGCTGTTTAACCCTTTAAAAGGTAGTCTGCATTCTGAAGTACTTTCTCTTCTAATGGAGAAAAAAAAAATTTATCGTAAGGAAAGAGTTTTAGAACCTCACAGCTTATCATCGTAGCTGGTAGGATATTAGAAATCATCAGACAACTCCTTTATTTGACAGAAGAAAAAAAAAAGAAAGAAATGGATTAGGGTTTTTGTATAATTACTTAAAATAATGACATCTCATTTCTGCTATTTATACTATACAAAAGTATTTGCTTATATTACTTTAGCCAATTTCACATAAATGAAAGAAGCTCTAGCTCACTTTTTACTTTCAGTATAGGTTTTGAGCAGCAAATTAAAGTAGAATAATTTAGAATTTTCCATATGAAATGAAAGAAAACTACTATACATGAAAAACATGCATAAAAAAAAACACTCGGTTTAACCAAGTTTACTTGACCTATACAAAACATTGCCAGATTATCAACTATCCTTCTAAAAGGCACACTTGTGAGTAGGGTGACCAACTCACCACAGTCTGTCTGAGACCTTTCACGTTTGGGCCCTAAAAGCTCATGTCTCAGAAAACCCCGCAGTTATGGGCAAACAGGTACGCTTGGTTACCTGCTTGTGATGGTAACTTATTTTCCTTCCATTGTTTTACAATATATTTAACAAAAACTTGTTTGTAAATTACTATGAGGAAAATTTTACCCTTACCTAAAAATATTAAAAGCGAAATAATTTCCTGATAATGGTTCATTTGTTTCTAATTGATAGAACCCATATTTGAAATCTATTTCTACAGCTGGAACAGGGGCTTTAGTAGGAGAGACTCTGCATATAGTTAACTCACATCATATTAAGTTTTTAATTTGTAGCTCTATCACTGAAAAAATTTTATTGCTGATAGTGAAGGAGAAACAAGCCTACTTTCCTGTTAACTGCTTTATCATTCCTTTACTAGCACTACCAGCACTTGGTTTTAAAGAAAACAATGTAGCTGTTTAGGAAAACTGGAGATGGGAAGACAGTAAGGTTAGAAGGAGCCCTCCCAGAACTTGGGTTACAAACTATCATAAATTCTCAACACTTCTTAGAAGTGGTACCATGTAATGCTTTGGCATCTCTAAGATGGACTGTCTTTTTTTTTCTTTTTTTTAATAAACAGCACAGAATTTATTATATTGACTGAAGAAAAGGCATAGTTCTTACTTTCTGTGGGCAGACTAGTAAGTCAACTCTAAAAATATCACTTTAATAACTCCCCTTTTCTACTTCTATATTTTTGGCAGTTTACGTCTATACACAGCTTGACATCTAATAAGTTAAAGCTTGAGAAAATTAAAATTTTCTGTTCAAAATCTTTCTCTTAAGAAATAAATGCATGTAGATTAATAACTGTACTAACAGGCCCAATTCTTCATCACTTGCTGTTCCCATCATATTCTTTGCCACATGGCTTTGAAGTTTCCTTCTTTTTTTTTTTTTTAACATCTTTATTGGAGTATAATTGCTTTACAATGCTGTGTTAGTTTCTGCTTTATAAGAAAGTGAATCAGCTATACATATACATATATCCCCATATCTCCTCCCTCTTGCGTCTCCCTCCCACCCTCCCTATCCCACCCCTCTAGGTGGTCACAAACCACCTAGCTGATCTCCCTGTGCTATGCGGCTGCTTCCCACTAGCTATCTATTTTACGTTTGGTAGTGTATATATGTCCATGCCTCTCTCTCGCTTTGTCACAGCTTACCCTTCCCCCTCCCCATATCCTCAAGTCCATTCTCTAGTAGGTCTGTGTCTTTATTCCCGTCTTACCCCCAGGTTCTTCATGACTTTTTTTCTTTTTCCTTAGGTTCCATATATATGTTAGCATACGGTATTTGTTTTTCTCTTTCTGACTTACTTCACTCTGTATGACAGACTCTAGGTCCATCCACCTCACTACAAATATCTCAATTTCGTTTCTTTTTAAGGCTGAGTAATATTCTTTAACTAGGTGGGGTCTATGTCCTCATCCTTTGAAACTGGGATGTGCTTCAGCCAACACAGCAGGAATGACACACCCCAGCCCCAAGCCAAGGCATAAGGATCGTGTGCGTTTCCTCTTCCTCTGTCTTGACCTTTGTCACAGAAACTTCCCAGCACCAGCCTGCTAGAGACTGAGGAACACAGGCCCCGTGGCCATCTCAGTCCCAGCACACAGCCATCAAACTGCCAGAGGAGAGCTGAATGATCCCATCTGAGACCAAAGAACCACACAGCTGAGCCCAGCCTGAACCAGCAACTAACTCGTAGATTTATGATTTTTAAAATGAGTATTGTTTTAACCCATTTATCTTTGATGTGGTTTGTTATGCAGTATTATTGTCACGATAGGTAATTGGTAGGAAATATAAAGAAAAGGGCCTCCATAACACCCTACTCCCATCGAAATACACAGACTCTGTAAAAAAATTGCAAAAGGGTTTCGGCATCAGTATCTCCTCTAACAGCCATGTTAGGGTTTGAACTGCAACCTTTCTGAATCCCATACTCCAAGCCATTCTATGAAATAAATAAATAAAATTTAAAACTAAAAATTATTTTAAAAATCACATGCACCTGCAAAAATATAAAGATTGAACATCCTCTAGGAAATTTCCATTTCAATAGCATAAACATATACTGTGTTAGTAAAATGTAATAGTGAACCTCTAGATTTCAAAACTACAGGGAGACAGTTTGAAGAGGCACTTGGCATATTTTTGGACATTTTAGAATATGGCAATATGACTGCCACAGCTAGAGCTAATTAATCAATTAGTTAATCCACATCTTATTCCTAGAGCTCCATCTATGCCCAGCATGAACTTTCTGGAGATAATGACATATTTAAGCATGTGTACTGGAGACCTGCTACAAAAGGCATTGCTTCCATTCTTTAGGGGCTTTAATTTCAAACATTGCTAACTGTCAATTCTCTGTTCTGACTGTATTCTATATTAAGTATCCAATAAACAAAGATTTAGAACTTAAACTTTCCGATCTTTGTTATTACCTGAAGTTTGGCACATATTAAATGTTTATTAAGCTCGGTTGGGGCTTTGTGACCACCTAGAGGGGTGGGATAGGGAGGGAGGGAGAGAGGCTCAAGAGGGAGGAGCTATGGGGATATATGTATACATATAGCTGATTCACTTTGTTGTACAGGAGAAACTAACACGACATTGCAAAGCACTTATACTCTAATAAAGATGTATAAAAAAAACCTAAATAAAATGACCTGCTTTAAAAAAAAGTAAGTTTAAAAAAATGTTTATTAAATGAATATAATAATTAATGGAAAAATCGAAAGAGATGATTAAATGCTCTATGGGAAGAGATAACTTACTGTATTTTAATAATTAGGACAATGATAATAATAAAACAGAAAAAATGTTAAAAATATAGTTCAGAAGGAAGATAAAAGATTTTCTATTTTAAAAAAGAATGGAGAAAAAAAAAAGAATGGAGAGAAACCTGACAATCTACAAAAGATGGATTCTCCTTGGGTACAAGAAGCAAGACTGTTTCTGTTACTGTAACTCCTTTGACATCATTCTTACCACACCTTATGGCCATTTCCACTGCACAGCTTCAAATTTTTAAAAATTATGTAAAACAGATATTCTATTGACCAACCATGGTCACTCCCATTCTTGAAACCTACCCTTAGAAAATAAACAGAAACGAAAGGGAATTGAATGTAGTAAGAAAGGAAAAAGTGGCAAGAAAAGACAATATTGAATGTCACAGACTACCATGAAATACAAGAAGCCTTATTTTTTGATGCCCAAGTTTGAAAATACTGCACTTAAATGGTAAAGAAATAAATGGTGAGCTGTCTAAAATGTTTAGCTGTATAAGTTGCTAAATAATCCATCTTTGAGTAGCTGTCCACAGCTGAATAAACCTGCCTTAGTGCATGAACCCATTCTTAAGTTTTGCCCGGGTTCCTGGCTACGTGTTATTTCCCTCAGCCACCTTTCCCATCTCTTGCTCACCACGCTGTTTGGAAGTCTCTAAAGGAAGGGTGGAGTGAGTCCCATAACTCCTGCTCTCTTGCCATTTTTAGCTGCCTACAACCTTTCCTGGCTGCCACAGTTTATAGACTTGGGCTTGGTGGCCTTTCCAGATAACGAGCGTCTGGCTCATGAACCCTGAGGGGGACTCTTATTAAATGGAGATGTGTCCACTCCACCGTATGAAAGCAAAGAAGGGGCCTGAAATGTCAATGTGTGAAAAGTCAAGGTTAATGGAGTGCAAGATTTTTGCAAGAGAACGGCCACCCTGCAATGACTAATTAAACTGAGGTCCCGATGGCAAGCATCTGTAAAGATGCCAATTATAGATTCACATGTTTTTGCGTGACACTGTTTTCCTAGAAAGATAGGTAGGAATGATGGCTTGCTTTTAGCGTTAGACACCATTTCCTTCCGCCCGAGACCTGGCCCATGCCTGCCCTTGGCTACATATATGCGCACAATGGATGCTAACCTCATAATATACCCTGGGCAGAGAACAGACACCAAGCAAATCCAAATATCTGTGGCCAACCCAGAAAAAAAGAGTGGATCTCTGGTGAGTAATCGAATTTCCCACCTCTGTATTACCACACCCGGGCACAGTCAGCACAGGCTTGGCTGCCAACAATTTAATTAAAAGATACTTGCTGGATGTGCAGTGAATCCTGGTGAGTTCCTTCACCAGAGCTGCCTCCTAAGAGGAGGTGCCCGGACTGGTTCAAGGACACAAAAGATAAGAAGGAAAAGAAAACTCCTGAAAAGACACCACCAGGCTGAACAAGGGTGAAAGATTTAAGCTTATGAGGCACAGCGACAAGTTAGAATGAGCTGGACCCAAATTCTCCCACTTTGGAATTTAGAGAAGACAACGCGACCTTTTTTTCTCTCCTACTGAGGCTTGTATTTATATAGTGTCCTCAGTCTACTTTTTTGCTTAATAGTCCTGCACAGGCTGATTCTACAGATGATATTAAAGTAGTCTGTGTTCAAAACACGTTAACAAACTCCACAGTGAACTGAATTAAGAAGGTTTCTTCGCTCCAACACTTCCCAGTTCCTTTACTGCACTCTAGTGCACCGTGAATGGCTGGAAAGCGATGAGATACCGTAGATTTGCCCCCCCCCCCCCCCCCCGCCAATAGACATGGATACACATCAAGGGCTTTCAGAATTTAAATTTTTAGATTTTTGTCAATGTGCATTGAGTGTGGTACTAAATAATCAAGGCTTCTAAGAGGAGAAAGAACGAGAAGATGTGGCATTTGGGAGCATGAGTCTGGCAAGGGAATTAGGATATGGTGGAACAAAGTGATAGAGCCAGGCAATCAGTTCAATGTGCATTTTGTTTCTCACCATAATCCTTACAGAAGATTGAGAGGGAGGCATGGATATGACTCATTCAAGAGCAAACTTAGGAGGTTTGTGGAACTTTCCCTATGCTAGGAATCAAGAAAGAGGTCAAAGATAATTCTGAGGTTTCAAGACTGGAGAAGAAATATATTAATAAAATTGGGGCAGGGGCACTGGAGAGAAACTCAGTTTTGTATTTGTGGAATTTACAGGAATGGGTGTCATTTGGAAGTATGTTGATAAAACAGAGAGTGAGCCTAGCAACAATAATCATAATTCTCAGAGATAAGATTTGCTCCAAAGGAAGAAATGTAAGGCTTTTGATGTCAATGACAGACTTATAGAGCTATACTGTATGATAAGAAAGCAGGTAATAAAAATAACAGCTGAGGGCTTCCCTGGTGGCGCAGTGGTTGAGAGTCCACCTGCCGATGCAGGGGACGCGGGTTCGTGCCCCGGTCATGGAAGATCCCACATGCCGTGGAGCAACTGGGCCCATGAGCCATGGCCGCTGAGTCTGCGCTCCGCAATGGGAGAGGCCACAACAGTGAGAGGCCCGCGTACGGCAAAAAAAATAAAAATAAAATAAATAACAGCTGAAAAAATCTTGAAGGGATTAAGGGAAAAATATCTTAATGGGTATTGTGCCACCTAACTGAATCAGATACAGAGGTTAAGGGGAGCGTGTGTGTGTGTGAGAATAATTGCTGAAGAGCGAAAGGAAGTTTGGAAATGAGCTGACTTTCATGGAAGTTAATTATAACAGTTTTGGTTAATATTAATGAGCACTTATTAAATCCAAGAAATATTTTATATAGATAAAACCAATTCATCATCAAAAGAATCTTATTATGTAGATCCCACCCTTCTCTTTACCAAACAATCTTAGTGAGGTATAATACACACAACATTTACCCGTTTCAAGTGTACAATTCAACAATCTTTAGCAAATTTACTGTGCTGGGCAACCATCACCACAACCTGTTTTAGAACATTTCCTCATCCCAGTGAAACCCTTCATATACATTTACAGTGAATGACTGTTCCCATCCTCAGCTCTAAGCGACCAATAACCTACTTCCTTTCTTAGACATTATCTGCAGGTACTGTTTTATCTTCATTTTACATCTGAGAAAAATTTTACCTTATCTCTTTTCTAGTTCTAAATAAACTTGCCCCAATTGGTCTGCCATTTAAGAAACAGGATGCCTTTGAAAATCATTAGTAAACAACACCACCAAAGAAATAGCTGATGCTAGAACCATAATATCTCCAGTATGGGAGATGGGAGAAGTTTCTTGTAATAAGTTAGTGTTTTCCATGTTCAAAAAAAAAAAAGCAAGCAAAGAACTAAAGTTATGTTTCAGCATAAGAAACAAGGTCTTACAAGAAACCTGGTACCGAGGAGAAAAAAATGATGT
The DNA here is from genome assembly GCF_039906515.1 of Pseudorca crassidens. Taxonomy (NCBI): domain Eukaryota; kingdom Metazoa; phylum Chordata; class Mammalia; order Artiodactyla; family Delphinidae; genus Pseudorca; species Pseudorca crassidens. The sequence goes on along the minus strand of NC_090314.1, from coordinate 60,677,330 downwards.
TTTACTCTGAGTGGAGTTTTCGAACACCACCAGCCTGGCTAGGTGAGTCTGCAGAAAACGGGATTTGGCATCCTCCGGGAGAAACCCTGATAGGTAATTGCATTGTGAAGACAGCCAGTGTGGTGGGCCAGGTATTTGAATTTGGCCCACAGTTGGAGAAGGGGGCAGGAATGGACCACATGGAAATTGGCACTCAGAGAAATTGCATCTGGAAGGCAAACTTTCCAGGCTGCTGACGGCTCAAAATGTCAAATTGTTTGAAAAAACAAACACTGTGACATAACAGATACATGCAGTGAACTTTTCAAGATGTTCCCAACAGAACAGCATGCAGTAGTTGGCACAATGTACTTATTCCCCAACCCCCAAATACTGCCCCAATAACCAAAAAAAGAGGAAAAAGAAAAGGAAACTTTGAGACTTAAGTAAAGTTGTTGAAAAACCAACTCCACTGGCTGGATTTGCTCCCTGCTCTCCCATTCACACAGTAATAACTGGATATTCTCTGTGAAACTCAACCTTTTTTTGAGTGCCCCAGTCTTCTGCATCTGGTAAGTGTGCATTCCTAAATTCTGAAAAAAAAAGTCTAAATATTTTATATGCATTGAGATTAAACCTCACGAATGTTACAAAGATGGGGCTCAGACAAAAGTACAGAAATCTGTCCAAAAATACGTTATGAATGGAACATTCCTTCAATGAGCCGTTAATCATTGATAATTGAGCCCGTAAAGTAGCAACTGGACATTTGAGATAAAAAGAAAGTTGGTAAGAAGAATGAGATGGTAAATCTTCCAGGAATTTTAAAAATACAGTCTGATTATACAAAGTATAAAAGTGAACGCTTATTCTCTCAGAAGATGTTTGCGGTTCACTGGAAGACTGCTTGGAGTTTCAATTGTGGTTTCTTTATTCTCACTCATGCTCAAAAAATGTGATGAGTGTAAGAAGCTTTACATCCATTTTCAAGGCCTAGTGTATATGAAGTCTCCCCAGCTCCTATCTGGCAAGTGTCCCTCCGGCTTCTGAAAACGTCCTTCATCATTCACCTCAGTGCCTGGTGTTCCATTATCTTTCCCAATCACCTGTGTTATCACTCGGGTATCAAGTCTATCGAGCATCCAAGTGTTTTTCCTTTTCACACCTTCTCACTTTTCTTCTGTGTTTACATAAATGATTGATAAAACTAAAGTCCTAGAAATATGACATGGATCCTTTAAAAATGTCATTTGTGTTAGACATTTAAATTTTCCAATTTTCTCATTGATGTGAAGAAGGCAGAGACCTAGACATAGTGAGAAACAAATGGCATCTCTCTATGCTCCGTGTCTACCTTTCTTATGCTTTTTTTTTTTTTTTGCATTTTAAAAATTATTAAGACTTTATCTTTTAGAGCTGTTTGAGGTAAACTGCAAGATCAAAGGGAAGGTGCAGAGATCCCCATATGCTTCCTACCCCCTCATATGCACGGCCTCCTCCACTATCATCTCCCACCAGAGTGGGACACAGGTCACAATGGATGAACCTACACTGACACATTATCATCACCCAAAGTCCATAGTTTACCTAGTCACTCTTAGTCTTGAATATTCTGTGTCTTTGGACAAAAGTTGAATGACTGGTACCCATCACTATGGCATCAGAGTGCTTTCACTGCCCTAAAAATCCACTGTACTCTGCCTGTTTACCACTCCTCTTCCCCCAGACCTTAATAACCACTGATCTCTTTACTGTCTCCATAGCTTCGCCTTTTCCAGAGTGTCATATAACCGGGATCACACGGTCATTAGACTTTTTGGACGTTCGCTTAGTAAGAGGCATTTACGTCTCCTCCATGTCTGTTTATGGCTCATTTTTTTTCAGCAATGAGCAATATTCCATTATCTGGAAGGACTGCAGTTTATTTATCCATTCACCTGCTGAGGGACATCTTGATTGCTCCCAAGTTTTGGGGATTATGACTAAAGCTGCTATACACATCCTGGTGCAGGTTTTTTATGTAGACATAAGTTTTCAATTTGTTTTAGGTAAATACCAAGGAGCGCAATTGCTTGATCATACAGTAAGATTATGTTTAGTTTTATAAGAAACCACCAAAATGTCTTCCAACATAGCTGCACCATTTTTCATTCCCACCAGCAATGAATAAGTGTTCCCGTTGCTCTGTATCCTCCCCAGCATTTGGTGTGGTCAGCGTTCCTATCTTTTGTACAATAACATATAATGGCATGTACATCTGTTTGGTTAATAGAACTATCAAGAAAAATCAACTTGGGAAAACAGATAAAGCAAACAATCATACCTAGCAGTTAGTTCCTCCTTTTCATAAGCAACTGTTTTCTTTTCAATTTTAGGCTTTTTTCCTTTTCTTCATTTGTTTGTGTTAAATCACATAGATAAACATGATTATTTTAGAAAAAGTAATAGAAATTACAGATAAACAATAGTAAAAATCACCCATAATTTCACATCTCAAGATAAAACAAAAACACTACGAACATTTTCGTTTACATCCCTTCAGAAACAAGCCTGCACACGTGCCTAAACACACAAGGCATCCATCAGCTCTTGCTGCATAACAAACTATCCCAAAACTTATGGACTAAAATAATAGCTATGTATTTAGCTTATATTTCCCTGAGTCAACAATTTGGGCTGGACTCATCAGGAAGATTCTTCTACTGCCAGTAGGTTAGGTGGCTCCATTTCTGGGGATTGTCTAGAGGTGACCGGGGCCTAAGTGTCACATTATCCAACCTTGTTCTAACGGCGGCAGTAGCAGGGTTCCTAGGAGAAGCAAGCAGGCAAGTCCCCATGCACAAGCTCTTTCTGAGCCCCTAATTGCGTCACATACGCCAATGGTGTATTGGCAAAGCAAGTCACTCGGCCAATCTGGAGTCCAGGGGTGGAGAAACAGACTCCACTATCTGACAGGAGGGTTTGGATAGGGGGCACACGCAGCCACGTTTGCAGTCTTTCCTAATCCTGCCAGCCAGGGGGTGGAAGATTAGAAACATTTTGGTTTGTGTTTTATCAAAATCACACAAACCCACATTAAATGAAAATGTTGAACGTGGATAAAATAGATCACTAATGAGAACCTATTGTATAACACAGGGAACTCTACTCAATGCTCTGTGGTGACCTAAATGGGGAGGAAATCCAAAAACAAGGGAGATATAGGTATATGTATACCTGATTCACTTTGTTGTACAGTGGAAACTAATACAGTATTGTAAAGCAACTATACTCCAATTAAAAAAATTGTGAAAGTGTATCCTCATATCCATACGTATCGTTCTACCTCTTGTTTTAAAAAGCTGCAGCGTTGGCCTGTTTAGCTGAACCGTAATTTGTCTGACCTATCTCCTGCAATTCAACTTTAGAATATTTCCAGTTTTTCACTAACCAGCTGTCATAAGCAGCTTTGTGCATTCATCTTCATGCCTATCCATGATTATTTTATTATATTGCCCTGCAGCCAGCTTATTTACCTTTCCGAGGAAATGCACCCTTTGTTCATTAGAAGACGTGGAGAAAAGAGAGTGCAAAGGAGGAAAATAAAGCCCAGGCTAAACCCTTGATTGTTTATCACAACTTGTCACCACTACTAAAAGAACGAAAATGAAAACAAAAAAATGAATATAAAGATAACTATAAAATCATCATAGAACCCCACTTGTTTACAGAGAATAATGTGTACGTATATTCTCAACTGATCCACTTTCAGTGTATTTAATACACTGTTTCAAACAGTCGGAGCAGGACCATTTATTTTTCACTTCTGATGGCATCAGCCCGGGTGGCTGGGCCATTTCCTTTATGTTCCTTGTACTGTTGGCACAGAGGTGTTGGATGGTCAGCATATCCTGAATCAGCTGCCACAAATTCTTACTTGGTCTGGATAGGGTTCGCCTACCTTCGCTGCCTTTCCTGGTTAGGCTCCAGAACACACAAGACATCAGTCCACTAAGTGCGCTTTCACCGGCAGTGATAATCTTGGTGTCCTGGCTCAGCTTCCTCACCTGCCTCTGGGCTTCCCTGAATTCACTAAGTACTTCTTCATCGCTTTCTTCCATTTCAAGAACAAGGGGAAAACTATAGCACTTGATGTGCACCTGTGTGTTGTGGGTACCCAACAAGCCAAACAAGAGAAGAAATAAAATAAACACCTTATTATAGTCAAGCTGGACCAGGTCCCAGAAAATGTCTAAAAGCTTTTGTCTGCAGAAAACCAAACTCTCAGGGCTGATAACGGTGACTGGATGTCAAAGGTATAATAAGAAATAAAGTTCTTTAAAAACAAACTGCAAACACCATAAAATCATATTGTTTTCAACTTCCCTATTTAGTGGCTTTGTTATGTGTGTACATTACAGCAGACATCTAAGCCAACGGAAGACAAGACTCTTCTAAGCTTGTCTTGTGTTTATACATGACTTCCGGAATTAAGGTTGCACACATGAGTTTTTTATTCACCCAGCATAATAGATCTGGTAAGTCTGAGAAATAGAATAGTAAAGGGTTTGAAAGTATGCTTCATTTAGCTGTTTTTCTTCCTTTTATGATAGTTGCATTTTCAGAAAAAAAAAATCAATTCTTTTCATCATGTGTTTTTGACTTTCCATGGCTATTTTCAAGCTCTTAATTCCTAGTTCATTTATTTGTTTGTTTCTGTGTTATTTTTTTACTAGAGACATATGGCAAGACAGTACTATGTCGCAGAATTAAACTTGCTTTCTTTGTAATAAAGGGTTCCTATATGGAAATATTACAGCTAAACTAGGATGGAAGGCCTAAAATCCATTTGTGACCTAGGGTTATGAGATTACAAAGACCATCATGATTTATTTTAATTTGAATAGATTACAGGATGGAAATCATAAAATCATTACACAGTTTAGTTATCATTTCTTACTCAAAATGATTATAAAGATTAAAAAACAAATTTACTATCTGAATTTTCATTTACCAGTTACTCAAAACCTTGTCCAGAATAAAATGAAAAGTAGCAAAGCCTCTGGTTGGGCCCCTAATTATTAGTACTTAGCATCTACAGGATCTCATTTTCTCCAAGGAAACCAGAAATGCTTCCATTCATAGAGAAAGACCAGTTTCATTTTAAGCATGACTATTGATGTCCATGGCAAGTCTGCTGACTGAAAAGAAAGTGTTTATTGATTCAACCTTTCCATAACCCTCTACTAAAGTAAACACGTCTGAGACAACTAAGCAAAACATCAGATTTCACTCAACTACCATGTGGCCCTCTTTGCTTAAAGAACTTGGTGTGGGTCACGAGTCCAGCCAAGGTCCCAGCAGTACAAAGGAGCTACATTTTGTTTGGTACGTTAATCCTTCCTACCATCAGTTTTCCTGCCCATCACCAAGAACACCTTTTCCGGAGTCCTCCCTCATGGCTTCCTCTATCTTCAGTTAATTGCTGGTGGCTAAAAGTTTAGTATCATCCTCACTATAATAAATACTCTTGTAGTAAGTGTCATTTTCATCTCATTATAAATTGGTATAAACATCGTCTCTTAGGAGCTGGGGGGGAGTAAATCTGCACAGTTTCATCATCTTTGGGAAACTTTACCTTGTTGATAATGGTGTAATCGTGCATCATTCATGACTTTCCGGTCTGATTCAAACAAGAGTTTTATATTTCTAGTGCCCCAAATCCCCAACTCAACACCATCTCAATCTTTGCTGAACTTCAGATTTTATGCAACACGTAGAAATTAGTGAAATAGCTTCACGTTCTGTGATATGACTTTCATAGTATATTCATCATCACGAAGGCAAAAATCGTTAAAGATATGCACATTTGAGAAATAATATTGTATTTGCATTTACACTTCATTTATTCAGTCATCAAATATTATTGTTCATCTACTATGTTTGAAGCACCAGACCAGGTGCTAAAAAACACAATGATAAATAAAACATATTCTCTGAAACTCATGGTGCTAGCTCCCCAGGAGAAAAATGTAAAGACGGTATTGTGTTGGTTACATACGAAAACAGTAATCAGAAAAAAATGGATAAGTTTTCTGATGCATATGTGTTTTGTTAAAGAAAGACATTGTTTTGAGTTTTTCCTTCTGAGAGTGATTTTTAGTTTCCACTGCTGCCTAAAGCAACTCTTGGATACAACTGTAAGATTACGCCATCCTTATGGAGTATGTTTTTTTTTTCCTCTTCTATCACAGTAAAGCCATGTATTCAATTAAAGCTATATAAAACTACAAAGATACACATCTTAAAGAAAATCTTAGGATATACCCTTTTGTATGTCACTTAAGATTATACCCTTTGAGGAGCCAGAGTCCATTTATCACATTCTGCTTCTCACGATGGTATTATAATAAATACTCTGAATGAGATTTAAGAAACTTGGGTCAAAAATAACATCTTATAGCATGATTTAAATATCTGGGTATAAAAGTATAAGTTGGCAACAGGATGGTGAAATGCTGCAATTTTAATTTCATCCTCATTTTTCAGTCACATGTAACTGAAAGTATCAGTCAGTGGTCAGTGGTAGAGCAGCTGGCCCACTAGCCTACATGCTTCTCATGTAGAATCCGATAAAGATGCCCAGACCCTGAAACCACTGGGGAAAACGCGGTATGTAGTTTGGAGACACGCATCAAATCTCCACTTTAAGGGGAAGGCAGATAATGTTTTATTCTTTTTGTTTTATTCTAAATAAGGTAGGTTCTTCTTTGAGTCTGCCCTAAGTGAAGTCTAAAAGACTTAGGGTGTGCAAGGAAAATGGCCTGTAAGTAGCAAGAAGATTTACATAGTTTCAATATTTTGTAAACCTCTTCGGGAACTTTTTCAAGAGACTATGAAAAATATGGTTAACAAAATCAGGCTGGTGGGTTCTGATAAATGTTTTAGCCAGTTTTATTGCTTCCCTAGTACCACATTCAGAGGGTTTTCTCCCAAAGGTCCGACTCACTAGAAAGCAAATCATGGTGTCTTGTCCCCTCACCACCATCACACTGTGAGTGAATCATTATTGAACTTTCAACCCCAAATGGTCCAGACCAACAACCAAACTATCAACAATGGTATTTAAGGATATACATTCTGAAATGTATCTGCCTAGGTTAGAACTCCAATACTACCTCTAGTTAAGAGGTCAAGTTACTCAGTTTCCATGTCTGGATGTCCTAATCTGTAAAGTTCCATGATAACAGAACCGATGGGTTGTTGTTGGGATTAAATGAGGGAATATACTTAAAGTTTAGAAGAGAGAATGAAATATGCTACCAAACACTAATTACTACTCTTGGAGTTGAGTTCTGTTGGCATACGAACTGAGATGATACAGAGGGATTAGGGTGACACTCTCTGCCACGTGTGAGGGGGAGAGAAAAGAAGAGACACAGAGACAGGTGACCACAGAGACAGAAAGTAGACCCACAGAGAGCTGAAGAGAAGAGATTATATCAGTTAAGAAGGAAGCAGATGCCACACTCAAATATAGATAATTTGGAGAGGATTTAATTAACAGGGCTTGATAACACTCCTAGGCTTAGAGGGTGGGGAGAGAGAGTCATTACTTGAACTGGAAATGAGGGATTCCAGTAACTTCTCGCATGGGTCTGCCCTTTCCAGGAAGATGTGGCCTTTGGTTGAGAGATGTAGTCAAGTGAGACACACCTACGGAAGGGTGCCAAACACCCCAATCTCATCCTCCTCGACTCTAATCTCCTACAAAGACTCCCCATTGGCTGATTCCCATCAGACCCCAGAGGGCATTAAAACCATGTGATGACACCCATACAGTTCATCCTCCAGGGAGAGAAAGCTGGATGGAGAAGGGTGGAGGGTAGGAGCTACACAGAGAGGTCCTGCACAGAGACCATCTGTGCCCACAGGAGGGACATCTACTATGCCTGAGGCCTCTTCCAGTGCCGACGCTTCCATCCTTCCAACACATTTCCCTTTTAGCCTAAGCTATAACAAGGGATCTTCTATTATTTGTAACAAAAGCAACTTTGGCTTGAGCAGAAAAGTCTGGCAACTTCAAGAAAAGAGTAGAAAGTCTCTGGGTATAAAATCGGAGGAGCAGGTTGGCACTGTCCCATATTCACTGGTGATTCTTCCTCATGAAGCAACGTCAGGGGCACACATGCATTTTTGTCTGTCACTGAACACGATTGCTGGGCTTTGCTCTTTGCTTCTCTATATAATACACCGGAGAGGAGGACTGCATACATTTTGGACCCTTCTTTATGAATAAAGAAGGCACCTTGCCATATGTTCCACTTTAATCCCTGCATCATACCATTCTGTGAAGACTGTCTCCATTTTTGAAATCTAGGATTAACATTTTTAGCGCTGATAACATATTTTTGAGCTAGGGAGACTATTTGGACTTCTCAGACCCAAGTCCAGAGGAGTCGGAGAAATTTTATCAAGAGGTGCAACATGGTAAAAGGTAAACTCTAAAATGGTATAAGCAGGTTTAAAAGTGATTGATAAGGTTCAATAAGGCTGTGAAAATAAATGGGCAGGGGGCAACACTAGGATCTGTGATTACAGAATAAGGGGGACTGAAGGCAGAGAATCACTTAGAAATAATGAAAACACAGATAAGAGCAAGTGTCAGTCTATTAATGAAACAGAATCCCTAGTCAGACATTTACTGAGACTGAAGGGAAATAAGATGCAGAATAAAGATGCAGAAAGAGCTGATTAGGCAGGCTCATGGCAGGCTTGGATGTTATACACAAGTTACTTTTCTTTGCAAAGCCTATGGCCAGCCTGAAATTGGCACACATGAGGAAGAAGTTTAGAACCGTGGTCCACAACATTTCTGGCACCAGGGATCGGTTTCGTGGAAGACAATTTTTCCATGGATGGGGGATGGTTCAGGTGGTGATAGGAGGGATGGTTCAGGCAGTAATGGGAGCGATGGGGAGCGGCAGATGAAGCTTCGCTGGCTCACCCGCCGCTCACCTCCCGCTGTGTGGCCCAGTTCCTAACAGGCCTCAGGCCAGTACTGGTCCGCAGCCTGCGGGTTGGGGACCCCTGGCTTAAAATAGCCTCCCAGTGGATTTCCGTGCACAGGACTCTTCCATGGCCGTCCAGTGCAAGAACATGGACAAGAAGTAAATTTAGGTCAGTCTGCTCTGAATTTAGGGACTTCTTTTGAGGTTCTAAATTAGGCCTCAGTTTAATGGAGAACTGCTATGAGTTCTCTGCTTGGGAAGATGGAAATTCAACAACTGCATAACCGTATGTCTGTGCACTCATACTGGTGTTTAGCTCTTCAAGGAAAATCCTATTTCCTCCATTTCCAGATTCTTTGCGGGTCCTCATTGTGCCTACCAAATACTACTGCCAATGTAAGGGTTTCAAGGCAAGAAGATTGTCATTACCTCGAGACCCAAATTTTCCATTTAATCTTCATCACACACTCAGAGAGGTTTGTGTTGTCTCCTTCAGTCAGTTGTTCCCAACTGAGAGCAGTACGGTCCCATGAGGGACATCTGGCCATGTCCAGAGAGAACTGTAATTGTCATAGTCTGGTGTCAGGGGTGAGAGGGTGGAGTGTGTGTGTGGGGGGGGGGGGAGTGAGGGGGACGGGCTATTGCCATCCAGTGGTTAGAGGCCACGGTTGCTGCTAAACACTGTAGAGTCATCTCCCACCACACAGAATGATCTGGCCCCCAAGTTCAATAATGCCGAGGCTGAGAAACCCTGCCTTAGACGTTCTCTCAGTTTGATAATTATACGTACGACGTCCCTGCTTAAATATCTCAATATAAATGTACTACTGGCTTAAGGACAGTGATAGACTTTCTTCAACTTTCTATGTTTCTTAAGCCTTCGGTGGTTTTCTTTTTGTTTGTTGAACTTGCCTTAAATGGTTATAAAGATTTTATCAATATCAGGGATGCCAGTTTTTTCCTTCTATGATGAGGTAGTCAGGTGATGCTGAAAAACCCGTGTCCATATAAATTAAGAATGTTTTCAGAAAGAAAAAGAAATGTGCCCTGTAATTGAATGGATCATACTGAAACACGTAGAGGAGAATGTCTTTTATTTCTAAGCATCAATATCTTCAAATAAAGAATCAGATAAGTTCCCCTCTCTATAGAGATCTGGGTGAAAGCAGGTGTATTATACTGTGTTTCAAGTGATGCAGAATGGGGACGGGGAGAAGTCATTATTTTTGCCTTATTACAGATTAAAGTCGTCCACAGCTTTCACAGTACACGGATCACAATTCAAAACACCAGTTAGGGATATCCATTACCCAATACCAACAACCAAGCCATGAGAACTATGGCCTTAAACGCTCCGCTTTCATTTCACGTCTCTAGACAAACTGGAAATGACCAGACTACCGGCATCTAAGAAGTTCATGCGATTAAAGATGCTGTCGCAATCTCCAGTTAGCTGACTTCTCTCCGCGTTCCCTGCTACCTAAGTACCGCTCTCAGGTCTTACTTTCCAGCTTTGAAGTTACCTGGGCTCCTCTCTGGACTTCTCCAGATTTCCATCACCTCTGTTCAGTTTCCGAGCCCGGAAAGAACGGAAGCACAACAAAGCCAGCACAGTAAAAGTCTAACTAGTACGTTAGAGAAGGCTGAGTTTAAGACTTCTCCCTGATCTGTTGCCAAGAAGCTCGCCTAAGCTTCATAAAGACACACACAGAGTTATATTAATATATTCACAGAACACACACACACACACATATCCTGGTTTTTTCACGTTGAAGTTTTCTTGGGGGAGAACCATACTTGACTAATTATACTCCACGCCACATCTCCCGCAACAAAAATTTCCAAAGAAAACAGTTGAAATCTTACCATGGCTGGTGTCTGGATGAAGCCGCCTTGAGGATCATGGAATAAGCAGCTCCCTCTGTGGGGGGGGAAAGAAAGTGATTATGTCGTAGGCAAGGCCTTTAGATTGAGAGAGAATTAACTCAGCTTATAATAAATCACTGTTGACATCCTTGCTAAAGACTTCGTGCTCTCCCAAGCCAGGGGGAATTTTTAGCTGGCCAAGAAGGAAACTCCACAAATGTTGGCTATTATTTGCATGTGCAAGCTTCACAGGGGAGATCCTGAAGGGTTTTCCCTACACGGTCTGAGCGAACTCCACAGAGAATAGCTACCCTACTAAAACAAACAAAGATTGATTAATAACTTTTTATCATATTTTACAATTGAGACTTTGGAAAATATGTAACAGCAGGAGGCCCTGTCTTCACCTCACTTGTTTTTAACTTATAGCTTGGTCTTTCACTAAAGGAAAAGAAAATCTAAGTAAAAAGACTGAGGACAGCAATCCTTCCTTCAGTGGTTTGAAGAAGAAAAGATTTTTCTTTTTCTTTGTACTTTGCAAGTAAATATTACTGGTCAACCAACTCTTATGAAGTTGCATAGACTTTACAGCATATGACGTGCTGTTTTATGTATTGTCTCATTCGCTCCCTGCAAAGCCCCTGAAGAAATGAAGGCGCTTTCCATAATTCGTTCAGGTAAAGGGACTTTTTAGTCTGAGAGGCGAAGTGACTCAGGGACATGTGGGTGAGAGAAGGGAGAAGAACTTCACGGGGACTGCAGCCCAGGGTCCATTCTCTATTACAAAGAAATACTTCATAAAGAGGATGTGTTTTTTAGTTAATAGGATCAAATTTTACATTAATGATATTTATTGGAAACATAAAGAAGTCTCAAAGGGCAATTAAGTCTCCAGTAGAGTATTTTTTTCTCCCATGTCTGGTATATCGACCTTTGTACAACTATACAAAGTGATTCAGTGAAAACTGGATTTATAAGGATTAATCTCTGTACTCCCCTAAGAGTTTTAGCATATTTCTGGATGAAACTAGCACATTTTAGTGGGGTTTTTTTTTGGGGGGGTGGAGATCGAGTCAGAATTCTGTGTAAGTTAAATGTACATGAACAAGATTTGAATGATGGTTCCAAATTAGTAAAATTTACTTTAATTAACAGGCTACTCCAGAGAAGGGCTTGCCCCTCCTGATACAATCTCCATTTGGGTCCACTCTGTTTAGTGCTCTGAGAGGCTGACCCATAAGTGTTCCAACAATGACACCCTTGCCCTTTGACTTGCATTTGGGTTCAAGCAATGGGAGGCCCTGGCAAGAGACTGGAAAGAAGGAAGTGAGGTTGCACTATTTATTCCCCTGGCTCCCTCCTTGCTGGCAACGCTCAGCTGGTCACTACTCTCATCTGAAGGGTCTCTCCAGAGAGCTGCTCTCTCTTGGTTCCAGGAATGACTCCTTTCTCTCACTCCATCTCCCCAGTGGAACTCCCCAATGGAACTGCCCTTCCCCTGACAGTTTCCCTAAAGTCTGCCCACATCGGTGTAATCAGTTCTACTGCAGAACTTTCCTCAGATCACCCAGATTGGATGAGATTCAAACAGGGCCCTGGCAGGAAAGGGCAGGTACATTCAGACTGGGTTTCCATCTTTTTGGTAGATCTCAAAACTATGAGTCCGGGACTCTACATGTATCTGAGATGTTGATGGAATCAGTCTACTGAGATGAACTTTAGTTGTTCAAGGTACATCCGCTGTGTTGGTATCATTGCCCAAATGATAAAGAAACAAATAAACAATGTGATCCTGTTCAATAGAGATTTCTGGGGGGTGGGGTGGGGGGGAGAAGATTGATTCAGAATTAAGTATAAATTAAATGTATATAAATAAGGTTTGAGTGATGTTTTCCACTTAGTAAAATTTACTTTAATTCACTGAGTACTCCAGAGAATAACAAAGAAATACCAGAATGATTAGTGGCCAGCCTGTATTAATTGCGTCAATTTGCCTATTTTCACTTAATGCAATATTAACTTGAACTAATTATCATGGCATAAATTAAGTTATATGATCTCACATTAATTTTTACTGAAGTCCATTTTGGATAAATTAAGTTACACGATCAGACATGTGTATGTGTGTGTTTGTGTACATATATATGCACACATGTATATACATATGACATATATAGAAATTTCACTGTTCACTTAACGGTTTCTACAGTACAAATGCAAATACTATGTATCATTCAAATTCTGATTTTATGCTACTAATAAGCAAACCAGTAAATTAATAAACAGGTCTTTAAAAGATGCTCTTGAAAAAAAAAACGATGCTCTGGAGTTAAAAATATATATATATATTTATATATGATGTTAACTAATATATACATTTCCAGTTAAACACAGGACTTGCGTGGCTCGTTGACTACTGTTTCTCTTACAACACACTGTGGCATTCTGGTGAACTACTTTGGCATCAGAACATTCCTAAGTACAGTCAGTTGGGCTCCTATTAATATAGCACGGTATTTTTAGCTTAGGCTTTAGCTGTTTTAAACCACACTGCTTAAAGTGTCCCCTTGCAGAAAAAAAAAATTACTGTATTCAAGCATAATCCCATCTGTATAAACCTACCCAAATCCTTCAGCCTAGGAGATGAGCACTCAACTGATGTAGGGATAAACAGACATATATTTAATTTTGGCGAGACTCCACAATAAATGAATTCTGTAAGAATTACTTTCTGACCTCCTCCAGAGGGTCTGAGAAGCACAGGCACAGGCACAAACGTGAGATGAGCATTTAAAGAAAAGCAAAATTGCCAGTGATTAAGATGCACACTACGTACGTCAAGCTCTGAACAGTCACACGATAGAATCTACTGTGGCTACACAGTCTCAACAATGGCTCCCAAATGTGATTTGCTTGGCTGACATTTCTGTGTGTGTGTGTGCGCGTGTGCACGTGTGTGTATGCGTGTGTGTTTCTTGTCTCTTTCTCTGCAAAGCATTCTACTCAGACAGCCAGGGTGACAGGTCAAACAAGTTCTCCCACAAACAAACTCAACACTGTTCATCAATCACTCTTCGCACTTCGAGAATTTACTTCCTCCTGAAAACCACTTGTGAAATGAACCATTTTTCCTCTTCTTCAGATTAGGGAACTGGAACGGGGGGATCAACACACTCATGGTTATAGACTGACACTTTGAGACGAGTGAAATTAAAGGCAGCAGTTCTTGCTGATAGGTATTCCATTCTGGAAAGCATAGATAACGTAAGTAATACAAGAGCCATTATTCACCCATTGGTACTTCCTTGGTTTTCGCTTTCTAGCTTTGTGCAATAACATTGACAGCTGAATCCTATACACTTCACAAAGCCAGAGGCTAATCCCATTGGGCCATCTCAACGACCCTAAGCAAATCCAAGAAATGGGGAGCAAAAATGACTGTGCACAACGAATTTCACGCACATTACTCAAGACGGAGCCACCAGGTCCTACCTTCAAATGTCATTTATTTTCACGTTACACCAGCTTTTCTCAAAGTGTACGTTAATGTTCCTTGACAAAGAATCCTGTTGGGGAAGATGGGCACACCAAATGCAACACTAGACACGACTTGAGCAGGTCTGGTTACCACCTAATTTCTCTTCCCACGTTTCATCCGTTGCTCCGCTCTGAATTTTTGAGAGCATAAGTAAATGTTCCAGAATTCATTTAAATCTCCCCTTCAGCCTCTGACTTCTTTAGTGAACGTGGCTTTAGGCAATTATATTATGTTGCTTATGCAATCTCAACAAGTTTGGAAGAAAATAAGGTAGATTGGTGGGAAAGGTCATTAGAATTAGACATAATTATGCCAACAGTGAATAACAGCGGACAACCCGATGATCCTATAATAAGAGTACAGGTGACCCTTGAACGATATGGATTTGAACTGCAGGGGTCCATTTATAGGCTGATTTTTTCAATAACTATGTACTACATGATCCACTGTTGGTTGAGTCTGTGAATGCAGAACCATGGACACAGAGGGCCTACTGTAAAGTTATATGTGGATTTTTGAGTGCAGGGAAGGTCTGGACCCCTAATCCCAACATTGTTCAAGGGTCAACTGTGCTAAAAAAAAAAAACAGCATAATTCACAGTACGTGGTGGGCTGGGGTAGTAACAAACAGTTCTATGAAGTTCAGTTCAGAAGGATTTGCTAGGTTCACAACACAAAATCATTTCTGTTCTTAAAGGTAGACATTTGGTCAACCTCAAAAGTATAAATAATCAAATATATAAAACTGAAATTTGGGTGAGAATTGAAAAATTACCTAATCTAGCTTTCTCATTTTACAGAAAAGAAAACTGAAATTCTGGGAGACCACTGAGTTGTTAGCATGAGTCGACTAATTTTGTTTCTTTGTTCGAAGAGAATAGAACCCAAACTGTTCATTTGTCACCTAACGCTGACGTCAAGCCACACCTAATATGCTAAATGTTAGCAGGTGATTCTGATAAATGGATAAACGAGTTTGGTTACTTTTTTTTTTTTTACCAGAGGTAAAGGTTAAAATCTGGAGCCAAGTATATTCATTATTTACTATAAATCAAAACTTCATTTTTGAGTGATATTTTCAATTAATCAACAATATAGGAAATTGTGGCGAACACTTTGAAGGGCTTCCGGGATCTTGTTTCAACAAGTAACTTGTCGCCTCATGAACTGGGAAAGCTGCTGGCACATAAGCCTTCGGTGCTCAGCAGACATGTGGAGCCATATTGGAGCCTGAAGCCAAAGCAAAAATGGGTACCACTGTATACACACATCAGAAAAAAACACGACTATAAATAGAAACTCGCACTGCCCAATCTATTTGCATGCCATTGTCAACTGTCATAAACCTGCCCAATGATGATTTAATACCTTTGAGGGCCTGAGAACCATCATCTGATTGGAAGGGATACTTTACATCACAAGACCATCAAACAAACAACAGCTTATAGTTATTTAAATGTTGATATTTTGTTCATTGTGGATTATTGTATGAATTTTTATTTTTTAAATTGCATTAAAGTATCTGTTATCTCGATCACTGAGTTTTTGGTGTGGCTTTAATTTTTGCACTGATGCTTTCATGTTTGCCTTACCCACTTCATGGTCGTCCCAGCTCTAACACTCTGACCCTTTAGAGATTGCCTCTGTTGTGAGGGAATGCCTCACCAAGGTCACTCCCAGTAACTGATCCCTGGGGAAGGAGCCTGGCCATCCAGGCCCAAATGGGCCAACTCCAAAGTGTCATTCTAGCTCCAGAGCTCCAGCCAGAGCTGATCTGGGGACTGAGTTATAACTGGACTTCTTCCTCTGCTTTTCCACAGGTGTTGACCTCAAGGGTACGTGCGTTGTAAAAACCTGCTGTACGTTAAGCTCCGTCTGTGAGGATGCTTCCCAGGGAACACTATCTGTAACAAATATCCAGTTATATGAGCTAATATTTATTGAGCACATACCAGGTTCAATGCGTGTTTATATGTATTTTTTATTACCCTAGCAATAAACCAGTAAGGTTTATAAGCAACACAGATTATTTTTTCATGGTATTAAAATCAATTATACACAATGTCATATCTTTTCAATGGATAAAGAGACAAGAAGAAACCCACATGAAACCAACATGCTGTGTTGTAACACAACATGAGGCAATGGTTTTCCTTTCTTCACTGGCCTGAATGTTATAAACATACTTAACCCCAGGGTGAAGGCTCAGATACGTAGTCCAGAGCACATGCTTTAAAAAGCCAGAGAAGGATTTAATACAGTTTAAGCTTTCAATTCAAATATTTCAAGTTAAAATTCACCAAGAGAGACACACTTCAGCTACTTAGAATTTTATTCTGTCGTGATACTGTGGATAAATGAGGGTTTTAATTTCATTTAGTAAATGTTAGTGATAGTGGTTCAAAATTTAAGTGTTTCATAATCTCAACATTTCTACTTATTCTGAATATAAGTAGAATATAATAGAATAGTAGAATATAATAGAAATCCATTAAAGACTATAATATTATTACCTCTGTATATTAAACACAAATTATTACCTCTGCATGCTAAAATGATAATACATTTGTAAAATATAATAAAAATATTCTCATTTGAATTGGGAGATTTACTCTGTGTGGTCCAGGGTGGGGTCCCACAAGTTCATGTGAGCTCTTCAGAGATGCAAATCACCTATTAGGAGCTGCTTTATTGAGTAGAGCTCTCTTTTTAAACTGCTTTTTGGTCTGGATCATTTGCTAAATCATATTTCTGAACTCACTTGGCACACCTTTTCTTTCTGCAGTTATGGTCCCCATATTTCTGAGCATATTGTATTTTATATTCAGCTCTCTTAGTGTTCTGGTTCATATGAAATGGTGCTATTTATTTATTACAAGATCTCACATTTGTTTTATCCATCACAAGTTAATGTTTGTATGAATTAGGCCCTAGAGATGTAATATCATCTTTAAAAAGCTGCCCCAAAGACAGAGAGCTGAGAATCAAAAGCAGAGTAAGAACAAATGTACATAGCCTGAGTTTCCAAGTTCATATTTCTTATATGTGACTATGTGAAAAGCTTGGATCCACAATCTGCTTTTTTCTCTCTTTTGGTCAAAAATAGCTATTAAGAGTGCCAGGAGAATGTGCAAACCATAGAGATGACTGGATAGAGATGTCTGTCCAATGACCCTGGGCCAGAGCCAGGAGAAAAAATGACAGTGATCCTGTGAAGCTATTACTCTATTTTTACCTGCTCTTAATTTCACATTTCTCAATCTTTTTCAGAACAACAATATTTGAAGACTGCATCATTTTACTGGTTGATGTTTGAACTGTAAGTGCCCCCTAAATTTACTACTCTTCAACAAAATAATCTAAGAATGTGAAATTGCTAGAGTTGCTAGCAAGTAAATCTGATTTATTCAAAACATTAGAAAGTCCCAGGTAATATTCAATTTTGCAAACTAAGATAGTTAGCAACTTGCAAACACCTGATTTTCTTGGGAGCCTAGCATCATGTCAAAATAAATCCACTTAAAGAAGCATTTGTCGAGCATTATTTTATGTGCCTGGCACAGTACTAAGCAGGAAGCATTCAAAGATTGCTCACTGTACCTGTTCTTGAAGCACTCAGCGTTAACTGAGAGGCTTTCTACAAAATGCAGGCATTAAACTATTACCAGGGCAATCAATTTTATAAGAATGGTGGGCTAAATGCTCGTTTCACTGAAGCGTCTAGGACTATATAGACGAGCCACATTTCAGGATATGTCCATTTAGTTCATTATTGGAGGCCATCTGGAGTGTGTTCAATAGAAATAAATTTTGAGGAGATGTTCAAAGGAAGAAACTCATCTTTACTCTTAGAACCCTAAGATACTTCAGCTAGACCTTAAGGTAAAACCTTAAGGTCAACTGATGTCAGCTGGCACAAAACAATATTCAGTGGCAGGGCCACTTAAATCAAGACTCTAAATATGTAAATAACCACCCAATATTATAAGAGTTTATCATCAAAATTAGAAGACAATTCTGGATATTTTTAGATAGTTTGGTAACCGCATGGCAGTGGACAGCACTGTGGAAGAAACTGTATTGGAAACCGACCATCATTACCATAATACTTCACAACATCATAAAAAATGGTTTATTTAACACCTTCATCCAACAACTTGCATCTGCTTTGTTTCCAGACCATTTTGACCATTGTCCACACTTCCAAGTGACTCATTTCAGTGATTTTTCAGGAGTTGTAACAAGTAGCTGACTTAAATTAACATCAGAAGCCACTCTAAGAAGTCTCTAAGAAGCTAATGGATCTGTGACCTAGTCATCACTGATTATCCACACCTAAATACAGCTTATGATGTGTGCGCCCCTGCCCAAACATCCTTTATATGCCAGAGGATGTTGAAATGATGTCCTGTTGGCACAGGCTCTGTTTACCACACTGCCTTGACTTCATGAGTTGGGGCACATTCTGTTTGGGTTTTGTAAGCCAAGGTCATCATTGCATAAATCAGCAGCCCACAAATTGCTGTTTCTTAGGTGACCTGATAGTCTCTGCTCACAGCAAAGGCTGAGTGAGAGTTACCCTGGGTTTCTGTGGGACGTGGCAAAGCAAACTTACTCAGAGTTCCTTGGTTGAATCCAGGAAAAAAAGTCGAGTCTAAGATGAGTCACGATTGAGCAAAAACCTTGTCTGAAACTCTCCTTAGAGGTTATGTGCTCTTCTAAAATTACACATTTGGATTGATGTATTAATGTGGCTGTATTGTGGTTGCCTGGAGATGACTTGGAAGCCACTGAGTTGGATGATGGTGTTCTTTGTCAATGATTATTTCTTCTTAGGCATCATGCTTTACTAGCACCTTTCACAGGCAGAAATATGGTTGCCCTTCCTCACCTATGAAAGAGGAGACATTTTGTATATCGCCTCCTTCATCCCTATTAGGGGACATTTAAACTCAAGGGCATTTTGTTCACTTGATAATATCCTAAAGTTTACTGTATTTGTAAATCATTTGGACTGAATATTATCACTTTGCAGAGACTAAAGAGACAGAAAATGAAGAAACAAAGAAAATCTCAAGATGGGTTTTGCTTCCAATCATTTTTGTTTTTCTTTCAGCAACTTTAACAACTACTATATATGATGTTTGGGGTGAGATTGTAGGAAGACAATGAAGATAAATAAGATGCTTGTTCTGTTTTCAAGGAGATGCTATAGGAGAGATGTCACATATAAAACAAAACTGATAGGAAGTTACTGACAAAATGAATAGGTGGTCAAATGTAGAGAGTTTGCCTACGGCAGGTGGGACCAGGGAGGGCTTTTCAGAATAGTTTTTTTTTTTTTTGGTTTGTTCCTCAAAAGAGCATAGCTATTGAATATTCGGGGACAAGAGGATGGGCTTTTTATGCTGCATAAGCCATGGCACAGAGATGGGGGGTGGGTAAAGGGGGAACTAAATGATTACTTGGCTCCAAGAAGGTTGATATGTTAAAATCAAAATGGATCTGAGCAGTTATTTAGAGGTGACAGAACATGAATAAAGATATTTCCATAGTTAACCTAAGGATTTGGGCTAATGTGATGGCATTAGAAATTAAAAGCAATACATAATTGTGAAGAAGAATGCAAGAGGAGGTACAACAGAAGATTTGGTGACAGAGTAACTGGAACCATGAGGGTGAGGCATTACCAAGAGCAGTTCTGAGATTCCGAACCTGGGTGTATGGTAGAAGAATGGCACTAAGGGCAGAAAAAAAATATCAGGAAAAGAAACTGATGTAGCCTGCAGAGAGAGGGAAATGAATTCACTTTTATATTTTTATATTATATTTAAATGTGATAACTTTTAGGTGGTAATGGATCATCCAGGTAAAGATGCCCATCATATATTTGTATTTGTGGGACATGACATCAGGATAGGTGTCAGAATCTGAGAGTTTTACAAAGTACAGTTTGAAACTGTGGAGCTAGAAAATACTGCTCTGATCTCCAATTAGGCTGTATCTGTGTAGTACCACAATTCAATATTTTTCCTCCTTTATCTTTGACTCAAAAGAGGTGAAAGAGATTTCCACTTCTGAGATGAAGTAAGTGTATACTCTTTTTCCTATTTTTCCTGCTCAGTACTACTAGAAAAACCCTGGATATTATATGTAAGACAAAAAGACTTTGAAAGTTAGAAAGAAAAAAAAAAAAACCCAATTGGCTATAGACCTTGGGACCCAAAGAACAACCAAAAGGTGAATTCTCTGGTTTTTGTGTGCCTTATATATACCCCATGCTTACAACTGGAGAAGCCACCAATCTAGAAACACTGGTGAGTACAGGCATACAAAGCCCCAATAAAAGCTCACTCTTTCTGGACAAAGGACCAGGAAAGGAAGAGCCTAGCAAGAAAGAACACTTTTAGATAATAATCACTCTACTCCAGCCAAAAACCACAAAAAATATTGTGGCCTTAGCCCCAACCCCACAGGCAAAGACTGAATAGGAAGTCTAGACTACTACACTCCCCTGGTAGTAATGAAGTGGAATGACCCCCACTTCCCTTGCTAAAGCAGAGTCCAAAAAGCCACCTAAAACTGAAGATATAAGATCCAGATTCTCGTAACATCATACCCCAAATATTCAAGTTTAAATCAAGAACATCATTCAGCATAGCAAAAACCAGGAAGATTTCAAACTGAACAGAAAAGAAAAATCAACAGTTGACAACACTGGAATGGTAGAGATGCTAAAATTATCTGACAAGCATTGTAAAGCAGTTATCACACACACACAAAATGCTTCATGGACAGTTACAAAGAGGCCTGAGAAAACTGGAAAAAAATTGATAGTCTCAGCAGAGAGACAGAAGATATAACAAAGAGCCAAGCAAAAATTTTAGAATTAAAAAACCAATAACGTAAATTTAACAACTCAATGGATAGACTCAACAGCAGAATGGAGGTGGCAGAAGAAAGAATGAGTGAACTTGAAGATAGAACCATAGAAATTACCCAATCTGAAAGACAGAGATAAAATAGACTAAATATTAAAATGAACAGAGTTTCAGGAACCTATGGGACTATAACAGAAGATTTAACATCCATGTCATTGATATTCCAGAAGGAGAAGAGGTGATGCTGAGACACTTCACCAAGGAAGACACACAGATGGCAGATGAGCACATCGTAACATTTAATGGCATATGTCTCTGTTTTGTTAAATTTGTTCATTGGTTTTGTTTTTTAGATTCCACATATAAGTGAAAACAAACAGTATTTGTCTTTCTCTGTCTGACTTAGTGAAATAAGTATAATAGCCTCCACATCCATCTGTGTTGTCACAAATGGCAAGATTTTATTCTCTTTTATGGCTGAGTAGTGGTCCACATACTACATCTTCTTATCTATTTAACTACTGACAGACACCTAGCTTGCTCCCGTATCTTGGCTATTGAAAATAATGCTGCTATGAGTATCAGGGTACATATAAGTAATGGAGGTAAAAGTTATAAATAAATGGAAAAATAATTTAAAATGTGAAGCCTTGTGATAGGTACCAATATGAGTTTTATTATATATAATTATCCCCATTATTACATTTTCATGATAATTTTATATAAGGAATTTAAGAAATTTTATGAAAAAAATTAAAAACATTTAACATTATATGTCATTAGGGCATTAGGGGTTTGCAAATTAAAACAATGATGAAATGCCATTCTACACTCATTAAAATGGCTACAGAAGCAAAAACAAAAACAAAAACAAAACACCTGAAAATTCAAATGCTCGTGAGGATGTGGAACAAGTGGAATTCTCAGTCATTGCTAGTAGGAATATAAAATGGTACAGCTACTCTGGAAAACAGTTGGCAATTTCTTATAGAACTAAAAATGTAACTACCACACAACTCAACAATTGCATTCCTGATCATTTATCTTAGAGAAATGAAATCTTATTTTACACAAGAATATGTATATATATAAAACCTTTATAGCAGCTTTTTTCAGAACAGCCAAACACTGGAAACAACCCAGATGTCCTTCAACAGATGAATGTTTAAACAAGTTCGTACATCTGTAACATGGACTGCTACTCAAGCAATAAAAAGGAATAAATTATGTATACATACAACAATCAATGAATCTCCAAAGAATTGTGCTGGATGAAAAAAATACCCCAAAGTTATATACCATGTTTCTATAGCATTTACATAACTTTGTTGAAATAAGAAAATTATAGAAATGAAGAACAGATTAGTGGTTGTCACAAGCTAAGGAGGGCATGGGAGCAGGAGGGAAACGGGCAATGGCTATAAAAGGGTAATATGAGGGATCCTTGAGTTTACGGGAAAGTTCTTCCTGTGTCTTCACTGTATCAATAGCCATATTCTCATTGTGATGCTGTACTATTGTTTTGCAAACTGTTACCCTTGTGGGAAGCTGGGGAAAGTACCTCTGTTATTTCTTACAATTATATATGAATCTATAATTATTACCCAATAAAAATTTAATTAAGAGCAAACAAACAAAAAACAATCAGAAAATATGAAGGTTAAGATCTTCTTAGAAACATTAACTTGTCCAACACTGATTATATATAATTCTTGGACTGCTGATCAGTGTTCTAAATGTAACTTTATTATAAGGCCCCCCCAAAAGTTAGGAAATCAATGCTGCTATGAAACCCTATGTTTGACTTTCTTGAGTGATGGAGATTTAAATCTGTACTCCTGAAATGTCATTAGCATGTGATCCCTGTAATTTAATAAAACAAAACTGTTCCAAAACTGAAGGTGAAAAGAATAATATTGAAAAAGCACTAATGAAGGAGAATTATTGTCATATACATAAATACAACTGGGAGGATGAAGCAATATGACTTTTTGTATGTAAATACTTTTTTCAAGGAAACTAGAAAATTCATATTTATATGAAAATGAGTAATAAATATTTACATAATCTTTAAATCTTAACATACTGATAGAGTATGAGACAAAAGTTTGCAGTTATGCTTTCCTTTCTTATTTTTCTTTCTTCAATTTTATGTTCTAGTTTAAAACCTCCCAGGTAAAAATCGAACACACAAAATTTGTCCTATAGAGTATCACTCAAATATTAAATAAAAACTGTTTAATGATTTAAAATAAATACTAAATGATTTTTAGTGTATTCTTTTTTTGTTTGTTTGTTTGTTTGTTTTGCGATACACGGGCCTCTCACTGTTGTGGCCTCTCCCGTTGCGGAGCACAGGCTCCGGACGCACAGGCTCAGCGGCCATGGCTCACGGGCCCAGCCGCTCCGCGGCATGTGGGATCTTCCTGGATCAGGGCACGAACCCGTGTCCCCTGCATCGGCAGGCGGACTCTCAACCACTGCACCACCAGGGAAGCCCTAGTTTATTCTTTTAAACATACAAGAATTTAATTGTTTTTCTTGGATTTTTGTACCATAGCTGATTGGAAGGGTTTTCTTTAGATATTAATAAAATATGTAACACTTCTGGCTTCTTCACTTTAATAAAAGTGATTTTTCTACCCCCAGATAATTATATGAATGGTCTTTTATGGTGGGATAGGATTGAAATAGCCTCTAACCTGCTCTCTGTGCCCCAGGCTCACTGAAAATCAGGTAAATCCTCAAAACCCAAAGACCCTGCAGGATCTGGCTACCACGGGTGTCAAATGGCCCAAACTCAACATTCTTCCCATCACTTGTTCTGCTACTGATACAGTGGTCTCCTTTGTGTTCTTCAAGGACATTCAGCACTTTTCCACCTCAGGACCTTTGCATATACTTTCCTTCTATCTGGAATGTATTTCTCTTAATTATCCACATGATTTGTTCCTTCATTTCATTTAGGCCCCTGCTCAAATGCTCTCTTTTCTGAGTGTTCTATCTGAAATAGCACACTGTTCCCATTTCTCCCTACCCCTTTAACCTGCTGTTTTATCAAGAACACTGACATATCATTATATAATTGTTTGTTTTGTTCCCACCACCAGAATGTAAGCCCTAGGAGAACAAAAACTTTTTCTTACTGCTGCTTCTCCAGTGTCAACAACAGCGTACAGCACACAGTAGGTGCTCAATAAATATTTGTTAAATAAATGAATCACGTAAGTACACCTACATTCTATGATCTGGCTGATCTCTCAAAAATACTTCTTTATGGATTTCAGACACCTTAAAAAAAAGGGTTCCTAATTTCCTCTACTGAGCATAGAATACTTTTGGAATGCCCTGATATGAGATCTGAGGTCCCTGACATGTAGTCCAAGCCACTTTCTTTTCAGTTTCTTCTTTGATTTCCACCTTAAATAAATCCTCCAATTTAACCTGCTAATTATTTCCTGACTTTGTCATGTTTGTCACTAGTTTGTAGGGTGACCAACCATCCTAGTTTGCCTAGGACTGCAGAGTTTCCTAGAACACAGGACTTCTAGTCCTAAAATGGGAAGGTTCCAAGCAAGCTGGGATGAATTGGTCACTTTAGTACATAGACATCTTACTCTTTCCCTTGGCTGGAAAGCCTCTATTCTCCTCTTAATTTATCAAGGCCCCCTGACTCCAGTAAGGCCAACTCAAGCTTTACATCTTCAGCAAAGCCTTTGCAGTCTCTGCTACACTCCACAATGTCTTATCCTTACATTTGGTAGCAATTCTTGTTTACTATTTTAGCAAATATTATTAAAGTTTTAAATGTATCTGTCATTCACATATATATGTATATACATATATATATATATACACACACACACACACACACACATATACATAGGTATGTGTGTATTTTCTCTCTCTCCAATCAAATTTGTCCCTAGAAAGCAGGAACTATACCTCATTTTTGTATATGTCTAACCATCTAGCACAGTGCTTGACATGCAGTAAATATTCAACAAATGTTATTGTTGCTGGATATATTCTGTCTCTTGAAAGTTGACTGTCTCATATGGATACATCATCATCTGGTAGGCTGCTTGGAGAAAGTGTGAGGTAAAGTTTAAAAACCCAGGATGCATGGCTTTGGCGGAACAGGGGATTATTTTAGTTTAAAATAAAAGAAATAGAAAAAGTACAGATTTGGACTGAGATGTCCCCTTTGAAAAAAATGTCTGATGTTTCTTCTCTTGTTCCATGCCGAATATGGCAAATCCATGAAATGTCCTATGGATAAAGTTTAAATTGGCGTCTACACAATGCCAGAATATGTGGTAAAAAGGGGGGAAATATAATGAAACATCTTGATGACTTACAACACACCATGTTCTAATATCTGGCAGTATCCTAAAGACCAACTGAAGTTTTCACTTTTCATCTCACGATTTTGGTGCTGTGTAGACAACAGTCCAAGAACTGCAGCAGTCGGAAAATTGCCACAGTGAGGCTGAATTTTACTGGCTTAGCAATGAGGGGAAACTCACATACTGCTTGCCAGAAAAATAACTGGCTTTAGTTGGTGCTATTAGTCTCACGCTTTTTAGGAGCACTTAATTTAAAACAAAATTGTGGGCTTAACTCCCACCCTAATGTTTTGAGACTGCTGTAATAAGCAAATATTCA
Organism: Pseudorca crassidens; assembly: GCF_039906515.1. Taxonomy (NCBI): domain Eukaryota; kingdom Metazoa; phylum Chordata; class Mammalia; order Artiodactyla; family Delphinidae; genus Pseudorca; species Pseudorca crassidens. The sequence continues at coordinate 60,651,408 of NC_090314.1, read as the reverse complement.
AAGTGTTCTTTATCCAAGCCAGTGGGTAAGCTTCTGGTTCAAGCTACATCTAGAACAAAAAGATTTTCATTTGGTGAGTGGTGATCCCTGCTTTAGCACAAGCAAACACATCAAGATGCATTCAGGCTTACAGCACAGAAATTTGTGAGCGGTAAGGTTTAACCTGACAAAATAATCACTATGGAAAAGCAACTTACAAATCACACTAGCCACCAAAATAGAAGCTTGGTTTTCTAACCGGCTCGTCATGGAAGCCCTGAAACAATATGAGGGATTGTTAATAGCGGTTTAGAATTACTATCTCACGTCGGCCCCTTAAACCTGAATTCTGACCCAGTGCTACAGAGCATGCGACACTTCAGCATTTGAAGGACGTCGGGATTAATCCCTTCCACACTCAGAGTATCTTAAAGACCGTATTATATTTGTGAGTATAAACCTTTGCCTTTTCAGTAATGACGTTCTGGCTTTAATCTTTGTTTCAACTCCATCAGAAACATGGTTTACTTGGATAAGAGTATATTGGAAAAACATAGGACAGAAAATGCCTTCTAAAATGAGTGAAATAATGCAAAGTTTTTTTATTTTCCTCCACCAATGCTATCGTCATTTTCTTCAGCTAGGTGATCCTGTCCTCTGTGATATTATTTAGAGGCAAGTCAAGTTTTGCCTTGCTTCTTTTCTATTGTAATCAGAACATCTAACATGGCATCTACCCATTTAATGCATTTTAAGTGTACAATCTAGTACTGTTAACTATAGGTCCTTAGAATCTATGCCTCTCTCACAACTGAAACTTTATACCCCTTGAACAGCATCTCCCCATTTCCCCTCCCCCCGGCACCTGGCAACTCCCCTTCTATTCTTTGCTTCTATGAGTATGGCTAGTATAGAGACCTCATATATGTGGAATCTTACAGTATTTGTCCTTCTGTCACCGGCTTATTTCAATTAGAATAATGTCCTCCAGGTTCATCTTAACAAGACCATAGATATCCATCTCTGCTGAGAATATCATGGGACAGAATTTTACTAAATCAACAATCCTTTTAAACACACTCTGTGTGGTTACGAGAGAGGAAAGTGGGGGAGAAGGGATAAACTGGGAGCTTGGGATCAACATACACACGCTACTGTATATAAAATAGATGACTGGTGAGCACCTCCTGTACAGCACAGGGAGCTCTTCTCGATCCTCTGTAATGACCTACATGGGAAAAGAATTTTTAAAAGAGTGGATATATGTGTATGTATAACTGATTCACTTTGCTGTACAGCAGAAACTAACACAACATTATAAATCAACTATACGCCAATAAAAATTAATTAAAAAATAAACAAATACACTCTGTGTCAAGGAAACAGAAGCAAAGCCAAACCAAGAGGTGAATTTTCTGATGAATCTCGTCAAGCAAAGGAACCAAGTTGGAATAAAGGGCTCGTACGGGGCCTTTTACAGTGTTAGATAGTCTTCTTTGTGAAGCCTGTGGCTCTTGTTTTATCATATACTGTAATTTGGTTTAAAAAATGCATAGCTGAGGTTAATATAATTAAATGAAAGCTATTGACTGAAATGATTGGAATGTCTGAGTGGCCACTAGTCAAATCTTACTTATTTTCACTTCCCACTTGTCGGATAGACGGTGCGTGATTACAGGATGGAAATGAGTCAGCTCTCTATTCCGACTGTACAGTCCCTTCACTTTTACAAGGTCAGCCTCATAAATAACATTCCTAGAAGTGAAACAAAGTTGCATGTAATTACTGATAGGGGTAAATGTGTGTCTCATCCTTACGGTATCATTTAGACCAAAAATAATTTGAGAAGCAAAGATATAATACATTCCAAATCAGAAAAACAAACAAGGAAACAAAGCTATTGTTTTCTGTAGAGAGAGCAGAAAACTAGTATCAGAATCTACAGATGTTCTTTTCTCTGAACTGTAGGTTATCTCTCAGCAAACAATTTCTACCTTCTATTTTAATGAAGCAGTAAAGAAATACTTGGTGCACATTCAACATAAACATTCTAGTATCACCGATGGCAGCTGTTAGACAATTTGAGACTGAAAATCACCGTGAGTGGTGGGGTGGGTTTGCGGGGTGAAGCCTAGATGCTCTGTCTGTTCTGCCTGGCTCACTGTCTATCTCTACCAGTTACAAACCTTGAGGATAACTTTGGGTAAGATTCTTCACCTTTCCATGCATTCATTGTCTATTGTGTAAAATGGCAATAACAATAACTATTTTATAGGGATTTCGCAAAGAGTACATGAGTGAATGTATGTAAAATACTTAGTATAGCACTGGCACGTTGTGAGTTAGTAAGGGTATGATGTGAAGGGCTTGGATACACTTCGTAATGTGTAACATTCATTTCAGAAGGAAACGTATCAATGAAAAATGCTTTATATTATGTTTGTTTTTTAAAAGACTTCAGTTCTAAGACCATGGGGTAAATAAACTGCAAGTCAAATGAGGGAGCAGTGTAAAAAGAGGGGAGGAGTGAGGAGGGGGAACTCGAGTAGTTTAGAGAAGTCACACGCCATAACAAGTATTCTGAAGGAAGAGCAGTGTCTGTGACAGACAGCATCCCTTGCTTTTTACTGAATCAGAGCCTGCTGTACTCAGCCAGTCCAAGCTATACCACACCAGACCTCTCATTTCTGTTATTGTTTCATCCCTGTTTTAAAAAAAGAAATCAGCTGCACAATGTAGAGACAATGTCCAAGTCTCAAAGATTGTATTTGTCCTGGGGTCTCCCCCCATAGATGATCCCAATAGGGGACCCCATTGGTGGAACATCATGAATCAGGCGGCCATGGCCAAGGAGGTAGGTGGCTGCTGATGGCTGTGGCCCATTGGAAATGGCTTTGGATGACTGCCAGGTTGTGTGTAAAATTGTGAAATGTTTGAAACAATACAGTCTTTACAATGTTATAAAATACTAGGGTGGTTAGAGCGGGGCTGCAGACTGGCGCATGGCCAATAAAACCTCAGGATTCCAGTCAGCTGTAACCTGGAGCTTAATGTTTTCTGAGGTGTTCAAGGTCATCTCTCCCCAACGTCTTGCAGGTCAACTCAGTTTTATAAGCTGCCTCATTGAGCTTCTGCTCTCCAATCACCCTCGTTCAAAAAAACTTTAGTCAATTTGTTTCCAAAATCCCCCCTCAAAAAAGTCATTTTGAGGGTTAACCTTAAAAGTGTTACTTAGGAAAATGTTTCTAACAGTTGAACTTGCTTCTTGTTTTTCCCTGTTTAACTAGAACATGCTTGCTATTTACATGCTGCTAAACTTGAAAAACAGAAAAAGAGATCACCTCTAACTCCATCACCCTAAGGCAACTGAACTGAACTAGTGTTTTTCACTCTAGTATTTCTTCCAGTGTGTATCTTACATATTTATGATCATATTGAATTTATAATTTGTAATCATCTTCTCTCAAACTTTATATCAAAATTCTGTTTTGTCTGAATACCATTTATTTCTTAAGTATAGTATTAGTGGCAGAATCATATTTTATTTTGTATTTAATCATTCTCGTATTACTGAATATTTATCTTGTTTTCTTTCTCAGAGAGGGTGCTATGTTAAATAGTGTTTCTATTTACATAAAGCTTTTCTGTATTTAGTATTATTGCCTTAGGATAAATTTCCAGAAGTGACATTAAAGGGTCAAGAGAGAGAGTCATTTTTAGAGTCTTGACAAATGGTGACAAATAGCTTTTCCAGAGGGTTTTTTCCAGATTTGCAGCCCATCAGCAAAGTATGAGAGGGTTCACTTCAGCCCCTCAGCAATACTTATTGCAATACTTATTATCAGCAATACTTATTGCAATACTTATTATCAGCAATACTTATTGCTGATACTTATTATCAGCAATAAGTAATAGCAAGCATTCTTCTAAAGAAAGCAAATATGCTAATATTAAAAATGAAAAGTTGTCCTGTTCCCAAAATGTATCAGTCGAGAGATGGAAGTACTCAGCAGGGTTACATAGAAAGGGTCAGGGAGCTACTTCATGGGTGCTTTGTTTTCAGTTTGTCCTCCAAGCAAAAGTAGTTCTTCTAAACAAAAGGGAATAATTCATAGTAAATGAAACAATGAGGACAGAGAGAACATAAGACAGAATACTCCGGATAGCGAGACAAAGCATCTACTACAACTTTATGCAGGGTTCCCAGGTAAGGAGTCAAGCAGCCGCCCTTGGGAAACCGTTGATAAATGTAGAGCACTTGAAAAGCAGAATCTGAGGAAGTGTACGAGCAAAATTGTAAGCACGCTCTACAATTGTAACAGAGGCTTTGAATCAAGAAGAGGATGCCCCAGTAGTAACAGTAAAGGAGAAGAGAAGGATACGAAATGAGGAAAAGGAACTCAGAAAACGAATTCAGACCTGAAGAGAGACACTTAATCACTCTTCCATGCGACTTAAATATCACGGCCACCTTCATAGAGAGAACTGGTAGGAGAATTCCTGGCAACATTAGAGTTTATTGTTGACGTCTACCTAAATAACTGTCATAAAACTTACATGGTTGCTATTCCATTCCAGAATGTTCTTTGGCCAAGTCCTAAGTTAATAAATCCCTGTTAAGTAACTGTATATATCCGGGTTAGTGGGAAGGCACCTTGCTAAAACAGTTTAGGTTTTGCTACTTAAAAAAATAAAACTGATAAACACTTCCTTTCAAGGAATGTTGGCATATTTTTGTCTAGATGTACTACAAATTATGTTTACTTCCCTGGACATGGTGTTCCCTCTTTTGCCATTATTAGAGACTCTAGCTCTAGAAGGGAATTTCTTGTGCTTACTCTTATCCTTTGCTTTTCTTCTGAAGGGAACAGTGTAGAGTCTTCCGTAAGAACTACCATATCAATTTCTGAGCTGAAGTGCTTTTGAAAAATGATCACGGAAATGCTCGTGCCTTTTAGTGTTTGTATTTAACCGACTTTCGTAAGATGTAGGGTTCTTCCCTGATTGTATTTGCCCTTACCTTTCTTCATCATCTAGGCTCTGGGTGACTTACACATATATTTTTTTCTCTCCGGTTCCCATGATGTTCTATCAGCCATGAGGGATTTTTTTCCCCTCTCTTGCTGATAAAAAGGAAGCACAACAGCTCCCACCCATGATTCCTTCATTTTAAGCAAAATATAATCTAAAAGGAAAATCAAGACTATATCAGATGCTCTGGTTTCAGCAAAACTAGACATTTTCCAGATGTTGGGCACTTGAAATCTTCCATCTGCAACATAGTGTGTCTCGATTTCAGTTCTGACCTCTGTTACTTAGCTGAGCACTTAACCTCTCTGTTCTTCAGTCAGCTCATCTCTAAGACAGAGATAAAAATAACACCCACCCCTATAACCATTAGAGAGAACTAAATGAGTTAATCAGTGAAGTGCTTAGGGCAATGCCTACCCTGAGGAGTAGCACACATTAAACGTGAGCTACTGATATAAATAAAGCCTCGGATCACCCTCTCACAGGATCACAGCGCTCTTTCTTTGCTTTGAATCTCCTTCAAATGTTCCCCATTGTGCAAGCATCCTCAGCTTATGCATTTCCAAAATCTTTGTATAACTTCTTACCAGCAATATTTTTCCCTTTCCCCTCCAGTGGATTGTTTCAGTTTGGACTATGTATACCATTCTATTCTAAATAAACATAAATCCCAGCTCACGAAGTCTCTTGACATTTGTGAGGGTATATATAATTTCATTAGCTAAAATATCAAGTTTATTTTCTTAACTAAATGCACCCATATAAGTAAGAGGAATCTAATATAAAATCAGTAACCAATGAAATCAATACTAAATTAAGTATTCCTTAATGAGTCTTCAAATTCTTGTTTTAGGTGAGGGTAAATTTATGTTTTAAAGTGACCTTATTATGACACGATGCTAGGCAGTACAAGCTAATGCAAGTGACTGTTTTCATGTCTTCTCTCTTATTTATTAGTATCCTTCTATATCATAGATTATATATGCTATTGCTGAAAGGAGTAAAAAGTGCTTCCTTTAATTCAGGTCCATTAGCATTCCAACATTTTAATGACTCTGTCCACATTTTAAATCTCTTTAAAAAAAATTCTACTATAATTAAGCAAAACAGGAGATTGATGACCGATTGCAAAGCAGCTATGTCAAAAATAAACAGAGCTTTGGATTCAACGAGCTTTCCTTTTTCCAAACGTTGCTGTGTAAATAAACACACCCCTTGTCCCCATGTCCTCTCCATATTTCACACACATAAAATTATTCCCAATTAGCTGTTTCTCTATTTGCCTCTTTTTCTCATTAAAATCATCCCCAGAGCTTAACCATCTTCATTCACTGTGCTGTCTGAAAGTCTTCTGTACTGCCAAGCCTGTCCTCTTGAAGATTTTACATTTACAGCAGACTGACTCAGTAAGTACACTTTGGAAACTCTGGGGAACAGCTCAACCCAATGCCTGTCTTGATGCCTGGCCAACGGGCTCAAACAACAAACATAAAAGCTGAATCTGTACTTCCATTCAGTTATGAGGTTGCCAAGTTCGTTTTCCTGATGCTGTACCTACAGTATATCCATCTCCCAATGTCTCAGACGCACTTCATTAACTTTGTGACATCAGCCTCTGATGTTATGAACTCAATTTTGCTAATATAAATGATACAGTACTATATAGAAATTTAAGAAGTTGTAACATTAGAAGTCTCTAGAAGATTCCCATAACAGTTAAAGAACAAGGAACCCGAATTCCCAGAACCAATTCTTGCTGGGAAATAATTCCTTATATATAATCTTAAAGCTATTCTCCCTCCCCTCAGGCCTCTGTTTCTGATTCTCATTTATGTTGCAAATAGCTTTTAATGATAGAACAGGGAAATATATTGTGGTTTCACACATTCAGGGATTTTATGGTCACTTATTCCTAACTAGGAGATAGAGACACATAGCAGAAAAGTTTCTTTTTTCTTTAAATATAAACCAGTTTAGTATATTATGCTCTTTGCTATAGGGGTATATTTAAGAAATAACACGATTTGAAGACCATGAATGTTTTTTTAATGGCAAGCCTCTGTATCAGTAAGGATGGGTTTACAAACAAGCCACTAAATTAATTAGACTGACTAATTTGGAAACTCCAATTTGCCACCATGAATCTATGTTATATACCACAAGGAACATGGAAACTATGCACTATTGTCCCCGCAGAAGCCATGAATATTTTGTCCAGCACCAATTATGCCTCCCAAAACGTAGCTCATCTCAAAAAGACAAATGTAAGATTCAAATCTCTCTTCCCATCTTTTCCTCTTTTTGAGTTTAACAGCTGTCAGCGATAGCACTATATGTTGGTTAATGTATACATCATGAAAAAGTGCAGGCAGGATTGGGAAGAAATGAAGACATTAGTCGGCCTGGATGCAATTCCTAGCATTACCGTTATTTAACACATGACTTTGAACAAATTACCTAACAACTCAGGGCCTTAAATTTCTCTGTGTAAAATGGGAAAAGAATTCACATAGAGCTGTGATGGGGAATAAATGGTACTTAAAATAAAATGGTACTGTACATGTGCCACAATTACAACAGTTCCTGGTGCTCAGTAAAGGTGGTTAGATAGACAGATAGGGAATTTAGTTACTAAGATATCCTTATAGTTTAATATTTACTGAATCAAAGCAATGAAGACATAATCGTCCTTAAGCATCTCTAATGCTAGCACTGATCCTAATTTCAATTGATTTCTCCCATACCCCACCTTCTAAATCCAAAACATATTCATCCTCTGGAATGTGAGTGTGATGCCGTCTTTGTTGTCAATCTAAGTATCAATGCATGGATTGAGAAGAGAAGTAGATGGCAGTAATTATTATCACTCTTGGCCCAGGGTCTTCAAATGACCCATATGCTCTTAGAGAAGTCACAAACCTTCATTTTTAACATGAGGTTTTTTGTTTCTGTGTTTTTTATCTGCCTTTTCTGTCTCACCGGATCTTTTATATCCAGCCCCTTCTCTCATGAGGGCAAAGGGCTGCAGTTGCCCATCGAGCTCATAACTGAAGTGCTCAACAGAGACCTTCCAACATGATTCATCGTTTATGTATACACGCTGTTCGCATCCTCTAGAGAGTAAACAACTCAAGATCTGTCTTTGGGTCCCCACCAGAGCCTACCACAGAGTCCCTGGGAACACTTGCTGAATTAAGTTAAACAATAAATGTGAAAATAGCATAGTATAACCATATGGAATGGTGGTCAAGATTGAAAACTAGGTTGTTGGATTAGTATTTTAGTGGAACAAGTGTGTCTCTTTCAGTAAGGATGCCAAATTCCCACATTTGGATTCAAACACTTGGCCATCATTATTGATTTATGCCAGGTATTTTCCTATGCTATTTTTACTTTATGGTTGATTTTATGGTGAGATTCAAAGAGCATCAATAGACTAGCATAGTGCTTAACCCAAAGATGGGTAATTCAAATATTTAACTTTAAAAACAAAAACAATAGGGAGAGTGGGATTGACACATACAGTCTTGACACTATGTATAAAATAGACAACTGATGGGAACATACTGTATAGCACAGGGAATTCTACTTAATGTACTGTGGTGACATAAATGGGGGGAAAATCCAAAAGGGAGGGGATATATGTATATATATATATATGGCTGATTCATTTTGCTATGCAGTAGAAGCTAACACAACAACATTGTAAAGCAACTATACTCCAATAAAAATTAATTTACAAAAACAATAAGGGAAAAAGATACAAAGTATCTTGGTGGAAGTAAGTTTGTACCTCTCGTTACGACTATTATATGATCTCTTTTTCTACTATTCCAAATAATTTCAGGGGAAAATTGTAATAATCGTAGACATTGTGCTTATGAGACTTGAGGCTTGAACTGAGTAGACTAGATTCGCTCAAACGTCAGCAGGATTAATGCAACACATCCCAGAAATGAATGAAGCATAATCTGTTCTCGGATAGATCTCACTTCACTCCCTGAGAGCCATGAATAGTATTTATTCCTAATGCAGCTAAATGGGAGAATTAAACAGAGGAGTAAACGTACCAGTGGCAGGTATTCTGCTCCTGGCAGGTCTCTAATTCTATTTCCCATTTGACATATCATTTCATTTCCATTTTCCCTACATGTAATATGGGAACGTTCCATAATAAACGGTCCTCTAATTGGCCACTTCTTTGATTGGCATTTTTGATTTTTTTTCAAGGAGTCTATCCGTCGTCCCTTTCACAAATTGCAAAAATAAACGAAAAAACTGAACCGCCTGCCATTGTTGGGCAGAATTTTCTGAATTTGTCTTGAAGCCAAGAGAATTTATCTGACTGTCTGGGGAGTATCGAGGCAGATCTCTTATTCTCAAACAGATACCAAAGTTGCCTGAACAAATGGTTTGTGTTAGTCGGAGAAAGACAGTGAATCTAAACCATGTGCCTCTGGACCTTGTGGTTTCAAGTTGAACCACAAGCAACAAGAAGAACTGTCAGTCTCTAGTCTTGATTTCAGCCAAGCTCATGGGGAAGAGAAAGACTGTCAGTACCACCTCGCGTTGTCTTAATACGGAGACCTGGGAGCTCGTGCAGCACTGGCGAGCCCGCAGTTGTGTGAAAATTAAGAGATGGGATTCAGGACAGCAACCAGAGGGACATAATGAAGATATACAATGTTTCTCCATGGGCATCCCCACGCGGTAAAGGTAGCAAATGGAAGCCTTTCTGAGGAACAGAAACAACCCAGGGAGGCAAAGGAACATAAAAATCTGGCGTCGTCTTATAGCTATCATAAAGCTGAAGGAAAACATCCTAGAAGAATTAGTTTGGAGACCCAAGACGGTTAAGGTTACTAGACCAGAAAAACAAGAAAGACAAATTTCTAAGTGGTACCATTTATCAAACTCCAAAAGCAACGTGGGGACGTTATAAAGGACATTAAGTGCTATTTTATATCACAAAGGCGAGAGGATCATTTAACCGCGTATAAGTGCTGCTTCCTCGGTGAATACAGGCATGCCTTAACCAAGCCATTTAGAGTACCAAAAAAAGACTCTGAACAATGGAGTAAGGCTTACTTTTAAGTTATCTAGCACTGCAAGGGATAGTAAAAGTGGCTTCTGCCTCTTCTACCTTGCCTTCTCCCTCTGAGATAAAGAGCTTCTTTATCTCAGAGGAATTTATTTTAAGCAGCCAGCATGTCCATCAGTTTAGGGAAAGGAACAAAGAGCAACCAAGAAAAGTAAATATTCGTCACAATTCACGTTAAATGTTCTGATGTGGAAAACTGTCACAGGCTCCAACACCTCTACGTAAGCGACAACAGAAATCAAATAGTGACACAAATGTTCCATTAGCGTTAGTAAGAATAGTTTTATGTCTCAAATTAGAAGTGCTAAATTTATTATTGTGATATACCAGGAACAAAAATCAACTACAACTAGAAAGTGGACTAGGTGAATTAGGAGAGAATTATATATATATGAATGATACAAATTATATAAGATATACTGCATTTCCAGAATTAAACAACTTTTGGGGACTCTGATGATTTACAGTACAGAAGGGATAAATTTAAATGACTTAAATGACATAAACATTTTACCCAAGTTTCTAAGAAATTTGTTAGCTTGAGGTAATATAGATCTCATGCTGCCTTAATAAAAGTATCTAGGAGATGCACACAAGTCTCCATTCACCTCTGTCTTCTGTTTTTTCAAGAGATGAGCTCACTGAAGAAAAAAAGACCGTCCTGTCAAAAGCACTGAAAAAAATCCTTTAAAGAGAAAAATAGGAAAGCAATCTATTTTTCAAGGTATTTCTAGGCTCACTGTTTTGAACAATGATTCTCAAACTTGCCTGTAAATTGAGTCAATAGAAATTGTTTTAAAAATATTTTGATACCTGGACCCCAACGCAGACAAAATTATAATCTTGGATGGGGCCTGGATATCAGTTTAGATAATAGATATTTTCTGGGTGAAAAAGATTATTAAAATTACTGCATTAAGTTATGTTATTAATATGAATAGAATTATCATATCAGACTCAACTCTACAACGTGCAGGCAAACCTTGACATAAGCATAGCTGTCACTTGGACTGTCATGCCATGCCCGTGCTCTGATCAATAGAGATAACCCACACAGGTAGATTACCTGCCTTTTTGGACACTGTAAGAATTAGAATAATTTCTGGTAATTTTAATTAGCTGAAGAGCAGAATTAGATAAGTCATCGTTCGAAAGCACATTCCAAAGCACAACTTTGTTAAAATAAAACTAACTCAAACAATACACACAGAAGGCTCCCAAAGAGTCAGTGACAACAATCCTTACAGACCCATTAGCTCAAAACTAAATTTGAGTCCACATGTCAGTCGGTATTTATTAACCACCTACTACGTGTCAAGCACATGTGGAATTTGTCAGTCTATATCCTAACGCAACAGAATGTTCTCAGAATTGCTAACTCATTCCAAGACCTATGTGGACTATAATGCCTGATCACATTTAAATTCTGCAAATATCTATGTTACAGTGCTAACCACTGTATAAAGCAAAACGTTCTCAAACACCATCATATCTTATCCCTAGTTAATTAACCAAATTGTAAACATTGTTTTCTTATGTAATTCTGAATGTCTTGGTCACGCTCAAAGTAAATTGAAAATTGCTATTGTGATATCTAGTTTTGTAAATATTTTATATTTTAACATTTCTGAAGTTAAGATGTAACAAAGTACGCATCGGGTTAGGGCTTATTTGCTCTCGCGTGAGTCTCCTCAACCCTAAAAACTGCTCATTAAATCAAATTTACGTCTTTAAATGGAAGATTCTTTAGAACGGTGTGAGGCAGAGGTTTTCCTAACTAATTCAACAGCTCAATGCATATACCATTCATGTAAAGTAGAAAAGGAAAAATGAAGTACAAAGAACATCATTTTATAATTCTGCTGCTGGACACAGCTCAAATCTTATGGCAGGATACTCCATATTATCAGTTTCCAGCAGGTGGCATCTCATACTTTTCAGTTAGTCATTAAAGAGCATATAGGAAAGAGGTATCCCCGCCTGGGTAGCACATGGAACTCAAAACCATGCCTGTGTTTCATGAATGTGCACGTGCCACACAGTCACCTAGAATGGGAATTTCTACAACTGGTCTCAGCATGTGGTCACTAAGATTGCCCACAAGCGTTTGGTATTTTCAGCAGGACCAAAGCATAACGTGCATTTTAATGACAGTACTCCCTGTTTTAGAACAGTCTGCACAACATAATTGTAGTGTAAGGTGGGAATTAGTAGTCTTAAACAAGTACTGTAGGTGGGGATAACATGTGTATTAAAATAACCAAAACCACTGTCTCTGTTTTTCTGTAGATAAGCCTCACACAGCTATGATTCACAGTACTGTAAAGCTTTCTTTCAGGAGAAAATCTTGCAGTACTTAACTGTGCCTTCTGCTGAGATAATTCAATGTGTTTACCTGTGTTAAAAATGTGATTACAACAACATTTCTATTTAGCACTTTAATGAATAAAAAGACACACTTTAACATATAATCTTTATATACTAGGTACCTTGTCTTGTCTAATAGTTGCTTGAAGAAAGAGAAATCTCATGTGGCAATAGCTAAGCATGTCTTTTTTTATAGTATTTTGTTAGACTTTGTGGCATCCTTCTCCCCTCCCTGTTTCTTAAATTATCCAATATGACTTTTTCTCAGCAGTCTTATTTGTTGTTAATTTTCAGCTAATGATGTTAGTAAGCAGAAAGGTTACCAAGGGGTAAAGAAACACCTCATTTGTTTCAATCATCAGCCCTGAAAACCCATAACAGAGATCAGCATGAAAGGATTGCATTTTGATCTGTACTGGGTCTTCAGTTTGATGGGAGTTCTATTAAAATCAAATTGGGGAAATAAAATCATGCTTTATTGATATATAACAAAATCAGTACTGAAAATAAAGTTGTTATTCTTTAACAGTAAAAAAAAAATCATGCTTTACAATCATACAGTTCTAATTTTTTTTAAGTTTAGATGACATCATGAAAGATGGGACACAACAAATTGGAACTGAATGACCCAAAAAATAGAAACAACAACAGGTAACATGGGGAAGTATTTCCAGCAAGAACTGATAAAAGGTAAACATGGTTCTGATGCTATAATGGAGAGAAAAATTCCAGTGGAGTAATTATTTGGAAGGAGTTAATAACAGAATTTGTCAAGTGAATAAATGTGGGGATTCAGTTAAAAGTAATAGTTGAGTCCACGTTGGCAGGATGCTGGCATCAAAAAAACGCAACGGAGTACCAATCTTAGAGGACGGATTAAAATAGCTGTTTCAGGTTTTGCTTGAGCTGAAAGAAGGACATTACAATAGAAACGTCTAGAGAGTAGTTGCAAACGTGGGTCTGGAATTCAAGAGAAATTGGGGCTGGAGCTTACGGTTTAAGAGTCTTCCCTGCAGAGATAATAGTTGAAAACTCCATGATGGGTAAAATCTCTAACATAGAGACTATGAAGTGACAAAGGTAGAATCAGGGGGGCCACAAAAGTAAATGGAATTTGGGATAGACTGCTCTTCTATAATGTGTATGGCTTGAACTTCTATAATGTGAGGTCAACTGTACCACAACTGCATCTAATAATGAGTTAAGAGGAAATGTTTCCTTCACTGTGTTCATGTTATGTGAGTCTATATGACTTAAGATCACACTTACTTCCCTAGTACTTCTCAAAAAAGAAAAGAGAACCTAATTATAATGTATGTATTTGGATCAACTGTTCAACATTTTCCCCCAAATGCATGATTTCCACTCTTCCTTCTCAACCAATGACCAAATCCTTTTAAAGAGAAAATAAAGGTTATTTTACTTTTTACATTAAAGAATGACTCGTGTAATTCTGCCTAATTAAAAGGCCGCTATCTCGTCATTCCTAGACAGTTCTAGCAAAACCAAAGATTTAGAATATTGACCAATTGAACTGTCCTCATAGGTAACGTGATCCCTATTTCAGTTATTAGCCAGTGAAAAATGTATGATCTGGATGATTTAAAGGGGTCACATCTGTCTTTTACAGCAATATTTTTTAGGATCATCTGGGGATAAAAGAAAGAAGTGACTGACTATCAGAAAGAAAAACCTCAACTCTATGTTTATTCCCAGATGGAGTCCAAGATGACCGCATGAGCAAAAGCAGGATGTGTGTCTCTGTTCTATCCTAGATTCCCTCATCCTCTCAGGTCCTTTTGCATCTACTCCACACCTCAAAAAGCTGTTCCTGTGTCTGAAATTCACCCTGCAGAATAGAATAAATGAAACAACTTTACACATAGTTTACTTGGGTGGCCAGAGGGCATGGGGATAGGCAGAGTTGAATTTTATCTTGGAGCACGTCAAACCCAAAAGACTGAACTTTCTAAAACATTGGTAAGCAACTTTCCAGCAACCACCCAACCTTTGGAAGTTTTGGGGTGGGGCAAGTTCAAGAAAACCTTTTAGAGTTTCACTGATGTAAACTGGGCAAAAGGAGGAAGACGACAGTGCTGTGGCGGAGAGTACGAAGAGGAAGAAGCTGGGGATTGCAAGTCATTTTGGGAAGAGCCTACCCTTCACAGAAGTTTAAGTGATGTTAGTCTGCACCCCCCATAGCATTTCTTCCCTGGCTTATTTTATAATCCATCCAGATCAGAATTTTTTTTAATGGTTGTCCTCCACCAGACACGTTTTAAATGTTTACCCTTTTAAAGATTGTGATGTTTGTTTTTAATTTACACTTATGAATATTCTATCATAATTTATGTAAAACTGACAGAAGCTGAGAGGGTTTTTTAGATAGCTATTGGAAACCATGAACAACGTACAGTCCCAAGGTGTCAGTGCGGCAGCAGGGCTAACTCTATGACCTTACTGCTAATACTATGTATCTATTCTATTTGGAAAACCTTCTGGGAGGAAATACACTCCATTTTTCCAGAGAAGAAATTAAACGCTAGTGCATTAATAGGTTGCATACAGGAGTTCAATGCCTGCACTGTAGCTCCCCCACATACTAACGGGTGATCCCATTCTCTGAGCAAAGGAGACTGCAGACAGAGATCTCTTCCTCTATGGCCAGACATCCCCTACCTGAGGCACCAGGATCTTTTTCAGCACTTGAGTCCAGAAACAGCAAATTCAATCTAGCTGTGGCAGGCTGAGGGCGAACTGGAATGCCAGCTCCAGACTGGGATTCCAAACCACGAGCCCCTGGAAATAAAGCTTGGACTTGGAGAAATGACACTAACCTCAAGCCAAGAAATCTCACCCAGTTTTTTCAAAAGCTTCAGTGCACAGTGAATACTGATAACCATTCACATCACGACTCTTTGTCTAAAACAGATCAAACAAGTGTTCAATGAAGGGTGCCGTAATAAAGAAAACGGCGTGCTCGTTTCTGGATCCTCAGTCTTTGAGCTGTTTTGGTTGTCAACCAGACCTCAAAATGGAGCAGCAACTTTCTGAGGTCTGGTGTGCTAAGATGGTTTTTATCTCATTGACCCACATGTCTTGTCAATTACTAGTTGACAGGGGAATGGTTTTTCTATTTGCATGGGTGCCACGTAAGCAGGTTCCATTGTTGTTTCAATAGATGTAGCTTGCAATGTCTTGTTGGGACAAAAGTACTATTTAAAGTCAGGAGGAATGCATTTGAATGATGATGGTAGTAGAGAGGATATTGATGGTGAAGATGATATCTATTTGTTGAGTGTTTAGTCCGTGTGCCAAGAGACATGCTGAGCTTTGCAATATATTATTTTAATTAATCGAACATTCTGAAAGTTGATCTTATATACTTTTTTCTTCCCTCTATTAACGCTAACACTCAACTTCTGAAGCCAAGAGGGATATCATATCAAGTCCTTATCTGTTCTCTCTCTCACAGGCCTTAATGAATGATTTACTTTCATTCAACTGGTGGACACAAGTTACAACCAGTGGCAGTGCCAATTAATTTGCAGAATCACCTGGCCAATGAAAGAACTAGCAAAATTAAAATGGTAAATATTTCACACTTAACAAACAAGGTAATGAATTACCCAGTCATGTCTTTGTTTCACTACTCTATGGAAACTTGACAGGCAGTGATAAGCTTCATATATAATCTTTTATTTTGGCATTTAATATTCTTGACTGCTTGTTTAAGGGAATAATATTGCCTGAAGTTAAGAGATGGAGTATATCATCATTGAATAAATTCTAGCTTAATCTTGTAGAGTTGTTGGTATATTTTCAATTCATGATTATTGTTTATTTCTATTCCATTCAAATTCTTTATTTATTAGTAACATTCATATTTACTGAGTACTTAATTTATGCTTGACACTGTATACTTCATATATGATATCTCTTTGGACCCCACAAAACCCCTATCCTGAGGGTATTAATGTATTATCTTCTCCATTTGACAGATGACAACAAAGGAGATTTAATCACTTAGTAGGATACATCCAGCAAACAAGAGGGCTGGGATGGGAACTCAGGCTCTAGCTGGCTTCCCAGCTCTAGTCTGGATCTGAAGATCTATCTTATCTACCTTACTCAGCTACCCCATCACTCTAAGTGTGTTTCTGTGCACATACTAGGTCAGTGTGTCTGAGGTCTCGTATTTTCCTGTTTCGTATTTTCCTGTTCTTAAGCATAACTTACAACTGTAAGCACAGAAAGGAAGAGACCGTGCATGACACACCCGGGGAAGTGTGTGCTTCAGGACCCATGGTAATGCTAGCTGGCATCAACACACTTCTTCCCTTTCTAGTTCCATCGAAGACTCGCCAGTGGATGGGAGGTTAGGTAGCTTTAGGCTGCCCTAGGCCACCCCCCACTCCCATTCTTACTTCAACCTGAGAGAGTCAGTGCTTATGTATTACAGGTCCAAACAAGATATCATTTTGGGGGGGAGGTGTGGGGGACAGAGGGAGGGGAAATGAGCCCTTTATTTATAAGGTAGGAAAGAAGTTTTAAAACTCTTGGTGTTGAGAATGATATAGTAGCTCTTCTAAGCACCTCTTATTCCAAAGAAATTTTCCTGTTGTTCTGGTGTAGCTCTCTCACGTTTTCCAATTACCCAAAAATCTTCACAGAAGGAGGCTCAAGCCAGCCATTCTTCCTAAATACGTGTACGCGTTTATTTTGATAAGTTCACCTACCACCGTAGAGAATTTACAAGGCCGACAGCTCTGAAATGTCCTAGTAAAGCTACTACGAAGTGCAACACACTCCATAAATGCCAGTGTATCTCCCTGTGCTGGTATATCTCTCTGTAGCGTTAATTAAGCACATATGCTTGTCATTCAGGAATAAGATTTCATATCTGCGAATCAATGTAATTAAATCCTTAAGTCATAAGTGGATGACAATGCTTTTGAACCACTCTTTCCCAGGTTTCCAATGAAACATTAATGAATTCTGCAATTGCACACACTACTTATTTAAATTTTGAAACCTGTTTGACAATATGCCACATTTTGTATACCAAAGTGATGTTTGAACTCATTATCATTAGACTAGGTATTTGGAATTACATTTTTTTATTTTGCACAGTGCAGAATGGTTGGTAGTATTTAGCTAAACTTTCTTACTCACTACTTGTGATGAATAACAGGCATTAACAAGATGGGCTTTCAAGGTATTGTTCATCTGCTGTGACAATAGAATAGATTAAATTTAATTGCTTCATGGGAAGGTTGACCCAGGGACTTGTTTCCATTCGCGTATGGCTCTAACTACCTAAGCTAACTGGGCACCTGGGTATTAGTAACCCACTGCTTTTGCTTTTGCTGGTTTGGACTTTTAAAAATGAGTTGTCAGCTTATTCTTTTTATGACTATCACACGCTTTAAAAATAAGACACTATGTATCTACGTTCTTAAACATAGACCAGTTTTGCTAAAGGAGGAAACGAATCAACCATCTAAAGAAGAACACCATTCTCTCAACTACCACAACAACAGAAAAATAATATTTATGGATCACCTATAAGAAACACCCAAGACTGTGTTTCCTTCTCTCTATGGGACTGGAAAGTACAAGGCAGAGATCTGCCATATTTGATTCTCTCTGATGCCGTCACTCACAATGTTGGCATGGTCCTCTAAATGGGAAAACACCAAAAAAGGCAAACAGTTTCCTTGAAGGATACAAACAACCATGTGTATTTCTACAGCTGGATGAATTAATTCTCATTCATATTTTTCATGAAAAAGGCAATCCCAGTGAAGCAGAGTATCTCATCCACTGAACCCACGCATGGGGCATCGAGGTGGATACAACTTTAAGTCACTACTGTTAGTGGATGTTGGTGAGACGGGAAAGGGAGAGGGAGGAGAATGAAATTGGAGATTAGGAAGTAACAGAAGAGGAGGAATGAAAACCAGGCTTCTGTAACTTTTGATCATTCTTAAACTCAGCAGGATCCACAATTATAAAGGGAAGCAAATCTTGTGGAAATGTGAGGGTGACACGTCTGGACTACACACTGAGTAATTTCCCGTGGAACAAAAAAAGTAAAGGTTTATTTTACTATGAAATAATGTACTCCACTTGGCTGACTTGCCAGCAAAGCAAAAGAAAAACGACAAAAATCCTGTTTGCTCTGGGAGTCAGATATTGGGGAAGTTTTCGAAGCAGAAAAGGAATCTGGGTCTAGTGGCCCTTAAGAAACCATCTTCTCGTGGTATAAAGAGGTCCGAGCCAGTGAGCTCAGAACAAACAGTTAACTTTCCCTCAAAGCCCTCAGCCTCAAGCAGTTCGTTGAAGGCACATTAAGAGGGCAAACGTACTGGTGGACAGAATTCACTTAATAATAGTGGGAGACAGACATCAATTCTACGTGGTGTGATTTTAAGGGCCCCAAAAGGAAGATTCCCCCCCTTCAATATATTTCCTCTAAGCTAGGCTCTTCCGGGGTATAAATTCCCATCCATCGATGACTTGTTGCTTGAAGAGAAATCCTTTGTTTTCTCTAGAAGCCTCACCTTAAAGCAACAATGCCTAGGAGGGAAACACAGCAACAGGGCCTATATTTCAGTTAGCTGACAAGATTGTCTTGCAACATGAAAATCGGCTGAATGCGGCCCCGTGAGAAAATGTGATCCCAGAAATTTTGCCAAGACGGGGAGGAGGACATATCCAAAGCAGAAGCAGAAGGTTCTAACTAAAGAAGCCTGGATTGGAATCGACATCATTAGCTGGTGAAAGAGTGAGCAGATTAAAACGGGGCTACCTTCTAACTTGTATGTACGGCTCCAAGCACCACCTCTGACTCCCATCTCTAGATGTGTCTCACGGCCTCGGCAGTGACGCTTCAATGAAATACTTACACGGCTTCCTCTCCTGACAGTTCATCATAGACTTGTTATAAAAGTGCAAGTTGGCCACTCCACCCTCTTCCAGCTGTATGTCTGGACCAGAGCACAGGACGTGCCTGGAAGTACTGGGCATTTGAAAAATTTCTGGAATTCTCTTCAGGCCACAAACAATGTGAAGACTCCATCCCTTTGGAAAAGAGGAGGTACCTGGAAGGAATGCATGGGATGTGTGTGCACCAAAGATGAGACTCATAAGATGAAAGAGGGAACGGGGCACATGTGAACCAGAGACCTACGTTGTTCATTTTTTGTGTGAAGCCTCAGTACTCAGTCTTCACAGGAATCCAGAGAGGACTGCCGAGGCTGAGTCTAGGAATTACGTGTAGCCCCAAACTACTCCTGAATAGATTTCTGTTTATAGCTGCCTCTTTACTGAGCAATGAAGAACAATCCTCTCCCTATACTAGGAGTAAGAGTAATAGGAAGATATACTCAGTGGGTAAAGAAAGAGATAAAGGTTTATTAATCAAAGAGGGAAGTTGACTCATTAACTGTCGCTGATTGTTGTAGTGACATTGTTCTTTTGGACACATGGAACTTAGAATAAAGGCTTTGAATTGCTTTCTCAGTGGTAAGGGTGAGTTTTCTATGAACCATCCATACTCTGATTATAGAGGGAATTGAGCACAGTCTTATTCTATGCAAGTCTATTGTCTGGGGTTAGAAATAGAATGGAACTTTGTAAATACGCAGCTAAAGATACCACTGAGGGGTCAAGCCGGCGACCTTGGCCTCACTAGCACGGTGCTTTAACCAACTGAGGTGACTGGCGTCCTGCAAAGAAACAGGAAATTAAATTCACGGGTACCTTCCTTTCTTTAGCATTAATAAAGGTCTGTGCAAGCTGGAATGAGAGGGATTCCAGCATTACCACTACCGACTGTGTGACATTGGGCATATGCCGCATCTCTGGCTCTGTTTCAATATCAGTAACATATTGATGTTATTTTTTAGCCTCCTCTGAGATATAGAGAGACAGAGAAGAGAAGAGTTGTGGGGGGGGGGGGGGAAGGAGTAGATTCTAAAACATACACCTTACATTTTTAGAAGAATGTATTATGTAAATTCCATTACTATCACCGTTATTTTAACTGTTATCACCTGTGATTCACCTAAATGGTGAATTTTCTGAAATCTTTCTGAAAAACTGAAAATATTCCCAAATTCCTGAAACTCACAGGAATGAAAACAAATTGGTTAGCAAATTTTCTACTTAAACATACTGAAGGGAAAATTGCAAAAAAAGGATGGTTTGAGTTTGTTTTCTTCTTCAGTTGTGTTGCAAATAGTTCCCCCAATGAAACCTTGGAATTTCCTCCAGTCTGTTCCCCATTACCTCTGTGGGAAAATTGTGAAAAATCAATCTGTTTTCTGCATAACCATATTACATCCCATTATTTGAGGAATGTCAAATGCAAACCCCAACGACCGACAATATCAATCTTTTCCCTCTCTTTTCCAAGTTTAATTTCAGCAGTAGTTATGAAAAAGAAAGGAACGTGCATGCAGAATATCATTATACCCCAGGCGATTGCAAATTTTAATAAGAATTTATATAAAACAGGAGGGTGTATTCTCTTTATAGTTGATTATATCCTTGACCTTGGGAGTCATGTGCATTTCCTATGACTGCGATACGTTTTAGAAGTCAATGAAGAATGGAGGCTACGGCAAGCAGAACCCAATGTCTTCCCTCTAATTGGCAATACAAACTTAGACAATGCCAGGCCAAGGCTGGAATCTTTGGAAGAAAGAAAAAAAGAAGATTCCAGAGAATGTGATGTCCTGCTTTGATGATATTTGGTGTGATTCCATAAAATAGTTAGGGCTTAGGAATCAATCATGCCTTTTTTTTTTTTTGTAACACCTTTATTGGAGTATAATTGCTTTACAATGGTGTGTTAGTTTCTGCTTTATAACAAAGTGACTCAGCTATACGTATACATATATCCCCATATCTCCTCCCTCTTGCGTCTCCCTCCCACCCTCCCTATCCCACCCCTCTAGGTGGTCACAAAGCACTGAGCTGATCTCCCTGTGCTATGCGGCTGCTTCCCACGAATGGATAAAGATGTGGCACATATATACAATGGAATATTACTCGGCCATAAATCATGCCTTATTTTTAACATCTCTTTATGCTTAATTTCATATATCTATATATGAATATATAGATTTTGGGCAAAACAAAAATCGAGATTTCTTTTGAATTTAAACAGAGATGATTAAATGCTTTCTAATACAGCCTACCAGCATGGAAGGTGACTTGGTGACTCTGTTTTAACGAATCTTTTATTGCAACAATGGAGCTTGTTTTTTTTTTTGATAAGTTTTTTTTTTAAGATAAGCTTTAAAAGAAAATCTAATTTTGTTAGTTTTTATATAACTGTTATTCAGTATCTTTTACTTACATATATTTTATTAGTTGTATTTTACATTTTTCTAAGAAAATAGGAAAGCTGAAAATACAACAGTGCTTGGGAAGCATGGGACAAGAAAAGAAGAAAAAGAATCTCCCTTTCTTTCAATCATAGTACATCCGTCACAACTTATCTCCCTTGAAGTTAATCTTTTCACCCAGTCGTTTTTCTTTCTCAACATCCCTTATCCCATTCTTAATTGTCTCTACAAAAAAGAGTCAAAGCCTGTTGGGACTATTATTATCTTTCACACCAGTCTGGAATCGTTTCATATATTCTTTTATGGTGGTCATGAGGGAAGAAGGCTGTAACTTCCAGAAGAGAGAAAAGGACTTGGTGGTTGAGTTTTTGATATAGAAAGTCTACATTCAGGCATGGTTCTGCTTCCTTCTATATTAAAACAATGACTTTGAGATTCTTGTGAGATAATGCATATGAAAATTTTCTTCAAAATACAGGTTTTTATACAACTCCTAACGATGGGTAAACTGGATGGCACTGAACTAGGTGTTAGAATGCCTTAGTCTGCGTCCTAGATCATTCATAAGCCCTTTATATGCGTGGGCAAGTCACTGTACCTCTCTGATTCCCTGTTTCTGGATCTGTAAGATGGAGGTGATAATCATACTTCCCAAAGAGTGTCATTGTGAGCATTAAAACAGATCATGTGTTTGTAAGAACTTAGTGTTCTGCCACATGGTAAGAGTCCAATAAATGTTAGATGAAAATAATCGTACCCTTGCACCAAGAGTGGTTTAGGAGAGCTATAAGGCCGAGTCTTGCCTTCGTTCAACTAACACTCTGAATTCCAATGTCAGGAGAGGTATGCACAGAGGAAACCATTCAGAAGAGAATACAAAGTCTACTATTGATCATCAACCATTTTACCAAGTTTAGTTGTGATAATAACCACGGGAAGCAAGAACCTCGACTTGATGACTATCAGAGACCCTTAGACTCTTTGCAAGTAAAATTGTCCTCATTCCATTTACATTAGGTAAGAGAAAAATGCCTTTCTAAATCCACGGTATTTTCTTTCCATTAAAGAGAATTCTTTCAGATAACGCTGAAAACGTCTTCAGCAATGGACTTCAATAACTTTAGATTGGAAAAAAAAAAGTCTTTGCTTTGCCCCTTCAGCCCTTCCCCATCCCACAATCTGAAGAAGAACAGAGACCTTTCCAGTTGTGGCGGGGACAGTGGTTTTGGTGGTTGATGAGTGGAATCTGAGACCTGTCGTAAACCTCCATCATCACGCAGCTGTGGGAGGCATCACCCACTCCCACGAGCACATGGGCTTTCTAAATAATCTTTCCACCAGCCTGAGACCTGAGCACAAAGGGAGCTTTTCTTCACTTAGTCTAAGGGAGTCACTGTTCTTGGGTTAGAGTGTTGGACCAGATTAACCAGCAGGATCCCCAGGTGCCAAACCATGCAGAAGCAGCATGAATGGCCAACAGGAAAGTTTGATTCTCTGTTCCTATAAGCACCATTTCTTTCTGAAATCCACTTCTGTAAATTACACTAAGTATGAACCTCTCTGCTGAGATACAACCATGGAGCATGTCCACAAATTGGTCCATGCATGGCTATGGATGTGTCCTTTGTATCAGTGCTTCGTCACGAGGTTAAGCCTTTGACTCCTTCACTTTCTTAGTGTTTCATTTTACCTTCCTGTGCAACACTACCCCGTGTTGCTACCCCGTCACTTTTTTCCCTCTACCTCTCTCTCCTTTCCTTCTTTTTTTTTTCTTCTAGATCATGTAAAATGGTAAAAATAAAACAAAAGAAAAACACGTTTGCCCCTATTTTCAAGTAGGAAGGAGACTAGCCTCAAGACAGGGAGACTCCCTTACAGCCAAGATGACTGACAAATTCTTGTGGCTTTCTTCAAAAGTCAAACCAAAATCTAACCAGCAGCCAGGCTTAGTTCTGGCAACCCCGCTTTGCCTGGAAATGAGCGCAATCATATCCTAATAGCTATTTGGATAATTGTTCATGTGAGCGATCTGCCAACTAATGTTGGAAACAAGTCCTTATTACAAATATAGCATGTAGTCTAATCTGGAATATATTAAAATGTTATTTCTGTAGCTGCCTATTTCCAAACTGAAATAATAACTAAACCGTTTATCACATTTGTTTTTAAGGAGAAGAACTTTTAAAGTACAATAGTAATATATAAATATGTGACTATATAGTTACATTTGAAATTATACTTGAAATTAAAAAGTATTCTGTCTAAACTTGATATTTTATTCATAACTCCTGTCTTCTGAATATCAGTCTAAAATACAATTCGATCTTATTTTTTTAATGCATGAATGTATCGTTAATGATTACATATGATCATTGATTCATTTTAACCTCTCACTGGAAATAAACTAAAAGGCTGCATGGATTCCAGATACCTGTGGTTGGAGATGCCTCGTCCCAGTCAATGAGAGGGAGATAAATAAGCTACTTCTTAAAAATCTGGAACTGGAAGGGAATCAAAAGTAAAATTCCCCCAAATTAAAATTATTCCAGAGGGCGGAGTCAAGATGGTGGATTAGAAGGACGCAGAATTCGTGTCTCCACACAACTAGGGCACCTACCAGGCACCAGTGGGGGACCATGGACACCTAAGGGGACGGGAGGAACCCCCAGCGATCAGCTTGTGGGATCTTGGTTCCCAGGCTGGAGGTTGGGCCCGAGCTCCTGTGCTGGGACCTCTGAGTCCAAACCACTGGACTGACAGAGAATCTCAGACCGCAGGGAATATTCATTGGAATGAGGTCCGCAGAAGTCCTAATCTCAGCACCAAGACCTGGATCCATCCAACTGCCTGCAAACTCCAGCGCTGGAGGCCTCAGGCCAAACAACAGTAAGAAGGGATACAGCCCCACCCATCAAAAAACAAAAAAATGAAATGACAAAAAAATACGTTGCAGACGAAGGAGCAAGGCAAAAACCTACAAGACCAAATAAATGAGGACAAACTAGGCAACCTACCTGAAGACGCATTCAGAGTGATGATACTAAAGATGATCCAAAATCTTGGAAATAGAATGGAGAAAATGGAAGAAACGTTTAACAAGGGCCTAGAAGAGCTAAAGGGCAAACACACAGTGGTGAACAGCACAGTCACTGAAATTAAAAACACTCCAGAAGGGATCAACAGCAGAATAACTGAGGCAGAAGAACGGGTAAGTGAGCTGGGAGATGAAATGGTGGAAATAACGGCCAGGGAGCAGAATAAGAAAAAAGAATGGAGAGAATTGAGGACAGTCTCAGAGACCTCTGGGACAACATTAAACGCACCATCATTCAAATTATAGGGGTCCCAGAAGAAGAAGAGAAAAAGGAAGGGTCTGAGAAAATATTTGAAGAGATTATAGTCGAAAACTTCCCTAACATGGGAAAGGAAATAGTTAATCAAGTCCAGGAAGTGCAGAGAGTCCCGCAGAGTATAAACCCAAAGAGAAACATGCCGAGACACATAGTAATCACACTATCAAAAATTAAATACAAAGAAAAGATATTAAAAGCAGCAAGGGAAAAGCAACAAAAAACATACAAGGGAATCACCAGAAGGTTAACAGCAGATCTTTCAGCAGAAACTCTGCAAGCCAGAAGGGAGTGGCAGGACATATTTAAAGTGATGAAAGGGAAAAACCTACCACCAAGATTACTCTACCCAGCAAGGATCTCATTCAGATTCGGCGGACAAATTAAAACCTTTACAGGGCTTCCCTGGTGGCGCAGTGGTTGGGAGTCCGCCTGCCGATGCAGGGGACGCGGGTTTGTGCCCCGGTCTGGGAAGATCCCACGTGCCGCAGAGCAGCTGGGCCCATGGGCCATGGCCACTGGGCCTGCGAGTCCGGAGGCTGTGCTCCGCAACAGGAGGGGCCACAGCAGTGAGAGGCCCGCGTACGGGAAAAAAAAAAACCTTTACAGACAAGCAAAAGCTCAGAGAGTTCAGTACCACCAAACCAGCTTTACAACAAATGCTAAAGGAACTTCTCTAGGCAGGAAACACAAGAGAAGGAAAAGACCTACAATAACAAACCCAAAACAATTAAGAAAATGGTAATAGGAACATACATATTGATAATTACCTTAAATGTAAATGGATTAAATGCTCCAACCAAAAGACACAGACTGCCTGAATGGATACAAAAACAAGACCTGTATATATGCTGTCTACAAGAGACCCACTTCAGACCTAGGGACACATACAGACTGAAAGTGAGGGGATGGAAAAAGATATTCCATGCAAATGGAAATAAAAAGAAAGCTGGAGTAGCAATTCTCATATCAGACAAAATAGACTTTAAAATAAAGACTATTACAAGAGACAAAGAAGGACACTACATAATGATCAAGGGATCGATCCAAGAAGAAGATATAACATTTGTAAATATCTATGCACCCAACATAGGGGCACCTCAATACATAAGGCAAATGCTAACAGCCATAAAAGGGGAAACTGACAGTAACACAATAATAGTAGGGGACTTTAACACCCCAATTTCACCAGTGGACAGATCATGCAAAATGAAAATAAATAAGGAAACACAAGCTTTAGATGACACATTAAACAAGATGGACTTAACTGATACTTATAGGACATTCCATTCAAAAACAAGAGAATACACTTTCCTCTCAAGTGCTCCTGGAACATTCTCTAGGGTAGATCATATCTTGGGTCACAAATCAAGCCTTGATAAATTTAAGAAAATTGAAATCGTATCAAGTATCTTTTCTGATCACAACACTATGAGACTAGATATGAATTACAGGAAAAAAATCTGTAAAAAATACAAACACATGGAGGCTAAACAATATGGTACTAAATAACCAAGAAATAATTGAAGAAATCAAAGAGGAAATCAAAAAATACCTAGAAACAAATGACAATGAAAACACGACGACCCAAAACGTATAGGATGCAGCAGAAGCAGTTCTAAGAAGGAAGTTTATAACAATACAATCATACCTCAAGAAACAAGAAACATCTCAAATAAACAGCCTAACCTTACACCTAAAACAATTAGAGAAAGAAGAACAAAAAACCCCCAAAGTTAGCAGAAGGAAAGAAATCATAAAGATCAGATCAGAAACAAATGAAAAACAAATGAAGAAAACAATAGCAAAGATCAATAAAACTAAAAGATGGTTCTTTGAGAAGATAAACAAAATTGATAAACCATTAGCCAGACTCATCAAGAAAAAGAGGGAGAAGACTCAAATCAATAGAATTAGAAATGAAAAAGGAGAAGTAACAACGGACACTGCAGAAATACAAAGGATCATGAGAGATTACTACAAGCAACTATATGCCAATAATATGGACAACAGGGAAGAAATGGACAAATTCTTAGAAATGCACAACCTTCCGAGACTGATCCAGGAAGAAACAGAAAATATAAACAGACCAATCACAAGCACTGAAATTAAAACTATGCTTAAAAATCTTCCAACAAACAAAGCCCAGGACCAGATGGCTTCACAGGCGAATTCTATCAGCCATTTAGAGAAGAGCTAACACCTACCTTTCTCAATCTCTTCCAAAATATAGCAGAGGGAGGAACATTCCCACACTCGTTCTACAAGGCCACCAACATCCTGACACCAAAATCAAAGATGTCACTAAAAAAGAAAACTACAGGCCAATATCACTGATGAATATAGATGCGAAAATCCTCAATAAACGACTAGCAAACAGCACTTTAAAAGGATCATATACCATGATCAAGTTGGGTTTATCCAAGGAATGCAAAGATTCTTCAGTATACACAAATCAATCAATGAGATACATCATATTAACAAAGTGAAAGATAAAAGCCATATGATCATCTCAATAGATGTAGAAAAAGCTTTTGACAAAATTCAGCATGCATTTATGATAAAAACTCTCAAGAAAGAAGGCATAGAGGCAACCTACCTCAACATAATAAAGGCCATTTATGACAAACCCACAGCTAACGTCGTTCTCAATGGTGAAAAACTGAAACCATTTCCTCCAAGATCAGGAACAAGACAAGCATGTCCACTCTCACCACTATTATTGAACATAGTTTTAGAAGTTTTAGCCACAGCAGTCAGAGAAGAAAAAGAAATAAAAGGAATCCAAATCTGAAAAGAAGAAGTAAAATTGTCACTGTTTGCAGATGACATGATACTATACATAGAGAATCCTAAAGATGCTACCAGAAAACAACTAGAGCTAATCAATGAATTTGGTACAGTAGCAGGATACAAAATTAATGTACAGAAAACTCTTGCATTCCTATACACTAATGATGAAAATTCTGAAAGAGAAATTAAGGAAACACTCCCATTTACCATTGCAACAAGAAAAATAAAATACCTAGGAATAAACCTACCTAGGGAGACAAGAAACCCATATGCAGAAAAGTATAAGCCACTGATGAAAGAATACAAACAGGTGGAGAGATATAGCATATTCTTGGATTGGAAGAATCAACAATGCGAAAATGACTCTACTACCCAAAGCAATCTACTGATTCAGTGCAATCCCTATCAAACTACCAATGGCATTTTTCACACAACTAGAACAAAAAATTTCACAATTTGTATGGAAACACAAAAGACCCTGAATAGCCAAAACAAGACAGTATGGTACTGGCACAAAAACAGAAACATAGATTGATGGAACAGGATAGAAAGCCCAGAGATAAACCCACGTACACATGGTCAACTTATCTTTGATAAAGGAGGCAAGAGTATACAACGGAGAAAAGACAGCCTCTTCACTAAGTGGTGCTGGGAAAACTGGACAGGTACATGTAAAAGTATGAGGTTAGATCACTCCCTAACACCATACACAAAAGTAAGCTCAAAATGGATTAAAGACCTAAATGTAAGGCCAGAAACTATCAAACTCTTAGAGGAAAACATAGGCAGAACACTCTGTGACATAAATCAAAACAAGATCCTTTTTGACTCACCTCCTAGAGAAATGGAAATAAAAGCAAGAATAAACAAATGGGACCTAATGAAACTTAAAGGCTTTTGCACAGCAAAGGAAACCATAAACAAGACCAAAAGACAACCCTCTGAATGGGAGAGAATATTTGCAAACGAAGCAACTGACAAAGGATTAATCTCCAAAATTTACAAGCAGCTTATGCAGCTCAATAACAAAAAAACAAACAACCCAATCCAAAAGTGGGCAGAAGACCTAAACAGACATTTCTCCAAAGAAGATATACGGATTGCCAACAAACACATGAAAGGATGCTCAATATCAGTAAACATTAGAGAAATGCAAATCAAAACCACAATGAGGTATCACCTCACACCAGTCAGAATGGCCATCATCAAAAAATCTATAAACAATAAATGCTGCAGAGGGTGTGGAGAAAAGGGAACCCTCCTGCATTGTTGGTGGGAATGTAAATTGATACAGCCACTATGGAGAACAGTATGGAGGTTCCTTAAAAAAACAAACATAGAACTACCATATGACCCAGAAATCCCATTAGTGGGCATATACCCTGAGAAAACCATAATTCAAAAAGGGTCATGTACCACAATGTTCACTGTAGCACTATATACAATAGCCACGACATGGAAGCAACCTAAGTGTCCATCAACAGATGAATGGATAAAGAAGCTGTGGCACATATATACAATGGAATGTTATTCAGCCATAAGAAGAAACGAAATTGAGTTATTTGTAGTGAGGTGGATGGACCTAGAGTCTGTCATACAGAGTGAAGTAAGTCAGAAAGAGAAAGACAAATACCATATGTTAACACATATATATGGAATTTAAGAAAAAAAAATGTCATGAAGAACCTAGGGGTAAGACAGGAATAAAAACATAGACCTACTAGAGAACGGACTTGAGGATATGGGGAGGGGGAAGGGTGAGCTGTGACAAAGCGAGAGAGAGGCATGGACATATATACACTACCAAACGTAAGGTAGATAGCTAGTGGGAAGCAGCCACATAGCACAGGGAGATCAGCTCGGTGCTTTGTGACCACCTAGAAGGGTGGGATAGGGAGGGGGGGAGGGAGGGAGACGCAAGAGGGAAGAGATATGGGAACATACGTACATGTATAACTGATTCACTTTGTTATAAAGCAGAAACTAACACACCATTGTAAAACAATTATACCCCAATAAAGATGTTAAAAAAAAAAAAAGGGGGGAGTGGTTATCTCCCCTGCTTCTTGGCATAATCAGGGAGAGCAAGTACTCCTGATTACTGTCATCGTAGGAGAATAAATGATAAGCGAGCAGCTCCCAATAGAATAATGAAGAAAAATACAACTTTGGTAAACAGAGCCAGAAAGAAAATGAACCCCATGGCTCAATTCTAATGTAGAAACTAAATTTGTTCTACAGCCCTCAAGTACCAGAAATGACTCTTGTGATTTTCCATATCAAAATCACAGCTCCTCTTGATAGGATGACAGTAAATGGTATCCAGCTACCTTTCTAGAATAATATAAGAACCCCGGAGTCAGACGTCCTACAGAAAGCTTTGGGAAAGGACCAGTAGTTTGGGGTCCATGATGGGAATCTTTGAGAAGGAAAATCCAAAGCCCATGGTTCTTGGTCTTCAGTGACCCCTGCATTCATGAATGACTCCATCAGAACTCTCCTCACCGCCAAAATGCTTCATGGAAGGTGTAAGGTACATATGCCCCTGTCACTTGCAGAATCTACCATCCTGCCCCCTCCTCCCTTCTTGGAGTCTACTACCCAGGTCAAGCCACCTCCAGGACTACCCTCATGCTGTCTCTTTTGACCACTAACTCACATTGGTCCAGCTCATTTGTCCTAGACTCCAAATAAAATCCTAGGCTTGAAGATGTGTTCCAGGTGCCTGTTAACTTTTCTTTTTAAAAACACAAAGCTGTTAAAACATGAGTGAGTCAGGAGACTCAAGCAGGAATATAAAAGCTAAGTATTCAGATCCGTGGAAAGGAAAAAGAAAACAACTGCTTTTAAAAATGCTTTCAAGTCTGTGACAACAGAAGGAAACATAATTTAATATTTCAAGAGTAAATCCTGTCACACTTTGTAAAATCTATTGAAATGTATCAGCAGCAACGATAAATGTATCAGCAGCAACGATATGTACGCACATAGGCTTCATAGGGCCTGTGTCTGTTTTCTAGAAACGAAGCATAAGTTCTGTTCCATAAAACTGGGAGGAGGAAGCTGTCTACTGAGACTGGATCGCTACCTGGTCACCCCTACTGAGCTCTCAGAGTTCAGCTTTGATGATACTTGCTGTGTAACATCTTCCATTAACCCCACACCATAGTTGCGGCAGGCGTGTGGGATCTAGTTCCCGGAGCAGGGACGGAACCCAGGCCCCATGCGTTGAGAGTGAAGAGCCTTATGCACTGTGCCACCAGGGAAGTCTTTAGGTATACCTATTTCTAGTGTCATTGTGAGAACAGGGACCTTTTCTTATTATTAGTTTTGTGCTCTCAATGTTTAGAGCAGTTCTTTTTTCATAGATAAATTCCAAATTTATAGATAGATAAATGAATGAACGAGGAAAAGTATATTCAAATAACACACATGCATAACTACAGTCTATGAGAACAAACCCAGCACTTGCCCAGTTTCTGAGAGTCTCAGTTTAACTCAGTTGAACTAATGTGTTTTAAACACTTCCTAGGCACAAGCCGTTGGGCAAAGATCATGAGCGATACACGAAGATGAACCAGACTCAGGGCCCTCAGTGTACCCATGGGGGTAGATCCAGATTTCGAACTAATGTTATGGCCGCTCAGCCCAGCGTTTTACTGTAGCTGCTCGCAGGTGTCCTGATTTCTGCAACAAGTGGCCTCAGCTCCCCCCAAGGACTTCTCCTCTGTGCACTGTGGGATGCCTGGTCACTTGCTCCGTCAGTGGGACTCACGGGCAAACCAAAGTGCAAGTCAACGCCCCTCGTGGCGACTCTTAACAAACAGGAGATAAAGCCAGTAGACATTTCCCCCTTCTGCCTCTTGGGTGCTCACCTCATTCTACATAGCTGCTCAGAGGTTTCACCCCAAACACCGAGTCCAGCTGCGCACACTGGCACCGGCTTTCTCCCCTTCCCACTTCGCTCCTCCTGTCTCTCGCGTCTGTTTCTTTGGGACCCGTCCCAAAACGGACCACCCAGCACAAGCCCTAGTCTCCATCTCTGACACCATTTCAGCCACTAGAGAATAAAGACAAGCAAAGAGATATGAAGAGAGGGATTATGCTCTAGCTGGAAACTCTTTGCAAAGGCTCCCTAACAGCTCTGAAAGTCTCATGGCTCCCACCCGCAGCATCAGTGGCCTGTGCGCTTTCCGGTACTAACCCTGAGCAGTGAGCCTGATTTAGTTAGAGATGTAAGTGACGATGCAGATAGTGTTTGTCTCTTCTCAAGAATTCTGGAAGTGGTGTTATCAGAAGTTTAAGAATATTTGATGAGTTACTTAGGAACTTAATGAGCACTTTCTCCCCATTAGCAGATTAATTCATATCTGTCCTTTGTTTAAACTCTCCAAGTCCCCAAATTAGCAATAGTCCCAAAGGAACAAAAGAATGAAAGAAAGAAAAGGAGGAAGGAAGGAAGCAAGTAAGGGGGAGAGAAAGGGAGAAAGGAAAAGAGGGAGGGAAGACAAGGCAAGGAAGGAGAAGGACACTGTTTTTACTTTGTATTTCTTCTCTGTAGCTTTTAATATATTATTGGGTAAAATCTGAGCCTAGGTCTTAACCAGAAAATTGAAAGGAAGTTCCTCATTAAATGAGGTGATCGTCTACAAACTAGTTGTTGATTATTCAAATTCGAAATAATTCAAAAAAATAATATCACATCTATCTTCACCTACAAAACTCAGACGACGTTCCACTTCCCTTCCCTTGCGTTGGCATAGTCTGCATATGTTAGTTCTAAGCAGGTGCCTGACACTGTGTTCATACATGAATACAGCAGAATACAGAATAAGAAGCGGCAGCTGGGCTTCCAGATTGCGCGTGGCATCATCACTGTGAGCGACCCCAATGCCAGTCAGTCGGCCTGATGAACCTTCTCAGCATGCTGGAGTCTCATTCCTGGAGAGTCTACTTCAGATGTCAATTAATTTCACAGCTCAATCAGTCCTTTTGGGTGGAATAAATACAGCACAAATGTCCCTGCCTTTGCCCTTTATTGAATTTCAAAACAAAATATGAACCCATACCTATTTTCGGAACACTTTGTTGGAAGACTCCTGGCCTTTATAAATATCTACCTAATATTGTGATTCTTTTTTGGACATGCTTCAGCTTGCCTCTCTCTTTCACGGTAGGATTTACGCCTAAAGCAATGTTGGATCCCCCTTCCGCTCCCTAAACCACCCTGTGATCTAAAATGATGCCTTGCACTTAGCATGCATTAATAAATAATTCCAAAAAGAATGAATAAAGCAACCAATGAGTAACAAGTCAATAATATCTTGGAATAGTAAGATTGAGTATCAGGAGTTATCTACAGAAGCCCAGAAATGCCGCTGGGCTATGATCTCTTAGCAGCCTCACACACGTTGATATCCGTACTGTGAACACCAGCGACTCTACGTGCACTTCCACTAAGATGCTCTCTTTCAACTGAAGCATGCTCTGTATTCTGTAGATGTGCAGTGGTGGCCATATTTCAACTCTCCACCTTCACACCTCCCACTGGTGTCAACCTCTTTTCCTCATGATTTATGCCTTTTTTTATTGTTCTGCCTGGAGCCATGCCAGACCCTCAGATCAAACTCCCCAATCTCACCAAAGGCTTCTTGGGTGACGGGACGGAAATCAGACTTGGTAGAAAGGCCTGTGCTCATAATGTGGGAAAGGAAATGGCTTACTTGTCTCTATGGAAACATGCACACTCTCCAGTTGTTGCTGAATAAATGAAAGTTGTGTTCTTAATTCACAGATCTCAATTTCAAGCCAACCTAGCAGAATTCTCAGGACCACCACATTGAGAAATTCCTAAAAACACAGGAGTTTGTGGTTCATGATTGTAGCTGTAGAGAGAATGGGAGGGGATGGAATTTATTGTTTTATTTCTTGTTTGTTTCTCCATCCCACCCTCTAATCACACAACTCGGTAATAACGCCCTCTAGATGGTATCTGCAAAATAACCAGGAAGCACTCTATTCCTAAAAGTATGAAATTATTGATTACGACTGCTTCAAGATTCAGTTAATCCCTTTAAAAATTATTAGAAAACTTCATCAAACACAACATCGAGGACCAGACATTGAATATGTAGTATGTATTTCACCAAAGACACAGCCAGATACAAAGGATTTTTGTTTCAATGACCATGCTTAAATCCTCAATAAAGGTTTTTGAAGGATGGCTTATTTAAAATAATTCAATATTTATTCCCTACTGTTGAGCTCTGAAGGAAGTTGACAGTGACGTCGCAGAGATTGGCAAGTGCACTTCACAACCGGCGGGGGATCTTTTAGAAAATAGAGACCTCAGGACCTCACTCAAGACATAGTAAATCATTACGTCTAGCAGTTACTGGAACATACAGATTCTATATAGTGTGGTACTGTACTATATATAGCAGAGTATTTCAGACCCGCTTGGGAGGGGTTCTGCTGCTTCTTGGTTAGATGGCCTTGAGCAAATTATTTAACCTCTCTGTGCTTCATTTTTCTGACTTGTAAAATGATAATACTAAGAATCATTAAAGCTAAAACATTTGGGATAATAGTACCTAGCATAGAAAGTGCTAAACACCTATTTTCTTCATCACTACTTACTAGTTGTATATTTGATTATACTTTGATTGTATATTTGATTAACTTTGTAGGTGATTAGATGCACTGCAAGGGTTTAAAAACTATGATCTAGACCTGCATTGTCCAATTACAGCCACTAGCCTTGGATGGTTACTGGGCACCTCAAATACGTTCAATGTGGTGAATAAATCAAATTTTGAATTTTATTTAACTTTAATTATTTTTAATTTGAAGTCTAGTACCTTGTTTCAGTTATTGGAAAAATTTTCAGTATGTTTATAACAGCTAGGGTATGTGAATATATTTTTCAACGGTATGTTTATGGAATATAAATACAGATCAAGTGTCTCCAAAGCAATTTTAGCATCTGAATTGAGGTGAAAGTGTAAAATACACACCATATTTTGAAGACTTGGCACAAGAAAGAGAAAAGAAACCTTTAATTTTTATATTAATTGCATGTTGAAATGATAATATTTTGGATATGTTGGACAAAATAAAGTATATCAATGAAGCTAATTTCACTTGTCTCTTTTTACATTTTTAGTACAATTGCTAGAATATTTGAAATCACTGTGTGACTTGCATTATATTTCTATCAGTCAGGGTTCACCTAGAGGATGCCAAAGGCTTATGGTTTGATGAATGAATTCCAAAGTCTGATAACCCATTTTTTCCAAAGCCAGAAATGGAAATCCACTGATAGACCCAAAGATTATTATATTCTGGAAAATAGGTTCAAAAACATAAGAGGAAGATGTACAAATCAAAAAGAAAATTGTGTGTGTGTGTGTGTAAATATGTGTGTGTGTGTAAATATGTGTGTATGTGTGTGTATAGGGGTAGAAGTATTCACTGAGAATTCAAAATGTTCTGCTGTCATAGGCAAAGCCAAAGGGTAAACTATTTACAGACCTACTTAAGTATCTGAGTAGAGTTTCTTAAAGCCAAGTGAACCAAAGTTTTTTTTTTTTTTGTGGTACGCGGGCCTCTCACTGCTGTGGCTTCTCCCGTTGCAGAGCGCAGGCTCAGCGGCCATGGCTCATGGGCCCAGCCGCTCCGCGGCATGTGGGATCCTCCTGGACCGGGGCACAAACCCGTGTCCCCTGCATCGGCAGGCGGACTCCCAACCACTGCGCCATCAGGGAAGCCGGAACCAAAGCTTTTTTGCACTCCTCATGCAATGCATATAATCCTACCAAAAAGACTCTCATGTCCATTAACAGTACTTTCTCCTTTCTGAAAAATTCAGTGCAAACATTGATGTATGTCTCATTCTCTGTTCTTCTTTACTGTGCTTTGTCCCCAGAGACCCCACTGTAATATCAAGATCCCCCCAGGTTTCTACATAACAGTAGCTGTAGATTCTGAATATCTATTGTTGGGGAGACACACACTGTCTTCAAGCCTAGGGGTTAAGAGACTGAGCTCTAAGGTCAGGGTTTCAATCCTGCCTCTGTCATTTACTGACCCTGTGATTTTCAACAAGTTATGTAACTCTTCTATATCTCAATTTCTTCCCTTTTGAATGGTACTGATGATAATAGTATTTATCTCCTGGAGATGCTGTGATTAAATGACATAGTACCTATAAAATTCTTTCAACAGCATCTGGAAAAGAATAGGCACTCAATACATAAAAGCTATTATTTTTATAATTAAGCAATGCTTTCGACATAACTTGTATCATAACCATCACAACAGCAAGCATGGATATATGCCTTTAAAGAGGCAAGAAGGTGTGTAATCCACTCAGTTTATAACAGTGCTTTGAACACAGACAACTTCTCAGAGGCCCTGCTGTTAACATCATGGCTCCCTCAGAGTCCCCGGTTCAGAAGCAGAGACTATAGCTTCCAGTTTCCCAGCTTCCTTTGGGAGGATCATTCTTCTCTTAGATGTTTAAAGTATGTATCCTGCAGTTGCCTATGTGAGCTATGTTTTCAGACCTCGATGCAACCTTCTTAGGATCCCTTGAAGGTTGGTGATTCAGAACAAAGTGATACTCTCTTTCATCTAAGAAAGTCTGGACCTAGCTGGAATGAAGTCTGCTCCAGAGTTTTCTTCCCCTCTCAGCTAGCCAGGCATTAGTGATCACAGGAAGATGACATAAAGCCAGTGAAGAGTAATGTCTGCTTTCTATTCAATGTATGTAGTGCTTGGGTTGTGATAACCACTGACCGGTGTAAAACAAAAATCATTCAGTCGAGGATCCCCCAGTTTGCTGAGTCGCCTTCTCCTTGGGTGTTGGTCTCTTGAAACTGTTTCCTAAACTACGGCTAATGAAACAAAGGATTTATAGAACCAACTGCCCTGACTCAAGCACAAGCCCTGCCAGACCCCAGCCACCTTCGCACCTCCAGCCCAGCTCAGGCTTTATTCCGCAGTGTTGACCCACGGCCGCGTTCTGTTATTCACTCTGACGTGGCTGCCAACCCCACCTGGCTAGTCATGTTTTTTGGTATCAAGGGGTGCCAAGCCATTTTATTACATGGACAAATGCCCACTGACATTAGGTAAAGACCTTCTAGAGCCATTTCCCCTCAAGACTTAAAATGTTTTTGAACTTGAGTTTTCTGAGATAAAAAAGTTCAAACTGAAACTCAGTAAACGTCCATACTCATCAGTGGCCAGATATGAACCTAGGAAAAAATGATAAATAGTATATGAAATGGTATTTTGTGTATTTTAAACCAGGGGTGGGCAAACTGTTCCCTTGGGCCAAATCCAGCACACTACCTGTTTTTGTAAGGCCTGTAAGCTAAGAAAAGCTTTTACGTTTTAGAAGGGTTACATTTTAAATGGTTATAGAAGTACCAACATAATACCCTTATTTTGCCTTTTACAGAAAAATTTGTTGACCCTGGCCTTAAACTATAAAAAGTTTGCTTTTTTGTTGTCCTAAGTCAATTGGTTTGCTTTTTGTCACAGACTTTATTTTTTAAGATTAGAAATAGCGGTATTATGTGTAATAAATTTTATTCTTCAAAAGTTTGGGGTGACAAAAAATATACTTAATTTGAAGCAACTGGATAATACATAATCCGAAAAATCTGTAGTATGAAAAACTCTGACTTACAGAAAAAAACAACTTTGAGTATGAACCCTTCAACATCCTGGAAAAATAATATACTTTACATTATCATACTGTATAAAGCAATCTGGCACTAGTGCCCAAAGCGCTGGTATTTAAAGTTTTCTTATTAATTTCTCTGCATGCCTTATATACAGTGTACACACGTCTGTTTCACATTTCAGTATGTAGCATACTTGATTAGTTTTACTCTTTTAGTATTTTTGGCAATGGAAACAATAGCTTTAAAATGGTTTCTACAGAGGTGAATTGTCCCTGGCTTCATGATATAGGTGTTTGAAAATTTCTAATGCAACAATGAAACAAGACCAAAGACCCAATAACAAACAGCTGAGTGGATCAATAACCCCTGTGTTTTCAGTCCATGCTTATTTAAAGTGGTGGATGGAAAAAAAGGCTCTTTATTTACATCTGGAACTTAATGAAGTGAAATTATCACAGCCGACAGGCGCTGGGGCTGTAATTCAGAGACAGGGCTTGGCTTACAGGGACGTGCAGGCTGTTTTTATTCCAATTTTTAATTTTTTTTTTTTTTTTTTTAGTGAAACTTAATCCCCTAATCAGTTCCAATTTACATATTTGCTGGTCTTTTTTTCCAGCTCAGTTCTTAAAGGAGTGGTGTTGGAGGCATGAAGCAATTATTTGATTAAATAATTATTCATCCCAACGTGCCCTGCTCTATTCTGAGCAAGGGGATCAGTGGCCAAAAACACAGATAAACTTATAAGCATAGACCTACGCACTTCTGTAACCATTCAAAGCCGTTTCCTTTCACATGTGCATGCACAGGCGTGTGTACGTATGTGGGTGTATGTGTGTTTTGAACTTGATCCACCCTGTTAAGCTTTGTTCACACTGGCTCTCCTTTCCAAGCTCAGGGGATTAATATTCTGCTAAATGAAGTGCTGCGAAATTTGAATTTTATTTTGGGGTTGAATGGAATACCAAATGTTGATGCTTTTAATCATGGTAGAATTGTGTCCCTTCATTGAATATCCTTATTCCCTGCACAAGTAAGCATGTCAGTGCAATTATCTTCCTGGTACGAAATCACCGAACCCTTAGTTTATATTTTTTCCTTTAAATTTCATTTAAAATTGGGAATTTCCAAAAGATCAATAACTTTCTTTTTCAGGGTTAATTCTCTTCCTTATTTAGCATAGCCATAACTGGGAAAACTATAAGTACAGAGTGAGAGGATGTGAAGAAAAGTATGCAATAAATAAGTATTAATTGATCATTTTTCACCAAGGTTTCCTGAAGAATCATCAGTTGTCTTGAATCGCTGAGAATCTTCATGAATCTCAAATAGATTCATTTTAAAACAATTAGAAAAGTAAGAATGATCTTGGTGAAAAATTCTTTCCTAATTGGACCACAGGCTTCTATAATCAATATCTAAAAAAGTTCAGTTTAGTTACCAGGAAGTAGTATTATTCTAATCTAAAAATTAATCCTACATTTACAATCTTGCTCTTGTCAGCTTGAAAAGTATTTATTGAGCATCTACTAAGTGCAAGCAGTTCACAAAATTCTCTGGGAAACCAAACGTGAAAAATAATCAGATATGAACACTACCCTCAAAATATGTGTTCTATTAGAAGATGGTACATACAGAAACCTAAAGAAATCTGATAATATTAGATCTCATTTTTTCACCAGTTTTCATTGGAAGTCACCGAACATTTATTTTCCTTTTAACAATAGAATGACAAGCTAACATTATCTTTTCTGTGATAATTCTTTACAGAATATGTTGATATACCGCATAGGAAGAGATTGAAAATGGCTAGACCAGTCAGTAGCGTGCTGAAATAGTTTAAAGCAAGAGAACGAAACCTTAAAAAAACAATAAAAGCAGCGGAAACAAGAACAAAATAATGGACTCAATGTGTCCTACATCAAAACCTTTTTTAAAAATAGCAGGAGATAAAGAAACGATGTCAGGGCTTGATTTAGAGAAAATTACTATTATTATTTTAACATCTTTATTGAAGTATAATTGCTTTACAATGGTGCGTTAGTTTCTGCTTTATAACAAAGCGTATCAGTTATACATATACATATGTTCCCATATCTCTTCCCTCTTGCGTCTCCCTCCCTCCCACCCTCCCTATTCCACCCCTCTAGGTGGTCACAAACCACCTAACTGATCTCCCTGTGCTATGCGGCTGCTTCCCACTCGCTATCTATTTTACGTTTGGTAGTGTATATATGTCCATGCCACTCTCTCACTTTGTCACAGCTTACCCTTCCCCCTCCCCATATCCTCCAGTCCATGCTCTAGTAGGTCTGCATCTTTATTCCCGTCTTAACCCTAGGTTCTTCATGGCCTTTTTTTTTTTTTTCTTAGATTCCATAGATATGTATTAGCATATGGTGTTTGTTTTTCTCTTTCTGACTTACTTCACTCTGTATGACAGACTCTAGGTCCATCCACCTCACTACAAATAACTCAATTTCGTTTCTTTTTATGGCTGAGTAATATTCCATTGTATATATGTGCCACATCTTCTTTATCCATTCATCTGTTGTTGGACACTTAGGTTGCTTCCATGTCCTGGCTATTGTAATTAGAACTGCAATGAACATTTTGGTACATGACTCTTTTTGAATTACGGTTTTCTCAGGGTATAGGCCCAGTAGTGGGATTGCTGGGTCATATGATAGTTCTATTTGTAGTTTTTTAAGGAACCTCCATACTGTTCTCCATAGTGGCTGTATCGATTTACATTCCCACCAACAGTGCAAGAGGGTCCCCTTTTCTCCTCATCCTCTCCAGCATTTATTGTTTTTAGATTTTTTGATGATGGCCATTCTGACAGGTGTGAGATGATATCTCATTGTAGTTTTGATTTGCATTTCTCTAATGATTAATGATGTTGAGCATCCTTTCATGTGTTTGTTGGCAATCTGTATATCTTCTTTGGAGAAATGTCTATTTAGGTCTTCTGCCCATTTTTGGATTGGGTTGTTTGTTTTTTTGTTATTGAGCTGCATGAGCTGCTTGTAAATTTTGGAGGTTAATCCTTTGTCGGTTGCTTCATTTGCAAATATTTTCTCCCATTCAGAACATTGTCTTTTCGTCTTGTTTATGGTTTCCTTTGCTGTGCAAAAGCTTTTAAGTTTCATTAGGTCCCATTTGTTTATTTTTGTTTTTATTTCCATTTCTCTAGGAGGTGGGTCAAAAAGGATCTTGCTGTGATTTATGTCACAGAGTGTTCTGCCTATGTTTTCCTCTAAGAGTTTGATAGTGTCTGGCTTTACATTTAGGTCTTTAATCCATTTTGAGTTTACTTTTGTGTATGGTGTTAGGGAGTGTTCTAATTTCATACTTTTACATGTACCTGTCCAGTTTTCCCAGCACCACTTATTGAATAGGTTGTCTTTTCTCCACTGTATATTCTTGCCTCCTTTATCAAAGATAAGGTGACCATATGTGCGTGAGTTTATCTCTGGGCTTTTCTATCCTGTTCCCTTGATCTATATTTCTGTTTTTGTGCCAGTACCATACTGTCTTGATTACTGTAGCTTTGTAGTGTAGTCTGAAGTCAGGGAGCCTGATTCCTCCAGCTCCATTTTTCGTTCTCAAGATTGTTTTGGCTATTCAGGGTCTTTTGTGTTTCCATACAAATTGTGAAATTTTTTGTTCTAGTTCTGTGAAAAATGCCAGTGGTAGTTTGATAGGGATTGCATTGAATCTGTAGATTGCTTTGGATAGTAGAGTCATTTTCACAATGTTGATTCTTCCAATCCAAGAATATGCTATATCTCTCCATCTATTTGTGTCACCTTTTATTTCTTTCGTCAGTGTCTTATAATTTTCTGCATACAGGTCTTTTGTCTCCTTAGGTAGGTTTATTCCTAGATATTTTATTCTTTTTGTTGCAATGGTAAATGGGAGTGTTTTCTTAATTTCACTTTCAGATTTTTCAGCATTAGTGTATAAGAATGCCAGAGTTTTCTGTGCATTAATTTTGTATCCTGCTACTTTACCAAATTCATTGATTAGCTCTAGTTGTTTTCTGGTAGCATCTTTATGATTCTCTATGTATAGTATCATGTCATCTGCAAACAGTGACAGCTTTACTTCTTCTTTTCCGATTTGGATTCCTTTTATTTCTTTTTCTTCTCTGATAGAGAAAATTATTGATGAGAAATTCTTGTGGAAGAACTCTTGAGCTCAGCTTGTCTTCATGACTTCCCTACTGGCCTTCAAGAAAACAACAGACGGGAGTAAGGAGGGATTTTACTTTCCCTTGTTCATCCACATTAGAAAAGGGAATAGGGCGTGGTGGCAAAGAGTATAGGTTTTGGAATCAGACCAACCTCAGCTTAAACCCAGTGCAGTTGTTTCTCAGTTGTGTGCCTTTGGCCTACTTGTTTTACCTTCCTCACCCTCAATTTTCTTATTTAAAAGAAAAAAGAAAACTTTACAGCATCTATCACATATGTGGTTTAATTGAGATGATAAATTTAGAACAGCTTGACACAATGTCCAGAATATAGTTGGTACTCAAAGTAATTGATTGTGATTATCATTTTAGTTGCTTAGGCTGAGGGTAAATAAACAGTGATCCTTAAATACCATATCCCATAAAGATATTCGAAGATAGTTTTTACTTTTTGACTTGCAAGAAAACTCTAAGTCATAAGGGTTAATATTTGAAACAGGTTTTCCTACA
The DNA here is from genome assembly GCF_039906515.1 of Pseudorca crassidens. Classification (NCBI taxonomy): domain Eukaryota; kingdom Metazoa; phylum Chordata; class Mammalia; order Artiodactyla; family Delphinidae; genus Pseudorca; species Pseudorca crassidens. Next base: position 60,609,031 of record NC_090314.1, on the reverse strand, counting down.
AATTTCTGTAAGAAACGTTCAAACATTTGATATGAATTATATACTATTTTCTAAATTGTTTTCCCTGGATGCTAATTCAATTAAAACCAAAAAGTATTTCTTGATTATTTGCTGTATGCCCAGAAGCATGGCAGGCACCATGGGAGATATAAAAATATTTTTATAAGCTCTCTTTGTGGTTAAGAATATTATAGTTTAGTTAGAAAGATAAAAATTACGCCCATGAAACAAGGAAGAAATGTTAAAGTAGAATATAAGCAAACAGTTGGAGTATTGCTTCAAACTAGGGTTGCTAAGAGAATTCAGAACAGGGGAGCATTGGAGCAGTCCTGGCTAATCAGCGAAGTCTTTAGTTTGCGAAGCTGAAACTGATTTCTGAAGGAAGGATAAACTGGTTCTTGAAGTAAGGATGGATCTGGGCTTACTGGGGAGAGAGAGAAAGCAATTCCTAACCTGGAGAAAATGCTGAGCAAAGGAATGAGGACAGTGGGCAGAGAATGTAAAGGCATACTTGATTCTGGAAGAAGAGAGATGTTGGAACACAGTGGGAAAATAGGATAGATAAGCCAAGTGAAATGGATCAACGTCTTCAAGACCAGGTTTAGAAGTCTAGACTTTACCCACGGATTAGGAATGGCAACAAACTTTGAAGCAGGTAAAAAGATTATTTGTTTTTAAGTTTCTGAGAGAGAGCAGGAAATTCAAAAGTGGACAAAGTAATTATAGCAATGAGAGAGCTAACCATCAAAAGGGGCAAATTGGCAGAAAATGAACAACTGCCAGTATATTACATATAGATGTGGACAAGGTGTCTAGGAGGCTGTGTGGAGGCCGTTCATACAGGGAAACAGTGGGTAGTGAGAACAGAAGGTGAGAAAAGGCACTTTTGGGTGGACTCGTAGTATTTTTCTCCTTCAAATGTAAATTTATCTGTATGGCTCTCAAACACCTTTATTATCTGGCTTTCACCCGCTACAAGCAATCATGTTTATGTTAGCCCATGATATACACCCTCCTCTAAAATCTGACCCACTTCAAATTTCTGCAAGCAAACCATGGCTTTTCCTGTTCTTATATCTTGAGGTCCTTATTTCTGTCCTTCTTGGACAATTTTTACATTGATAGTTAGGGCTGTCAAATAAAATACAAGATGCTCAGTTAAGTTTGAATTTCAGATAAACAATGAATAATTTTAGTACAAGTATGTCCTAATATTGAATGAGTCATACTAATAAAAGTATTTGCTTTTTATCTGAAATTCCAATGTAACTGGGCATCCTACGTTGCTGAATCTGTCAGCCCTACTGATAGCATCTATCTTACTCTCTAACTCTCAGTTACATATTGTCATAGCTTTTTCCAAATCATTTAGATTTGAACTTCCCAAAGGACAAGGCTTTACACTTATCATTCCCTTAAAGCAGAAATGCTGAAACCATGCAGGACCCTGTGGGGCTCTCCCAAGTACAAAGGCCTTTCTGTGTCCTTTTCTTGTTTGTAGGAAAAAGGTTTCAGCTTCCTAGACCTTCCCTGAGTTACAAAGGGCATTTGAGTTAGTAACTGGAGGAGTGAGGGAATGCAGAAAGAAATAATAGTGCAATGATGGGCCAGGCCCTGGTTCCTCCTTGGGGGATGTGCATAGCAATTTACTCTGAGCTCTTCTGCAGGAACTAAGGGCTCCACCCAGGTGGAGGATGGTGACTTCAGGCTGAGCATAAGCCCATGGACCCCAGACTGGTTGGAACCAGAAGGCTGATGATTGAGATTCCTAGAACACCACCCTGTTACCTCACCACCAACCAATCAGAGGAGGGTTACATACCCTGCAGCCCTCCCACCACTAGCTGCCCAGTTTTGCCTGTAAAAACTCCTTCCGTGGAACCCACTGAGGATTGCGGGCTTTTTGAGCATTAGCTGTTCTGGACTCCTCGTCTGGCACCTTACAGTAAACGCTGCACTTTCCTTCACCGCAACCCAGTGTCGGTAGACTGGCTTTACTGCGGACCAGTGAGTGCACCCAAGTTTGGGTTCGCTAACACAGCCAGGGAAAAAAGAAGGTCAGGTAGTGGTTATTACAGGATAACCAAAGCCTGAAGTGGTCTGGTTTAAGATAATGACTCTGCAAAGCGGGGCACTGGAGAAGGGTATTATAAGCGCAGGGGCACATCCTAGATCTTTCCAGAAGAACTGAGTTACTAGTTAGATCTGCAGGTACAAGAAAACATAATTAGGCTGTGTTCTTTTTTTCCTAGCATTTTTATTCAACAAATACTTTGTGAATACACAAAATCAAGATTATACAGATCATGGAAGAATGCAATTTTCTGGGTATGAAGTTGAGCGATCGATCGTCTGCCTGCCTTCAGAAGCTTAAAATACACAGCAATCTATATACTTACTCAAGTCAAGGAATCGATTGCTGCCTATAGGAGTAGTACCGACAAAGTTTGAGAGCAGCGATTCTCCACCGGGGGCAATTTTGCTCCCCTCCCCCAGGATACTTGACAATAGCTGGAGGCATTCTTGATTGTCACAGCTAAGGGAGTGCTATTGAATCTAGTGGGTAGAGGGCAAGGATGCTAAATCTTAAAATGCACAGGACTGATAGGTAGGGAGCCCAGATGAAAAAAGAATCATGTGACTCAAAATGTCAATAATGCCACAGTTGAGAAACTGAAGTCTCCAAGGATGCAGTTAAAAGAAGCAACACATCTGCCTGTCATGACCCATACATGAATACAGTGGAGCTGTGGAGAGTGAGCACGGCATGAGCAAAGGCAGCAAAGGTCAACATCTGAGGAAGGAACAGTACAAAGCCTTGCTTATCCGGAGGTCACTGCTTGTGTCGCCCATAGATCAGTGGATGGGCAATAAGGCGGAGCTCACCTTGGGTCAGAACTGTGAGGAGCATTGAAGGCGAAGCTATGAAACTCCAGGTTTTTAAGCGTCACAACTAAGAATGATGTTGGAGAATTTGGAGAGCAGGACTGCTAGGTGGCAAAGATAAGTTCATCAGGAAATTTTATTTTATATTGGCGAAAGTTTGAAAAAGTTGTGAGGATATTTACTTTAGTGGGGTCAGGCTTCCAAAACAAAACAAAACAAAAAATGGTAGTTAGGTAAACTTGACTAAGATTCTAACTGGAAAAGGTTACCTTCCTTGACTCTTCATCCTCCCTGGAACTGCACCTCTGGCCCCTATGAGGTAACCTTTAATTTTTCTTTCTTTTTTTTTTTTTTTTTTGTGTGTGTGTGTGTAACATTACAACCTTGTTAGCTCGCAGTTTTAATCCTTCCTCTTGATCCTGTGGTAAAGTCACAAGAGTCCCATTTTCATCCTGGGCAAATCTACTGAATTTTACATGCTGAACCAGACCCAGAAAATGGGATACAAGAACGAACTGGATAAGCTGAGAACCTATCTTAAATTCTGTGGTTCAGAGTTTGGAACCGAACCCAAATATTTTGGTATTGGGCCTTATTTCTCCTTGGCAAACACGGCCTTCTGTTTTAAAGGAGTGGGGGGAGGGGAGGTTTTAAAAAGCTTATTAAAAAGTCTCGAAATGCTTCTTCAACATCAAATAGCTCCTAGAAAAATATTTTGATGAGTTAAGTGTAAATGAATCAGAAACATATGGATTACATTTCCTTTAGATTACACATGGGTTTCAGAATTAAGGGGGAAAGTGCTCAGGGCAAAATGCATTTTGGATTTTATTGAACCCAAAATATTTGAGAAATAACTCAAGATACATGAAGAACCCAAAATCCTGCCAGGCTTCCCAATCCCTTGTGTAAAGCAAATTAGATTTTAAAATTCTTTTTGCTTTAGTGATCTATGGTGTTACATGAAATGTGGATGAAAAACTCCTTTTCTATATATGGTTTTTATCCTGGATATTTTCACTTACAACTTTGGCAAAAATGAAGATTTCAAGTGTATGGGAGAGGGCTTCCCTGGTGGTGCAGTAGTTAAGAATCCGCCTGCCAACGCAGGGGACACAGGTTCGAGCCCGGGAACGTCCCACATGCCGCAGAGCAACTAAGCCTGTGCGCCACAACTACTGAGTCTGTGCTCTAGAGCCCATGAGCCACAACTACTGAGCCCATGTGCCACAACTACTGAAGCCCGCGCGCCTAGAACCCATGCTCCGCAACAAGAGAAGCCACCACAGTGAGAAGCCCGCGCACCGCAACAAAGAGTAGCCCCCCGCTCGCCGCAACTAGAGAAAGCCCACGTGCAGCAACAAAGACCCAATGCAGCCAATAAATAAATAAATAAGCTTTTAAAAACCTGATTAAAAAAAAAAGTATACAGTAAATTGGCTAAGTTGGCTAGATGTCTCAGACTCTGCCCGGCCAGGTGACAAGAACACTTGACTTGTCTCATACACAGTCACAGAGTGAAGGAATTAATCAAAGAGCTTCAGACCATTTTACAGTAAACGGTAACAGACAGTATTTACAATTTGCCATTTGGCAATTAGTTTTCCACTTATTTATTGGACATTAATAAAACCTGTATTATTTCTCATTTCCCTTAAAGAGCCTGTTTCCAGAGTCTATATAGTGACCCATGTCCATTTATTAACTCAGTCTTTCACTTATTCCAGTGGCAAGGCCAAAGTGTGGATAGAGAAGGGCCTTAGGTCCCTACTATTTCCAATTGCCAAAGCCACATTCTGTGTAAAACCAGCATACTTGCTAAGCAAAAGGCTTCAAGACGACCCCCTGCAGGAATATTTCCAGTTTGCTAAGCCCCTCCTACCCCCCAATTTTTATTTATTTATTTATTTATTTATTTATTTTTGGCTGCGTTGGGTCTTGCTCTTGTTGTGGAGCACGGGCTCTAGGCACACGGGTTTCAGTAGCTGTGGCTCACGGGCTCTAGAGCACGGGCTTCAGTAGTTGCGGCTCGCAGGCTCAGTAGTTGTGGCTCACGGGCTTTAGAGCACAGGCTCAGTAGTTGTGGCGCACGGACTTAGTTGCTCCGTGGCATGTGGGATCTTCCCAGACCAGGGCTCAAACCCGTGTCCCCTGCATCGGCAGGCAGCTTCTCAACCACAGCGCCACCAGGGAAGCCCCACCCCAAATTTTGATAACCATCATACTTAGTCTCTATTCCCTCATTGAACAGATTATTTCTTAGCACCCACTGTAATGGTGGGCACAGTGCGGGAGTATGAGGGACACAAAATCACATACAGCAGAGCCACACATTTTCAAGGAGATTCACATGTACGCACAGTTCTCTAGGACAAGGGAACCAAAAATAGGTAGCCTTCCAAAGTACACTATGCCAAAGAAGGGGATGCCAAAAAGGAAGTAGCTTCCCCAAATTATTACTAAATAATAGCAGTTGTTTAAATCTAATCTATGTGATTCTGTTCAGAGCATTTTATAGTGAAGCAAGTTGCCTATTTCGTGTGTCTAATGTATTTGCCTCCATTCTTCCTCTGACAAACTCTCACTTGCAACTCAAGACCCAACTACCCAACTCAGTGTCATCTCTACTGGGAGATTTTCCATTTTCACCATGGTTGAATGAAATATTCCTCTGAATTTACATCACGCATTGGACATGTACTTATTTACATCATTTTTAGCACTGCGTTTTAATTAATTAATTTGTATCTCACAGTGTCCAACTAACCACTGACTTTTTTGAGGAAAAGGGCTACATCCTAATCTTAATTTTATTCCCAGGACACAGCATATTGTCTGGAACATACTAAGCACTTATATGTTATTGAATGCACGGACTGCTGGATACATGATGCTATTAATTAAGAAGGGAAATGAAGAAAGACAAAAGTACACCACAGTCCCAATCTCAGTTACGTTACCACAAGTGACTTTAAGAGTCTCTTGCTAAATGTACTCATTATATTCTACGTAGAACAAATGACTCTTATCAACTAAATTTGATTACTAGCGACATGGACAGCACAAGTCAGGAGAACGATGTGAAGTTAATGTGTGGATTCATTCAGAGAAAGGCATACATTCACATAGTCAATCATTTACCCAGTCTTTCCTCCATGCTGGACCATAATTTCTTGAAGACCTTCCTTACTATCTGTAGTTCAAGAACCCTGGGTAGAACACTAAACAGTTCTAAATGTGGTGTACTAAAAATCCAAAATATATCCCAAATGCAAAAGGCTGATTTTATCAGATGAGAAACGTACCCCATGTTTCCTAGTTCAGTGAAAATGCCCACCTAGTAAATTCTTTACATTTTCAAATGACCTTTTTCAATAGCTATTCACACCTTTTAAATTCTCTTACATTTTTATAAGATGTCTTGGACTACAGACAATATTATATATGACATTGGTGGCCATGGTTATCTGTGAGTGGACAGGGGCATTATATGAGGAGACTTTCCTTCTCAGGGAAGAAATCTTTGAGATGTCTATGTAGCTGGAATAAAACAGAAGAGTAGCACATTGACTGTAAAATCATGAGATCCTCCTTCTTAGAGATTATTAAACAAATATATAATCCATATTCCATGGAACCATCGGCCTCTCAATTACACGCGTAAAGAAAACGGAACAGGACTCAACGTCTAGTCTCACTCTTTAAGTTTCTCAAGTCTTTGGTCTTTCCTGATTGTATGTAAAGCCTCTATGAATTTATTAGTTTGACAGGAGCCCAGGTAATTATGCCGGCTTCTGGGTCCCACGGTAAGTCACGTCTGCATCTCCCTGAACGCACACAAAATTTAGTGCCACTGAAGCACTTCTCGAAACAAATAAAAGATTTGTGAACTAGTCACCAAGCATCCGATGCAATTAAACTGCATTTGTTTCTTTTTTGGTCTTTTTACACAATCGAGGCCTTGTAAGAGGTAGGCACTCCTCAGATCAGACTGTGTTTTCTTTAGAGGAAAGGGTGCCAAAATCCTCCTACCCTACGTAACCAAAGTCTCAACTAGCAGGAGGCGGACAGTTACAACATGCGCATGAGAGTGCACGCGCACATGTGCACGCACGCGCGCGCACACACACACACACACACACACAGATTCCCCCTCCTCTCCACCACTACTAATACCATAATATGCACATAAAGAAAAAGCACAAACCCATAACTACAAAGATATTAATGTGGGGAACAGGGATAAAACTTGCTAGAAATGAAGTTGTGCTGCCCGCAGTCTCAATCAGTTGCAGCGTGACTTAAGATAAAACAAACACAATTGGTTTGAAAGCGGAGAAAAGAAAACAGGAACTGTTTTGAAAAAAATGGATTCTTGATTTTTTACTTTTTGAGACAAGTAAAAATAGAGCTCACCTTGAGGTAGCCAGTTCTCAACAGCTTTTAATTGCTAACTTCAAGCTGTCACACTTTGAACGTTTTTTTTTAAAGAAAAAGTCTTTAAAATCTGGTTAATGAGAACTGACTGCCATTAACTCTTTGATTGATTTAGGATCCTGTTGTGCTGGCTCGTGCTCAGAGGTTCCCCACTGGTTTCTCTGAGCTGCTCCCCTCTCTGGCGTGGGGACTGGGTATGAACGTGGAGCCACACACCAGTCCTTGTTATAAAAGTCATTTCTCAGGGAAAACCCAAAGAATGTATTCATGTGATCTAAGCAAATCCAAGTAGTTGCGAAGACTTATACCCTAACTCAGTATCAGACAATCCCTTTAACTTCTCCCTGATTCTGAGTCTTTGTCTGCATTCTACAATAGGGCTCGGTGAAGAAATTAAATTCCTTGCACACGCCCATTAACACCATCATCTACTGAGCACTGGGTGTCACACACTTCAATAAACATTTTCCACACGTTACCGTATAATCCTATAAATCAGGTAATGTCATCCACATATTAAGGATGACAAACCTGAGAATTAGCAAGCTTTAATCAACTGGCATCTAGTAAGAATCTGAGTTTTAATTTAAGCCCAGTTTTGTCTAATTCCAAAGCCCAGCTTTCCCATTATCCTGCACTACTTTTGTCTGCCAAGTTCTTTATGGTCTAACTTGTCAGAGTTGCAGTTCTTGCTCCATTATTTTATAGGAAGAGAAAAAAAGGGGGGAAATGAACCCTTACCTAAATAACTAATGGAAATAATCAAATCTCCCGCCTCTCCCAAAAAACTGCTATCTCTGGAAGTATAGCAACTTTTTTTCCTTATGCTAATTGGCTAAAATGTATACTAGGGCTTGAAGGAACTACAGAATTTCTTAGGGTGTCCTTCTGAATACTTATTTGTATGTTGAAATAATCATTTTGTGGAACGATAAATAAGTTACACAGTCATCAAAAACAATGTCATTGATGTGTATTGGGAGATCGGTCTCACATTTCTTCCCGTCTTGCAAGCCGGGGCAGTGACTGCCCTTTGTTCTGAACTATCTTCTCAGGGATGTTTGTACAGAGAACAACCTTGGGATACAGAGATCATGTCTTCCTCCGGAACAACGTGCAGTCATGGATATTTTCCAGTATAACAAAGATAACGTCTCCCTCTGCAGCCAAAGGCAGGCGTGCTTACTGCCCATTATAAAAGATTCAGATTTCTTAAGCTCAGAGCTCTTCGCCTGTGATATAACCCACTGTGTGTGTGTGTGTGTGTGTGTGTGTGTGTGTGTGTGTGGGAGGCGGGGTTACGTGACTCTCTTTGTGTAGCCTTGTGGGAACTGGAGCTCAGGGAACCAGTGCAAACGTGCTAGCCCTACTGCTACTGTTGCTGCTGTGAGTAATGAAGCATCCTGCATCCCTGACCCAGGAGCCTCAGTTTTCTACCAGCGCCCACGGAGCTGTGGCAGGCTAACTGACGAGTCTGCAAGCCTGGTAAGATCTCTGATCTTCACAGCTCACCACAATATAGATGAGCCCTACTACCAGGGAGCGGTTCACTGAAATCAGCTTTGCTAGCCTTAAATATTCGTGGGAGAGACAAAAGTTTGGTTTTACTCTTAATAGTCTCACAGTCTTCCATTATTAGCAGACTACTAGAGGCTATAAATAATTAAGTCCCTGGTACAGGTCCACTGAAATCTTCCCCTTCAAACATTGTCCTTCATAGCAAGTATTTTAATATTGGAATAATATTCTTCATGAATCTTGGCGGCAGCTTTTTAAGTAGTTTGTGGTTCCTAAGTACGATAGTTCTTCTCTTTTCCATTAAAAAAAGGTCAGGATAATGCATCATTTATTTAATAACCTAGATATATACTATCCTTTAAAGTACTGGTTTCCTAAATGAGCCATATGTAATTGGGAGTTGTGTGTTTATACTTGAGTGGAGTTCCTAGAAAATAAGATATATTCTCTGCATGGAATTTTCATTCATAAAATTGCTTTATATTATCTGTTTTGCTTTCATGTGGTACCATTAGACTACTATTTTTAAAGATTAATATATATCAGAATCAACATGCATTTTTTGATAAAAATGAAAACTGAGGTCCCCTCCCATTCCATATTGACTCAGAATTCTTGGGAGAGTTACCAGGTTAAAAATAAATTAAATTAAAAACTCCAAGTGATTCTGACACAGTAGTCTTGCAAAACATATAGACTCGGCTTAAAATACATTAGAATTTGATTCAGCAGACTTCAGGCTCAAGACCTTTAACTTTAAGCAAGATATTAAAGCCTTAATTTCTTCAGTATCCTCATTTATAAAATGACCATGTTAAACTATGATTTACAAAAGTTTTTTTAAATTTTATATTTGATAAATATAAATATTTCACATTAAAGGTCATCACTCTCTCTTAACAGGAGAGACTGAGGGAATCAGAAGTGGCTTTGATTTGTGTTATTCATGTCCACTCATCATCATCATCCTCTTCCATTACACCTAGTTTTCAAAATATAATACTGAGAACCTATTTTCTGTAGGACAAAGAACCCAGGAAGTATGTAAGGCTGAGGAATCTGAGGTAAGTATACATCGTCTTTATGGTCATTTATATGTTATCTCATTATTTCTAAATAATAATACAATATCCATGCACCCCAATATTAATAGCAGTACTATTTACAATAGCCAAGACACGGAAGCAACCTAAGTGTCCATCAACAGATAAATGGATAAAGAAGATGTGCATGATGAAATATTAGTCATAAAAAAGAATGAAATAATGTCATTTGCATCAACATGGATGGACCCAGAGATTATCATATTAAGTGAAGTAAGTCAGACAGAGAAAGACAAATATCATGTGATATCACTTATATGTGGAATCTAAAAGAAATGATACAAATGAACTTATTTACAAAACAGAAACAGACTCACAGACATAGAAAACAAACTTACGGTTACCAAGGGGGAAAGGGAGGGGAGGAATAAATTAGCAGCTTGGGATTAACATGTACACACGACTATATATAAAACAGATAAACAACAAGGAACTACTATATAACAGGGAATCATATTCAATATCTTGTAATAACCTATAATGGAAAAGAATCTGAAAAAAATATATATATAACTGAATTGCTTTGCTATACACCAGAAACTAACACAACATTGTAAATCAACTATACTTCAATAAAAAATAATTAATTAAAAAATATCTCTGTCCAACAGACACACCATTTCTATCTATCTAATTATAATATATGTTATAGACTGAATGTGTCTCTCCAAAATTCCTATGTTAAATTCTAAAGCTCAATATGATGGTATTTGCCGTGGGGGGGGGTGGGGAGTGGAGGGGGTGGGGGGGTGTTGGGAGGTGATTAGGTTATAAGGGGGTGGAGCCCTCACGAGTGGGATTAGTGCTGTTATTAAAGAGACCCCCAGAGCGTTCTCTTGCCCCCTTCTGCCACATAAGGACACAGTGAGAAGTCAGCCATCTGCAACCTGGAAGAGGCCCCTCGGCAGAACTTGATCATATACACACCCAGATCGCAGATATCCAGCCTCCAGGACTGTGCCAGAGACATTTCTGTTGTTTATGAGCCACCCAGTCTATGGTGGCATTATAGCAGCTTGAACTGACTTAGGACAGGGGTCATGGTCACTATGTATTAAAATAAACACATTACCTAATTCATACAAAGACCTTACGGTCAGGGGTATCTATTTGTTACCTACCAGTAGAAGCTTGGCGCCTGCGAACAAAAGTGTTGCCATATTATTACACTGCCAAGCAATCAGTAACAGTTTTCAGTAGAATGAGATTTTCTTGCCGTACAAGCTAATGATTTTCTACCATAAATTACCAAATACACATGCAATTAAAACAATTATTTTTTAAAACAATCCCTGGGTAGCCAATCTTGAATTTTATGGTAAAATGGCTTTTGAAAAGAATTTTTGACTTGAAAACTGTTGCTCATGAACAAAGGCAATCTAGGGTACAAATGTCCCTCTAGGGAATCACCTCCTAATTCTGACCACTTGTAGTTTCCATGGTATTCATCTTAACCTGCCCAGGGACACATGAGAGGTGGGAGGAGTATCACGACATGATTTCCTTTGAGGCGATGGGTAGGATCCCTCATTCCTCAATAATATAAACTGTTATTAGTTGAAATTTTTGTGGGAAGGGAGAGGAGAAAGGAATTTGAAAAATAAAGGGCAAAGAATGGGAGCAGAAAAGAATTATGGGAGAAAACAGAAAAAAAGACCAAAGCAGAGGAGAGATGAAATGAGATTTCACACTTCATGTTGCCAGTTTTTCCTGGTTTTTCTTTTTTTCTTTCTTTTCCCATGTCAGTTTCAGAAACAGTAATTCTACCAGCTGCAGAATGAACCCTGTCATGACTCAGAAACAATGACTTCCCCTAGCTAGGAAAGATATTTAAAATTCCCTCCTCCTTGGTTAAGGCAGATGAAGATACTCTGGTGCTCTGTGTCTTGGGTCTGATGTACTAGGTGTGAAGAGAACCCAAAGTACAATTGAGTTACACTGAGTTCCATTCTGAGTTACTTTTCGTGGTGATCCTTCTTCCATATTTTTTATTTTATTTCTCCATTGGAGAAACCTACTTTATTCAACTGGTGTCTTTAAACCATCATATATTTCCTGCAAGGTCTTGCCAAACAGAGACATGTGCCCTACTTCTGCTAATATCCTATGATCCTAAAACTTTGGGTGTTTCAAAACTCCTGTTATCATACCTCATCCTACCTCAGCCTCTACTGTGAACTGGATCCTTTTTGTCCTTTGGGAGTACTAAAATTACAGTTATAGCTGGAGTGAGTTTCCTACTCATCTCTAGTAATCAATGACAAAGGTATCAGAATTTCAAGTATATCAGAATCCTCCTAGATCTCCATAGGCAGAGTATGTCAATGATATTTGTCTCACAGTGAAAACAGTGAGATAATGTATATAAGCGCACTTTAACGAAAGAGTGGGCTAGATCTACTACAACAATAATTTTAAATACAGACAGACATAAAAATAATAACAAGACCTAGTTACTCATTCATTCTATTGTCTATTATCTACAATTACTATGTTAACTTCTACAAAAATGACAGTTAATTAAACAAAGCAGGTGCCAGACCTCATGGAACCCAAAAGGAAGATGTAGTAGCAGAAGTGATTCAGACACAGAGCTGGATTATCTTCATGAGCAGAGAATAAAACAGATAAAATAAACTAAGAAATAATCATAAAATATAGGTCCCAGAACAATCTTTTAATTCTACCTAAGAACACAGGCAGATAATTAATGAGGTTATTCTTGATAAAAAAAAAGCTAATGTGCCTTCTCAAATTGAAAGAATTCTGTGCAGAAAGTCCATGAATAGCACAGATCCAAAAGAAAATTAAACTTACAAACGTGCTAGGAGTATTCTGTAAAGAAATAACTGTTTAAACATGCAATCCCATAATTAGCCTGGATCTCTCATTCAAGTGCTGCACGTCAAAACCACCAGCTTTCCCAAGTCAATGGGGAAAAACCTCCCATTCCTCTCCTGTGTATTTGGATGTGTGTAATTAGACTTCTCCTATGCCAACAAAAACCCATGAAGGCTTTCTCTATACAAGTTTAGATTGTTCCAGCTCCAAAAATGGATCAGGACGTGCTGGTACACCATCAGCAACGCCACTGGATGGGAAATACCACGATGCCATTTCAGCACAGAGGTTACTGCTTTCCACTAAGATAAACAGCAGGAGGAAAAAAAGAAATTGAACCAATGGAGCAAAAGAGAATGCTAATGCTATTAGCCTAATGACTGCAGTAGATGTGATGTTGAATTTTGCCTGCTAACTTACCCTGATTCCCTTGGTAGTCGATGTTTAAGCTGATCTTGTTCACAGATGAGCTATTGATGTGGTGAAACACAGAGGTCACTGACCACTGTATCAGTTAGCATTTGGTTAAACTACACATCACATAAAATCAAAATAACAATATTTTAAACAGGATAAGAGTCTATTTCTCTCTCAAACACATCAAAAAAAAAAAAAAAAAGAATCCTGTGGGTTAGCAATCTAGGGCAGTTATAGTGACTCTACAGTGTTATTAGAGACCCATATGCCTATCATTTTGTTCCATCTGGTGGCAGATTGGAATTTCCAAGGATGATCATACCGTGTGATCTCATTACCACATGTTCTTATGCAATGTGATCTTACTAATCTCCAATCGGGAGAGAAGTCACCTCTCCCCTTGAACCTGAGCTAGCATGTGAGAACAGAATGGAGCAGAAGGGATGCTGTATGACTTCCAAAGTTAGATCAGCAAAGACCACGCAGCTTTACCTGGTTTTCTTGGAACATCTGCTCCTGGAATCGAACTCGCAGGCTGTGAGAAGCCCAAGCACACAGAGTCATATGCAGGTGTTCTGGTTGACTGTGCCAGCTGAGACCTGCCTTGAAATCCCCCTAGTGCACCAGACATTTGGTTAAAGAATCCTCCAGGTCATGCCAGTGATCAGCCATTTGAGGTCTCAGACACCGTAAGCACTCAGAGAGCTGAAACAAACTATTCCCACTGTGCTCTGTCTAAATTCCTAACCCCCAGAATCTTCAAGTGTTATAAAATAGCTGTCATTATCTTTGGAGAGGTTTATGAACAGTAATAGATCATTGGAACACACATGCTCAGAATGCCCTGAACTCTAAGATGTGTGCCGGGGATCCAGCCATTACATCCACATTCCAGGTATCAAGAAGGAGGAGACAGAGAAGGATAGACTGATTCCATTTGAAGGAAAACAATTCTGCTGACATTGCATTAGGGAAAACCTCATCATATGAACTTAACCTGCTTCAAGGCTGGGAAATATGGTCTTTAAGACAGACAACTACATTTCGAGTTAAGTACTCTATTCCTAGAGAGGTCTGTCTGCAAGAATGTGAGACGAATTGAAAGTCTCTTCAGAAAACATCTATTTTTTTTCTCAGTTTGGTGTTAGGCATCCCACTTTTATAATCAGTCATTTCATCAGATAAGGTGTTATATCTCTCGAAAATTCCCACTCATGTACAAATGGAAAACAAGAAAGAGTAAGATCTAAGTGCAGATGTCTTTACCAAATCACTGCTTTGCTTACAAAACAGCTCAGATGAAGAGCCATAGTAGAGTTAAGAGAACCCAAGGACACTCACTGCCTCAGAAGCAAGGAGAAAAGCAAAGTACTGGTCTTAGGAAATCCAGCTGCGTCATGATACTCCTGGGCTCATGGAGGACAAAGGGGGATTATCACAAGCTAGATTTCCCCTAAAATTCATATTACCTAAGGATGACATAAGACGCAAGCCTTTAATATTTTTATTCTCTAGACAAATCTGGTTAAGATATTGCTGCATAGATTTTTCTGCTGGTTTTAGGTTAGAATAATTTAATTCAATACAGATTGGTCCCTCTTATTACCATCATATCTTCAACTCAGATGAACACCCATGTCTTCTTTTTTTTTTTGTGGTACGTGGGCCTCTCACCGTTGTGGCCTCTCTCCCTTTGCGGAGCACAGGCTCCGGACGCGCAGGCTCAGCGGCCATGGCTCACCGGCCCAGCTGCTCCGCGGCATGTGGGATCTTCCCAGACCGGGGCACGAACCCGCGTCCCCTGCATCGGCAGGCGGACTCTCAACCACTGCGCCACCAGGGAAGCCCCCCCATGTCTTCTTTTGAATGGAGCTCAAGGCTTATATTGGTGCAAAGATACATTTCTTTTGATAGCTAAAACCTTACTATTGCAGCCAAGATGCATTAATGATTGGCTGGATCTAACCTGGGGCATAGATTTCACTCTGACTGCACCACAAGTGAGTGAGGGCTTCCTCCATAACCAGACTGAATATTGATTCACTGAAAGCAGAAAATGTTTTAAAGCCTAGTCAATTTCTTGTTTGAATGCTGGTATCTAGGGAACCTGGCAACATGTTGTAGGGATTTTAGGTGATTGACTGGGCCTCAGTGTGGCCCTTTGAAGAAGACGCTTAATAAGCAACGATGTGGTACGGCCTTGGAGCAAACCTGCTACTCCATTCTATAGCAACGGGCCCCCGAAGAGCCTCAGGAATATTTATTGCCATAATCATAATAACAATAACGATAGTGATATTTAATGATGACAACATATTTCAGCACAAATGCACATTCGGCACTTCTGAAGGAGCTTGCAAGTAGGTCCTCATTTAGTTTTCGCCATACGACAGGCTCGACTATTACCCTCACCATACGACAGGCTCGACTATTACCCTCACCATACGACAGGCTCGACTATTACCCTCACCATACGACAGGCTCGACTATTACCCTCACCATACGACAGGCTCGACTATTACCCTCACCATACGACAGGCTCGACTATTACCCTCACCATACGACAGGCTCGACTATTACCCTCACCATACGACAGGCTCGACTGTTACCCTCACCATACGACAGGCTCGACTGTTACCCTCACCATACGACAGGCTCGACTGTTACCCTCACCATACGACAGGCTCGACTGTTACCCTCACCATACGACAGGTTCGACTGTTACCCTCACCATACGACAGGCTCGACTGTTACCCTCACCATACGACAGGCTCGACTGTTACCCTCACCATACGACAGGCTCGACTGTTACCCTCACCATACGACAGGCTCGACTGTTACCCTCACCATACGACAGGCTCGACTGTTACCCTCACCATACGACAGGCTCGACTATTACCCTCACCATACGACAGGTTCGACTATTACCCTCACCATACGACAGGTTCGACTATTACCCTCACCATACGACAGGTTCGACTATTACCCTCACCATACGACAGGTTCGACTATTACCCTCACCATACGACAGGTTCGACTATTACCCTCACCATACGACAGGTTCGACTATTACCCTCACTATACGACAGGTTCGACTATTACCCTCACTTAACCAGGGGGGGGAGCGGAGAATGAACAGCAGAGCCAGCATCCTGCAGAACTAAGATTCCAACTCAGACCATCAGGCAGATGAGAAAGCAAACCGAGCATTGTGTGAGTTCCGTCTGCCTGTCTGTCTGTCTGTCCCGGGTTCTATCTCTTTTGATGTGGCCGTGTTAACTGTATACCGTTTGGGGGTTTGCCATGGACTGAAGCCACTGGCCAAGACATGAACATTCTAAACACAAGTGCCTGATGTGGGTAGAACTAGAAAGTGAGAGGGACGACGGTCGGTCGGCAGCGATGCCATCAGGATGTAGGTGAGTGTGTCATAGGGAGGGAGTCTCCTTCCGTCCTTCCTCTTTTTTTCCCCTTTTTGCGAGACACATTGCCCTCATAGAGGAGTGTGGCTCAGAGGCGGCCTCACTTGGGAGAGAGCCTAATACCTCATATTTTTAAAAAGAAAAAAACAACACACACGCATACACACACACTCACATGTATATCCCAGCCAAAAACATCAAGCCGCCCGCGGCTGTTAAAAAGCCAAGAGAGCTGAGTTGCGCCCTTCAGTGTTTTTCTTTCAAACACGTTGACCACCCTCTCTTCACAACATCTTATTTATTGAAGCACAAGCTGTCGAAATGGAATAAACCTCTGCAACATTGAACTCTGGATCCTGCCCAAAGTTCCCTTTCATTGTGAAACTTTCTTTCTCTCTTTCTCAATGTCTCTCTCTCTCTCTCTCTCTCTTTCTCTCTCTCTCCAGACATCATAGTAGAAATATCTCCATGAAGGTCTGGAGGAAAAGGGGTTAATTTGAGAGGCTTGGAGCCAGGCCTCTCTTAACTGGGGAACTGGCAGCTAGCAGTTTGGAACGCTGCCTCGAATGTCTGACTGAACGTTTTTATTATCCTTTTTGCCCAAAGGTGGCTTTTAGACGTCCACAGCAGCACAGGGCCTTCTGATGGGGATTCGACAGACGGGAGCCAGAAAGCTGTCTGCCCCTTCTGTGATGACTGGGGAACCCCATGGAGGAAACCGCTACCCCCTCCCCAAATCCAGGGCGGACTTGCCCTTCCTCACCCTTCAATAAACTGCAGACCCACCAGGGGACTCATAAAATCAGTAGGGAGTTCTGAGAGGCGGGGAGGGGGGAGGAAGGGGGTCTGAGACACAGAGTGGAGAGAGAGGCAGGCCCAGAGGCTTAAAACAGGCTCTAAGGAAGACAGGGAAGAACAGGAGAGCTGAACACAGGGACAGAGAGATGCCACGAAGGCAATGAAGTTGAAGACCAAAAGGAGACATACAGAGAACAAGAAAGGTGGAGGGGAAAGAAGAGAAAGAAACGAAAGAGAAACGTAAAGGGCTGAAAACATCTCCACTAAGAACCTCCAACTCCAGATCCGCCTTTATCAACTGCAATCAAGCTACGAAGGGTCTGAGTTGCCCCTTTTGTGGAACTGGCTTACTTGCTTCATCCTGACCTGCTCAGTTCAGCGGACTGGTTTGCACCGGAGTGAAACCCTTGTAGCTCCTTGGGAATCTTAGATTGGAAGGGTCGTAGGCGCGACAGCAGTAGTTAGTTGTCGGTTAGTTGGATTTCTCTGCTACCCAACAGGAAATAGAACGCACGCAGGTAGTTGGAGTCAAACACTAACAAGACGCTATTGTTAGAAAACACGGAGCTTGTGAGCGTTCAAAAGGATGGTGCGTGTGGAGGGGGCCGACCACAGATCTTGTGGCAAGAAAAGGCTCTTTGGGGGTGCCACCTTCAGGCTCCCTCCCAGGCAGCTGCCTGAGAGCGCTATGAGAACACGTCTAGCAGCTCAAACTCCTGCTTCCAAGCATCCTATGCCCTGTTAGAGTTAGGCAGAGAGTTAGGATGATTCCCTACATAACCAAAAACACAACTGGGATAGATGGGGAAGTTCTGAGGCATTGGATGTTTATTTAGAAAGAAGAGTAATGAAAGTTTCTATGGTTTTCCTACACACAAAGCACCTCCTCACACATCGACTTTCTGGATAGACACAAGGCCACGGTGTACACAGAAGGGCAGGTGTTATTCATAGTCCCAATTAGCAGAGGAGGGAAGCAACAAAGGGCAGCTCAAAGTGTGGTCCACAGACCGCATTCTGATCACCTTGTTAAAAATGCACATTTCCTGACCTCCACTATATAGTCAGACTAAACTGGACTCCCTGATAGAAGTTGAATTTTTACCTTGCACCCTAATGATTCCCAGTACACTGAATTTCAGAAGCACAGGGCTAGCAGATTGGAGAGGTATAGTATCAAGATTTCAGTGGGGTTTTTTCCAACAGGACACTTATTTCCATTTTTAAGGAAGATGAAATTGAGGTACAAAGCGTTTAAGGGACTTGTCCAGAGTCACATCAGCATCTGCAGCACATTGGTAAGAGCTGTAAGTAGAAATAAATAACAAACTAGAAATAAATGATTAGCTAAAAATGACTAGAAATAAAACCTAGCTCTTCTGACTTCTGTGGTGCTCTGTTCTTGAAACTACACCAGACTGCTTCCTTCAGACACAGGGGAGATTTGACATTGTTTCTGTTGGAATCTCTGTTATGGTGGCTCCCAGCCTAGGTAATAATTGTGTGCACGTTTACGTATGCCTCACAGCACCGTTCCTGATGAAATGGGCAATTGATCTTGGTCATGCTTCTCTAAATATGGTCCTATGAAAAATGCCCACTTTCTACTCAGACATGAAACTATTTAAGTTCTTAACCAAAACCTCTGAGGCAGAGAATTGGAAAGATGACTATTCCAACAGACAAAGTGTCATAATATTGGTGTGCCAGGTAGCATTCTAAATTCTCAATATAAGTATTAAACAGACGAACTCATTCACTTATTTAAAGCAAGCCGCAAGGTAAGTAACAGAATTACCTAATGAAGACATTGAGGCCGGGAGATCCAATGTGACTCGCCCACAGCCACACAGCTCTTAAGTAGTAGAACTGGGCTACGAAGGAAGGCTTCTGGCTTAAGAGGTAGCGAGCTTAGCCACCACTACCGCTGCCTCTCTGTCTACAGGGTGGGGGGAGATTGGGGTGGGGACATCCGGGTGGGGAAGGTTTATGTAGGTAAGTTTTAATGAAAAGAGACAAAATCACCCCCAGTAGCTCAGGGCTGTTCCAGCCACATAGAGCCATAAACTTAAAAGGCATCTAAAGGTACATTCAAAATAAGCCATCAACTCTAAAATCAATCAAATAACACAGAGGTAGAAATGATCATGAAGCTGACGTGGTTTGATGATTTTATTTCGTAGATGACAAAATCAAGGATCTGAGAGGTACAGCCATCTTCTCCAACGTCTCAGATCAAAGATATCAGGTATTAGCCAAGCTGTGTAAGTCTCAAATATAGCCGATTTCTTGAAACGGTGTCTTAGGTGAGTGTAGCAGTAATGGATCAATCTATGAGAAACTATTATGGGGCTCCTTCGTAAACAACCATGAATCCTCCGCGGGATGCGACAATAAGTGTTTGCTGCTCACAGGTCTGGTGTGGTTGACTGGGGGCCCTGCTGATCCTGACTGGGCTTTTGTATTTCTGAGAGTCATCTGACTGTTGGCTGATCTAGCTGACTGTTGGCCTTAATTGGGGCAAGTAGACACTGTTCCATACGCCTCTTGTCCCCTAGCTTAGAAAAAGTCTCAAGTCAATGGAGGAGATGCAAGGGCACAAGTGGAAATGTGCAAGCATCATTTCAAGTCTGCTTGCCTTGTTATGACCCCAACCATCTCACTGGCCAAAGCAAGTTACATGGCAGGGACCAGATCAGGATTGAGGGCATGCAGTGTGCCACTAATGCAAGTGATCAACCACAGTGAGGGAAGAGGAACAGCACTGCAGAGAAAGAATTTCAAGGAAGGAGAAAGAAATCAAGTAAAACCAAATTATGCAATGTTAGTTTTAACCGCCAAACTTCTGATTTCCATTTAGGGGAACATTTGCTATACTTACTGGATTAAGAGAAATACATCATTTGGCTAAAATAAGAGAAGTGCAGAATTTATGACGCATGCACCATTTTACAAAATTAGATACACCATGCTGGCAAGCATCATATTGAATTTGGGAGTTCCTAGCTTATTCATAGATAAATGCTTGTAGGTCGTTTTTTAAGGAAAATCTGAGAAAACAAAATTTAATTTCAACTGAATATATATTCAGTTGAAATTAAATGTTATCTTATGAATATATATTTATATATGAGTATGTGGGGTGAATGTTGTCAAAGGATTAAAATATCTCTCTCAAGAAGGTAAAATTCAAGTGTCACTTTTTTTTTTAAAATTGTAGCTGTTATTCCTGGTAAAGACCAAAACTATTTTCACTTTTTCTCCCTCTGCTAGTTGGACTAATAACATAACTCACCATCCTCTAATTATCACTTTCCAAGTCTCTTGAAAAGAGTTCTTTAAAAGCACACATGTACTCACACAGCCACAGAAGCAAGAAAACAAAAAAAAAACAAACTACAAGCCAAAAAAACCCCCCAAAACACCCAAAAAGCAAAAACCAAATGAAAACAATCTTACTAATACAAAACTTAAAAATCTGTTCATAAAAGTATCTCACATATTATATTAAAGTCCAATTACAAAATAAAACATAAATATCAAATGGTTTCATTTGAGTTGGCGTCTCAGGAAACTGAGAATATAGCACTTTGGGGTCTTTTTTGTCTTTTGTTTTCTTTTTAGATCAAATTGTTGTAAATTAAGATTAAAATTGTACTGTTACAACGTGCCCCTTGCCAGGCCATTGTGAGAGGTTAATTGTTTAAAATTTGATGTTACAATGTTACCCTTTAAAATGAAAGACCATTTTAAACATGTAAAGTACAATGCAACAACATCCAAATTCAAGAATTCCAAATAGGTTTTGTCAAAACGCCCTACTAACCAAACCAGTGCCCCACCGCCTCCTTTCTGTTTTTGTTTTTAGTCCCGTAATGGAATCCTATGGCTTGTTTTACCTGAAGATCTTTGATTTATTAGAGGAAGCATGTTTTCTTAATCCTGGAGGCAACAGTAACTTCATTTTCAGGTAGGTGGTAAGATTTATAAAATTAATATGGATTCAACAAAAGGAACAACCCAGAGGTTGATAGATTAGATCAGTTCTGGGGTTTTCCCACATTCGGTGGCATATGAAATTACCTCTTAATGAGTAATTCACTCTTCTTGCGGGACCTGTCCATTTGCTTTTAAAAAGTTTAATTATTAATCTCCAGTCACTATTTATCAACAACTGTTCACTTTGGTGACGTCGTGGGATGTAGATCTGTTCTCTCTAGCCACGGATTTTCCTTTGTTGGTTTGCAACCTTAGAAGTGCCCCGGGTGGAATCTGAAACTAGCCCCTGTACACAGAGGGTAAGGAGAGACCAAAGAAATAGGCAGGTCACTCCAAACTGGTAGGTGGTAGGTTTAAGAAGCAAGGGAACTTACAGATGAGCCTAATCTTCAATAACCACGAAAGATCTCCACACCCACCAGCCAAATCTTAAAAGTTTGTATAAAACTCTTAACTGGGTTCAGTCATGTATTCAGTCCAGATGGTCTCAACAACACCTTCTTGCAAATTACTGAATCTGAGACCATCCTCAATTCCTGGGGACTTCCCAAACTCAGAAGGTAACATTAAAGGGTTCCCACTTCCTCTGACATACTGTTAGGTTCGGTCACTGGGGAGGCCACACAGAAGACGAGGAAGATAGAGAAGGAAGGCTCAGGTGTTTATAATCCTGATTCTTTCCCATAGGCTAGCTGTGTTCCTGAAGGTCTGAGGACTTCATGTACCTCACAAAGCAACTTGTCCTGCGTAACTGTCTTTCCTCTGGCTCCCAGGAACATTTTCCCTGATCTCTCTGGCAGCAGCCTTCCATTGCTAGACCTACATTCAGCCACATCTTTGCAATTAGTCCTTTTGTAAGGAAACCCCAATTGTTTTACACATGTGAGTGTGCCTTCTGTTTCCTGCCAGGACCCTTGGTTGATATTACATATAAGGACAAACTGTATATGACATTTTTGGCAGCAATGATTCTTCTGTATTGTAATTCGTTATTGCATTTTCCTAAATTTTACAACAAAACCTTTAATACGTTTGTAATTGAGAAAACAATATTATTTTGAAAAAAGTAGGGACACATCTGGACAACCAGCAATTCCACTCTCAGACGTCCTAATCCCCGAGCGAGCTCCCTCTTGGTTTGACCAGCTCTCTATTTGAGAACAGTAATCCCTTAACCCTCCTTTTATCACTCATCATCACGCATTTGTTATTTTGGCCACTGTACCTTCCTTCCTTCTCATGCTGTGAAAATCCCTTAGAATTGCTGAGTGTCTACCTGCTGTTAATCCCAGAGTTTCTGTTTTCATTTTACTCTTAGTTCCCACATAGATGGAGGGTGGTTTCTGAGACAGACAGGTTGACTCCATCCATCATCCTATCTGGTTCTCACCTTCCCAGTGCTGTGAAGAATTGTAGCAGCAAGAGGGCAGGACACTGGGGAGGAGCAAATACGACCAGAAAAGAGCAATTTAATCATTTAATTATTAACAAATGCCCCCAAGAGCAGGATTATCACATCCTCATTATGAAACGTGGTCTGTTTGTTTTTTTAAAAAGAAAGTTACATTATTTTAAATTACTTAAAAATAATAATAAAGATAACATTATCCTGTAAGTGTTCTTCTAGTTGCACTGACTGCTTTATACTTACCCCCAATTTCTGAGATTACCAGTAGGAAAAGGTGGTTTGTGATTATTATTTAGTATTCAGTAATACTTAGTTTCTCATAGAATTACAAGATAATTAAATAATTTATATAGTACTTTTCATAAGGGACCTTATACTAGGTAATAGTGATGGTTAGAGATTAATGCTCTGGATAAAGTTGGGGGTGAATGGGGCACAGGGAATTAAAACTTTAACACCTAGAATATGCTATACACTATAATTAATGCTTTACATTTACTGCCTTATTTAACAATATTTTGAGTTAGATATTATTATTTCATTTTATAGACAAGTAACTTGCCCAGATTTTATAGCTGGTAACTGTATTTCAAATCTTTATGCATTTTGTTAGCGCAAACTTCTGTACTAATAATGTTAATTTATCTAGTAAACATCTTTTGTTCAAATGTTGTTATCCAGTAATTTGCCTAGTAAATATATATTTTTTCAAATTCAAGCGTGACCATTTATTTTGTTAAATGAACAAATTTTGTTAATTTATATTGAGCAATAATAACACCAACTAGGAGAATTTGCAGACATTGGGAAAAGGGGCTTGTTCAAGTAAGAAGCCAGAAGTATTAAGTTAAGAAAATAAACCATCAAAGATCATCAGAGTTCCAGCGCTTAAAGAGCTCAGTAGTGAAGTTTCCGAGTATGAACTGGTTCTGTTTTCAACCTCTGCTATGGCTGACTCACAAAATATCTATCATTTATCGGGTTTCTGATTTACTCCCCACAGCCCACAGTAGAATGCCATTGACACCCAAGTTGACCTTCTGTGGTCCTGAAACAGATTCCCAGGTTTAAAAAAATATAGGTGTGACTGTATGTGGAAAAGTGCAGGTCCGGGTTCATGACACAGAGCTGTATGAACCACGCCGTATGATTTCCTCACTTACTGGACTCAGCCATTGTTAAGTGTGTTTCACTTCAGTGACATGCTTTTGGCCTTACTGGGCAAGTCAAAGATGATCTCCCCCAGGCCTTTCGCTCAGACAGGTTTTCTTCTGATCCCCTCAATAGCCTCTGGGTTGGAAGGTTGTTCTCTCATCCCTGTAAAACCGCTGGGCTACTGGCCTGCTGAATTCTGACTAAAACTGCTACACACAGGCAAACAGCCACAGAAGATAAGAGATTTATTCTACAGAAGAGTGAACTGGTGAGTCTCTAGATTCCAGGAGTCTGGACACAGCTGAGGAGAGGGAAGAGGGAAGTCTGTGCTGTGACCTGTGAAACACACACATGCGCTCACATCACCTCCACTGTCGTCCAGAGAAAATGCCCACAGAGCTCTCCAAAGAAACCCTCCTGGCGCCTCTGCAGCTGGCACTGTGCCACACCACCCTGCCCACCACCCACAATGCTCTTGAGTCCCCTGGTCTGTTCAGCAGCCCATCCCCAAGCTTCCGTGTGCTTTTGCTTCTAAGAGCTGGCACCTGGAACTCTCTTCGGAGGACACTCCTTGCTACTGGAGCCTCTCTGTGCTGTAGCCTGAGAGACCTTGAAGAGTCCGGAGTCATCGTCTCCCCAGGATGAGCATGGCACGGAAGAGGGAGCATGAGAGCCGGCCCATGTCCCTCTCCCCAGATTGCCCTGCAAGACCGGACGGCAGCTGGGATTTTGCCTGGAGTCTCACCCTTGCTTGGCTTCATCCCCTGATCCGCCATGCTAACCCACTCCCCTAACAGCTCACCAGGGCAATTACTAAATAAATCACATTCATAAGAATCTCCTGCTTCTGACCTTTTCCAAGAGGGCACCAAATCACTACACAGAAAAGCGCCAGACACACAGACTTTTCAATGTGCTCTCTGGTGCCTCAACCCCATATGCAAATATACACCCAAGGATCACCAGGCATCTGCTGAGGAAAGTTTCCAACAAGAAACTCAGAGACCAAAGCAAAAGAAACAGTCAACATGGAGATCAGGGAAGAAAAACGACAACAACAAAAGTGCCAAGAGGCCTGTGTCAGTGTCAGTATTGACATTAGTTTGATGATTTCAAATATTTTAACATTACAAGTAGCTGCTACAGCCTCATCATCCTGGAACTTGTTAAAATGAACATTATCAGGCTCACCTCAGACCTACTGAATCAGAAGCTTCGTGTAAAGTCTAGGAATCTGAGTTTTAACAAGCCCTGCAAGTGGTTTTGATGGACATCTTGTCAGAAACATGTAACATTTTTTTTAAAGTTACAATATAAATACATTAAGAGGATGGGAGAGGAAACGTGTTTGTGCAACATAAATCTTGATCTCTTTAACCAGAAGTAGAAATCAACAGATGAAGAACTAAAACTGCTATACCAATAAACAGCACCATTCACTCATTCGTTCATTTGGTAAGTATTTGAGTACTTGTTATGTGCTACACGTGGTTCTAGATTCTGAGGACACAAGGAGCAATTTTTAAAAGTCGCTGTTCTCCTGAAGCTTACATCTAAATGAGAAACAATAAACACACAAACAGACAAAAAGAAAACTGATGATGAATATTTAATTATCTATTTAACATTGACCACCATGGATCAGGAATAGTTCTCTGATGAGTGACCCTGGAACAGAGAGAAGGTTATAGAAGTCGCCTGGGGCCAAGCTTTATAGGCTTTGAGAAAAGTTTTGGGATTTACTCAGAGTAAAATGGGAAGGCAGTATAGGATTTTGAGCAGATAAGCAATTTACATAAGTCTCTGTGGATATGGAAGATTGTATTTTCCAAAATACACCCACACACTTTCTTGACACTTGTCCCATTGAAAGGCAAAATCTGTGTCTTCCCTCAAATCTGGGTAAGTTTGTGACTCTCTTACTTTTAAGACTAACTCAGGAGTTTGGGATTAACATATACACACGACTATATATAAAAGAGATAACCAACAAGGACCCACTGTATAGCACAGGGAACTATACTCAATATTTTGGAATAACCTATAAGGCAAAAGAATCTAAAAAAAAAAGATATATATGTATGCATAACTGAACACTTTGCTGTACATCTGAAACTAACACAACATTGTAAATCAAGTATACTTCAATAAAAATAAAATAAAAAGACTAAGAAAAGGCAATGTAGCTGCTGCTGGGACATGGGATATCTTTCCATTTATTTGCATCTTTTTCAATATCTCTCATTAATATTTTACAATATTCAGTGTACAGAGCTTCAATCTTCTTGATTAAATTTATTCCTGTTTTATTCTTCTTGATGTCATTGTAAATAAAATTGTTTTCTTATTTTTTTACCAGATAGTTCATTGTTAGTGTATAGAAATGCAACTTATTCTTGTATGTTGATTTTATACCCTCAACTTTACTGAATTCATTTATTAGTTCTAACAGCCTTTGGCGGATTCTTTAGAGTTTTCTATATATAAGATCATGTCACCTGCAAACAGAGACAATTGTACTTCTTCCTTTTCAATTTGGATGCTTTTTTCCTTGTCCAATGGCTCTGGCTAAGATTTTCAGGGCTATGTTAATAGAAGCAGCAAGAGTGGACACTCTTATCTTGTGCTTGATCTTAGAGGGCTCTTCACATTTAGCACGATGATTCTGAGGCTCATCCATGTTGTTGGCATGTATCGATAGCTTGTTCCTTGTTATTATTGAACAGTATCCCATCATATGGATATTTCAGCAGCTGATGAACATTTAGACTGCTTCTAGTTTGGGGCTATTTTGAATAATGGTGCTATGAACTTCTGTGTACAAGTCTTTATGTGGACATATGTTTTCATTTCTCTTTGCTGCATACCTCAGTGTGGAGCTATTTGATCATATGGTGCATTGGTGAATTTATATTTAACTTTTTAAGAAACTGCCGAACTCTTTTCCAAATCGGTCATTTTTTAATTAAAAAAATTTTCCAGAGGCTTCAAATCTTCCAAAACTTTCGACTTTTTCACTATATTTACAAAGTACAGAAAAATATTTTGATAGACAGTTAAATTTTGTTATTGCTACGCTGATATAAATGTATATCCTTAATACCGACAGCCAAACCAGTGTTTTTTCATTGCTTTCCATTACCTGTAGACTAAAATCTGTAAGGTGATTTGGAGAAATCCCACATAAATCTAATCTATTTCCATTTAATGATGATAAAGGCTTTTAATGCCCAAGAACAAATAGCAGAGAACAGAAATATATTGACTTTGAAAGTTAACTGGGAAATGCCAAGAGACTCATGAAGGGAAGTATCATGATCTCACTTTACAGTAATTATTGACCTGAGTCCCTGGTGCCCACTTTGAGAATTCTCTCAAAGCATATAAGATGATTTCTCCTTTAGGATAAAGCAGAACTATCACAGCCACCATTACTTACGTATTTAAATGTTTAAAGTTTTATTTTATGCTTTTTTTAAAAAAAAGAAAAAAATAACAGTCTTCAAGTGCTTAGCAGAAATTAAGCAATGTTGTTGGATCTAGTTGGATGAATATCAAAATTGACATGTAGTCAGATGAGGTCTGTACAAAACATCTTTTGTTTTTTCTAGGAAGTGCCCTACGCATTTCAATTATATCCTGGTGTACATGAGTGTGATGGATTATTTCAAAATATTATGTTGTCCAATCACTGTGAATTAACAATACACTAAATATCATGAGAACAAAAGGACTGGGGAAACCAGTTCCAGTAAATTAAGAGCCACCTTAACTGTCACTCCCATGAGGAACCTTCACTTGAACTTGACTAGAATAATTATAAGGTTTTGTTCAATTCTGACCCAAGTTGTATGCATTTCACTAGAAACAGAAACAGCAACAAATCTTCTTTTTTAAAAAGTATATACTTTTCTTACACCAGTATAGTTTATGAAATAAATCAAAGAAAGAATATGCAAATTTTAAATCTTAAATTTTACTGAATATGTTGCTTCAGACAATGAAGATCTCTTTATTTAAATCCAGATATGATATGACATTGGAATGATGCATTTGACAGGATCATTCAGGGTTCAGACCTGAAGCAGAAAATAATGAGAATTTTGCTGACGTGTACCATTTAATTTTGTAGAAAGAAAATCCGCACATAGCGCTGTGAAAGAGCTAACATTCTTCCGAACATTCAGAAAGAGCAACTTAGGCACTGCAAAAGTGGAGCTTATTGTTCCTTAAATATTTACCATTTTCTCAGAAATAGGTGGCAGCATAATGTTATCATTTTTAAACTGCTACCAATGGCAATGTGGATATCACTGCCATCTTTGAGATGTTTTGCAAATATTTCTCTCCTTAGCCAAGCCACAAATTCAATTTGTGCCCAGTTAAATCCTCATAAAATAGTGTCTTTGACAAATGATTTTTTCCTTCTCAACCCAGAGAAATGCCAGACTGGGCTATTTTCACTTTTGGTGGGAAATGTTCCACTTAGACTGACGCACAATTACGTGGCAAATATCCTGATGTTCCTTTCTTGTCATATGGCTGAACTTTGGAGAGTTGTGAAAGTGACCTGATAATTATAATAAAAATCGCTAACTTAGCATGTTCCACACATGTTACTTGAATTATCTCGTTTATTTGCTACACCCATGCTGACTTATGTACTCTTATTATTCCCATTTTACGTAAGAAGAGACTGAGACTAAGGAAGACTAAATAATTTACCTATAATCAGTAAGTGGCAGCCTAATTTTCACCACCTTTAATCATTCTTCATGAGTACTGAATAATAAGACTTCGATTCATCCATTTAAAAATATTAAAAACACTGTTAAATATCTTTTTGGATTTTAAGCACAAAACTGATCACCTCTACTATCTACACAATTTTCCTATGAAATCATATAGATTTTGTGGAGGAACACAAATTGTATAGAGGATTAATATGAGACGTTGGATATCTAAAATATATTAACAGAGTAAAAATAAATACTTTGCATAGATACATGCACTGCCAGAAAGGACTCCTAGACTATTAAATAAAATCCTAGGCAGTCCCTAAGTGGTGAAGTTATAAAGACAAAGTGCCTGTGATACATGTAGCAGAGAATTAGAATAACTTTGAAAAGCAATGGTTCAACTTGTTACCATGGTGATGGAGATGAATCCTGATTGTTTGGTGAACAGCCACTGTCCAGGACCAAAAGAGGAAACAGAAGGATGGGTGGACAGAAGCTGTTTTGACTCACTAAAACTATTTATTTAACCTTTTTTCTCTTTTCTCATGATTCATATACTGTATACCAACTACCTTAGCCTCTTTGTTGATCCCTGTATATACCAGAAATGATCTATAGGACAAATTTTAGGTCACCTGGAGTAATTACCACCATCTCCATACCTGTACTTCCCATTTTAATGAATTTTGAAAGCTATCCTCATCCTCTCTCCACTGCCTGTGAGCTACTACATTATTTTTTTCTCCCATAACAAGGAAACTATGATCCAGTGACCTGAGAATGCAGTTTGAAAGACTGCCCACTCTTGGTTCAGAATACGGATAAATGAACTTTTTCTTTAAAGATCCAGGTAAAAAATATTTTTGACTTTGAGGGGCAGGTATTCTCTATTACAACTACTCAACTTTGCATTGTTGTGCAAGATAACCGCAGACAATACATAAATGGATGAGGGTGCTGGTGTTCTTATAAAGTTTTATTTATAAACACAGGCAGTGGGCCAGATCTGGCCTACAGGCACATAGTTTGCCATCCCCTGGTTTGGACTGATGTGCCACGTCATTTAGTGCTGGGTTCTTTTTGGAACTTTGATCCCTCCTTTACAGTCATGCAAACACAGGTAGGATAAGATTCCATGGACCAGGTCCTCGCTGTAGCTGCAGAGCCCTGGCCTCTCCCAAGTCTTGTTTAGGTATTGCATTCTTGGATAGTTTCACCCAACGGAACCAGGAGAGCAGCTATCAATACAGTTGTTAGCATTCTCTCTGGATATATTTTCTAAACTGTGGGAAAACATTATATCTCTGGCTAGTAACTGCTGATGTCATAAAAAATGACTAGTGCAATATTTTTCTTCACAGACAGCTTTGGGTCATTTTTCAGGGGGATATGGTCTTAGTTACATGGGGTGGCCAGGCAGGGTCACACTTCACACACAGGTTTCTTTGCACAATGACAAGTCTGTGGCTACTTGGTCTATGTGTTTAATAGGTGGGTGGACTCTGCCACACTGTTCAAATTTTTAGAAATTAAAGGCTTGCGGTTGGTAGTTTCAGAGGGTCTGTGTCATGGAAAGAGAGAATGGCAGATTCAAATAGTAAACATACCCGTCTTTTCAACAGGCCCTTCTTTGGCAGAGCCTTTGAGCACAGACTTCTTGGAGGGATCTGAGCTCCACGTGCCTAAGTGACTAAAAGATGGAAAACGATGCATCCGAGGGCTCGCTCAGCAATCTGTGGCAAGTGTGAGAGTTGCTCGCGGGAGGGCTCTTGGCAAAGCTGTGGAACTAAGCTGTTAGTCCAGCTCCCTTTCCTAGTATCAGACCGCTACACTCAGTCCCTCCCTGTAATAAGCACTAAATCCACGTGCTATGTGTCAAAAGAAAGAAAAAACCCACTTTAACTATTAAGACTTCCCCGAAACCTACTCATGGGAGCAGGGAACACATGGTGTTTTAATTCTTTTTTTTTTTTTTTTTTTAAGCAAGACGTCTGTAGGATTCAAGAAATAGCTAAAATCTGCTGGATTCCAGAAACTTTTATAAGCTGAACTCCAATATAGATAAATTATTTTTATTAGATTCAGCTATGCACAATTCATGAAGAAAAGTCTACTGGAAAACAAATTTTCAAAAGAGGAACTTTAGTAACGTGTAAGTTGATGTTTTGATTTCAAAGAGTGAGTGGTGGGCTTCCCCGGTGGCGCAGTGGTTGAGAGGCCGCCTGCCAATGCAGGGGACACGGGTTCGTGCCCCAGTCCGGGAGGATCCCACACGCCGCGGAGCGGCTGGGCCCGTGGGCCATGGCCGCTGAGCCTGCGCATCCGGAGCCTGTGCTCCTCAACGGGAGAGACCGCAACAGTGAGAGGCCCGCGTACCGCAAAAAAAAAAAAAAAAAAAAGAGTGAGTGGTAAGAAAATTATTTTAATTTTTAATGCATGTGTGATTGAGTACAGCTACAAAAATCCTGTGCATAAAGTATGGGAAACAACAGTGGGCAGATGAGTTCTCCTACTGTAACCTTCTAGGAAGCATTTCTGAGTGCCTGGTGCTGGCTAGTCATACAGGAAATATTTCTGAGCACCTACGATGTACCAGGCATCTTGCAAGGGACTTAGGATCTAGTGCTACACAAAACAGCAGAATACCAGCTAGCCGAGAGTTTAAACCTAAAAACAGATATGAAAAATGACAGATAATTAATGGACTATAGTGGGCTCTGGGAAAACTTATTTAAGAGGTTGATTTTTACCCGTAGACTGAACATTGAATAAGTGTTAGTCAATACAATGGCAGGCTGGGGAGTCTTGCAGGCAGCTGGAACACCATCTAGGTCTTAACGAGAAGAAGTGAGATCGATACGAGGAAAGCAAAGTATATCAGCATAGCTGGAGCGGAGGAAGATGAAGAGAACAGAAGCAGGTAATAACTCTGAGCAAGGTGGACGGGACAAGTACTATAGGGGTTTAGGTAATGCAATAAAGACTTAAAATTTTATCTGCATAATGCTTTTCTTTCTCCCTTCAAAAATGGATTTCCCCAAAGCACTCTGGATATATCCTTCATTTCCAGAGAGAAATACTCCACGCAACAGGCTCTGAATACTTGGATACGACATGTAAGACAATCCTTGAGTCACCCAGCACGTTTACATCCTGGCTTCTCCGTTCATAGAAATAAATAGCCTCACTGAGTAAAGAGTTTATCTTCGAGGAGATGGTATGAGGAACAACAAATACGCCAAGGGATGAACAGGTGCCTAGTGCACTACAGATATTTCAAATTTTTCACAGCAATGAACTCTTTTTAAACCAGAAAATGACAAAAACTACTTTCTACTAAAAACAAAATCAACGAAGTGCAGTAGAAAAAGACATTTCATTGAAAAAAAATCGACTATAAAAATTCTACATAACAAGTTTAATTGTTTTGGAACACAGAAGGAAAAAAAATCTCACCACTCCACTACCTATTGTTACTTATTTATTTTTTGCAAACTATTGTCCAGTTTTGTACATCTTCACAGCGACAATAATTCCTTTATTTTCTATGTTTCCACTTAGTGTTACTTTCCATATTTCAAAAGATTCTACATCATTATCTACATCCATCTTCATTATGACTGCCAACACTCCACCTCTAAGTAATTAATTGTGACAATTCTAATTATGTGTCAATGTTGGATGATTGAGAAACTTGTTTAAAAAGGGAAACTTTTCTGCACTAAGGTTTAACGTATGCTCAAATCACTAAACTTAAGTAAAAAGAAACGAATTGTTTTACTAAAAATGTTGGAACAGTGCATGCTCCATTCACCTCTAAAATTTGGCAATAGCAAAATAAATGGAATTAAATTTCAGAAATCTGAATATCTGCTAAAACCACTTATTATTTAAATACTATTAATTATTTTTATTAGACTATTTTTTAGAACGGTTTTAGGCCCACAGTAAAATCGAACTTTCCTATTTAACATTTTTTATCAAGAGCACAAATGAAAATAGAGAAAAAAAAAATCTTGCAATCAACTCAGTACACACTGTGAGCTCCCCTCTCCTCTGTCTCTCCATCTCCTGTCTCTCTGTCTCTCCATCTCTTTAGGCCACTCCCATCATAGTTTTGCTTCTCCGACTCCAATGAAACTACTCTGGTCAAGATCACCAATAGCTCCTTCTTGCCAAATCCAGAAACCAATCATCTGGCTTCTTCCCCTAAGACTGGAAGCTTCTACCTGCCACATTTTCCTGTAACTCTGTTCATCCTGTCAATCACATCTTCTCCTCCTGTGTCCTTCATACTCTAGCTCTTATCAAACTCCAAACTCGAGAATTGAAAGGACTCAGCCATAGAATATCTGCTCTTCACTACAGACACTTTTTTTCCTAAGTAATCGCATGCAGTCCCATGGATTTAAAGTCTTCTATCGGCTGATGAGTTCAAAATTTATAGCTTCAGTCCTGAACCCTCCCTGAACTCATAAATCCAGCTCTAAAACTTAAAATACACAGAACAATTCATTCATAAATCTTCCTTTTCACACCCTCCTAGCCACACCCTATATTCAATATTCTGTGTTCTCGTGCTTCTCAGGAAATGGCACCCCTCTCTGTCCGCTGGCTTGAACCAAAAGTTCAAAGTCTACGTTCAATTCCCACCAACTCCAACAGCCAAATCAATACTAAGTTCTCGCAGCTCTGTCTTCAAAACACCCCAAACCCTTCTACTCATCACTGCCGTCTTTCTAAGGAGTCACTGTGCGTCACCTGGACTGCTACTGTGGCCCACCTGGTCTCACCCTTCCCTCTCGTGTTTCTAAACAGTGCATTCTTCACACAGGGGCTGGAGTCATGCAACTTGATGTAAGAAATGGACTCTCCTTGCCCCAGTTCTACTAAAACATTAACATCAGGTGTCAAAGCAAGTGTCAGACAAATCCTCATGTGAGGTTTTTCAAAAGAAGTCCAGGACAACTTGCTCCAAGTATCATGAATCTCACTCACCCCTTCTCAACAAGAAAGAGTCCAACAGAAAGAGGATTTAGGAAAATGCTGGGTAAAGGGATGTCTTTTTACCGCCTGTCCAACAGAGCTGCCAGGAGGACAAGGCTCTTTTAGGGGAAAGGGCCTGGATACGTACTGCCGGAGCTCAGGAGCCCACCAAGAATGTTTGGTGGCCAACAGTGCAAACTTTCGTAATGTAACAGCCAGTTATTTTACCAGCAAAAGCAAGTTTATTCCGGGATAGCTGAAGGAATTGCAATTTTGGATATGCGAACTACCCATTGCTGCCCATAGAATCCATAGAGCTTCCAAGCAAGGAGAACTTGCTTTTATAGGGAAAACGGGGACTTAGGAGGGGCTGTAGTAACAAAAGAGTCCATTGGAGGAAGCTGGGGGCAGGGGGCATCCAAAGTATGGAAGCTTCTCACTGGGTGGCTGCTGCAGTCTGTGACTGGCTGGGCTATGGGCCAGGTAGAGAGAAGCAGGGGAGGCCGCACCTTCCTGCGGGAGATGTAGATGCCCGTCGCTGCCCCTTGCCAGTGATGTACGATGCAGGGCTGGGTGTAAGAGCTCCCTCTGTAGGTCGGTCCCGACTCCAACTTTAGCGGAGGTCTCTTTTTTTTTTTTTTTTTTTTTTTTTGAGGTACGCGGGCCTCTCACTGCTGTACAGGCCCCGGACGCGCAGGCTCAGCGGCCATGGCTCACGGGCCCAGCCGCTCCGCGGCATGTGGGATCTTCCCAGACAGGGGCACGAACCCGCGTCCCCCGCATCAGCAGGCGGACTCTCAACCACTGCGCCACCAGGGAAGCCCCGCGGAGGTTTCTTTAATTAACTCCACAGCAGGAATAGAGACTCAAATACCCACGTCAAAGGAAATACAGGACACCTGGGCCCACAACAGTTCTCATGAGAGGGAGTTTCTGTTTTAATCATGTTTTAGGCCCAGAGAATGCAGACCCATCCGACCACGTCTCATCCACCTGCAAGGGCGTGTGGAGGGGCCGTGGTGGGCTGGGGGAGAAGCAATCATACCCCCTTCCCGATGCAGGCAGGCTTCCTGTTTAGTGCCAGCGTGACTCGGAGACAGGAGAAAAATACACACGAAGTTAATTTCAGGATTTGGATTGTTACAGGGATGGACACTCTCCTGAAATGAAACTCTGTTTGCAATTTAAAGTCATTATAGAACTGTTTATCACAAGAGTGGGAAGGAATGTACCAGGACCAGGGCAAGATGATTCCCATTGAATAAACTTTAAAGAGATGGTGGGAGCAATGAATAAGGCATCCGGCTTGTTCAGAAGTCCAGCTATGTGATCTACTAGAAATATAAATCAGATCATCTCTCTCCTCTGTATTCCCCCACCCCCCCCTCCGCTAGTGCCTTCCATTGTTTTTAGAAAAGATCCAAATGTCCTCCATTGCATTTAGAATAAAATCCGAATAAGATCTATCTCACAGCCTTCAAGGGTCTACACGATCTGGTCCCTGTTGAACGCTCCCAGCTCCTCTGCAACCACTGCCCCCTTGCTGACCATTGCAGTCACACTGGTGTTCTTCCCATTCTGTGGACGTGTCAAGCTTATTCTTTCCTCAGGGACTTTCCCCTTGCTGCCCCTCAACTCAAATCTTCTTTCTTTAGATATTTGCAAATCTGAACCCTCATTTCTTTTAGGTCTGCTGAAATGCCACTCCTTTCAGAGAGATCTTCCTAGATTACATCATCCAGTTATCACCCCACCATCAGCACATGACCCTTCATCCGTCATACACTTATCGCTACATAGAATTATACTTTTGATTCTTTGAGCCACTGGTTGATTGTATGCTCCTGCTTCCTGAGCAATTACAGATCTTGCATTGCTGCTCATCACTGTGGTTCCAGCTTCTAGATGAATGCCTGGGACACCAAAGACTCTCAATAACTCTTTTTGAAAAAGTAAATGAGTCAATGTAGAGACCCGAACAATTAGATTTATTTCTCAAGCACAATTTATAGTCAAATCTCTCTTTTTTTTTATTGCCTTCTGTTATGGGCTGAATTGTGCCCCATGCCTCAAAATTCATACGTTGAAGCCCTCAATCCCACTACTTCAGAATGTGACTGTATTTGGAGACAGATCTTTTAAAGAGGTGATTAAGTAAAAATGAGGCCATTAAAGTGGCCTCTAACAGGAGCTGGCCGGTGTCCTTACAAAAAGAGGAGACTAGAACACACAGAAAGATATCAGACTTGTGTGCACACGAGGGAAAAGCATGTGAAGAGGGAGCGGGGGGGGGGGGGCGCACCTGCCACCTAAAGAGAGAGGCCTGGAGAATCGCCTTCCCTCATGGCCCTCAGAAGACACTGACCTTGATCTTATACTTCCAACCTCCAGCACTGGGAGAAAATCAATTTCTGTTGTTTAAACCACCTGGATGTTGGTATTTTGTTATGGAAGCCCTAGCCAACTAACACGCTGTCCCTCCCCACCCCTTCCACCAACATTATATTTCTACAGTTCTACCAAATAGAAATCACAAGGAATTAACAAGTCAACCACTTAATCATCACAATCATGATGAAGGGCTGGGATATGTAAGGACCTCTCCTAGGTTGGAAGAATAAGCTGTTTTGGCTACAAAAGACTAACAAATTGGCTGTTTAGAAAAAATTGCAAGATATATATATACGTATATACATATATACGGTAAAATGTATCCTTTTAACCAGTTTTAAGTGGACTATTCATTAAGTACATTCACATTGTTGTGCAGTCACCATCACCAATCACCTCTAGAACTTCTGCATCTTCCCAAGCAGAAACTCTGTATCCGTTCGACACTAACTCTCCATTTCCCCTCCCTCTAGCCAGTGGCAACCACCATTCTGCTTTCTGTCTCTATGAATTTGACTACGCTGGGACCTCATGAAAGTGGAATCATGCGATACGTGTCCTTCTAAGCCTGTCTGATTTCACTTAGCACAGTGTCTTCAGGTTCACTCACGTTGCGGCATATGTCAGAATTTCACCCTCTTTAAGGCTGAGTTATATTACATTGTATGTATATACCACATTTTGATTATCTATTCATCTGCCGATAGACATTTGAGTTGTTTGTGCTTTTCAGCTACTGTGAACCATGCTGCTCTGAGCATGGGTGTACAGCTATCTGAATCTCTGCCAGCAATTATTTTCAAAATATGTCTGGGGGTAAAATTCCTAGATCATATGGTAATTCTGTTTCATTGTTTTGGAGGAACCACCATACTGCTTTCCACAGAGGCGCACGGTGGATTTTTAACTATACAATAGTAATTATAAATGTGTGTGGTCTATTTTCTCTGTGTCAGGTCCTCTCCTTGGGTGCCTTACCTATAATATTACTTTCGATTCTCATATGAGACAGGTTCTTTTATTATCTTCTATTTACAGATGAGGAGAATTGCCCAGACAGATACTTCAGTACGTTGCAAAGCCTGCACCTGAGCTCAGGTCGGCCTGACGCCATAGCCAGGCTCTTACCCACTCACTGCACTCTGTTACTGCCTGGAGCCACTGCTCCGGGATTGTCCAGAGAGGAGAAATGTGCCCCAGCTGCCGATCATGACTTGCCTTGTACATAGTTCCATCTTATAAGCAGATGGCATGATAATGTAGCACATTATAATCTCTAGAACCCAAAGAAACTCCTGAAATCATTAAAGGCCAAGCACAACAAAACAGAATACACACACCCCACATTTTTTCCTGTAGGAAAGAAAATGAAGAATTTTTGGTTTTGACAAGGTAGATTATTCTGGTAGCCCCTAGGTCTTTTCTAATTGAAGGTCATTTTCTGACATTCCTTCTGATTTAGATAGACAGCATATGAGAAAAGGAAGGCAACTAACTGTTTCTTAGAAGAATTGCCTGTGAGCCAGTACGTGGACACGTGTCACGGAGAGGAAAGAAAAGGCAAGGCAAGCACGCTTACCAGGTAACACTGATGACACAACTTACTCCTGCAAATGCAAACCAAAGTCAGCTCTCCAGCAGGAATATCAAAACAGAGGTGTCCCGTTAACCTGAACAAGGCACTCTTCCACACGCTAGACAAGGATGATTGCCTCAAATTATACAGAGACTTAGACGATATGACAGTAATCAGCAGCCCAAAGAGGCAATCCGAGTTCATGTGGCTCACTGTTTTGAGCAAATATTAATATAGGCTAGCTGAGATTTCTCTTGGTATCACTTTTCCAGATCACCAAAATTTATATAGTCCTTCAAAGTAACCAATACAGGGAGAATGAACTAGATAAACTCTCTGGATCACTAGTTTAATTACTGACAGCTTCAGTCAACTTATCTAGTATTTCTCTGAAACAGAAGAATAAAAACATATTTTCCAGGCATTGTAGTAGGCTGGCCCTACTCTGAGAAGTGCTGAGTTGAGAAAGGATCCAGACAGCATCTCCTCGTGGTTTTAAACTGAGCAGTTTAAAATCAGCTCAGTTCGAGCATAACTGAGAATCTCACAGAAAACAAGCTTTGCGAATGTCAAAGAGCTTCTTTAGAAGCTTTTCCATAGACTGGCTCATTGCACCAACGTCCAGGATATGTTCACAAGTCTTCAGCTGTGACAAATGAAACTAATGTATATTTCTCTGCTGAAATGGGTAAATTTATATTTTTCTGGGAGTTAAAAAATAATAATGACAACACTCTTCAGCAAATTAGTGCCCACATACAAAATGATAATCTGATCGACCTTGAATGAAAGGGTTAGAATATACAAAGCTATATACAAAGTCCTTTCCAGACCTAAATCTTTATGGTTCTTTATTTTCCATGAAAGCCAAATTTACC
The DNA here is from genome assembly GCF_039906515.1 of Pseudorca crassidens. Taxonomy (NCBI): domain Eukaryota; kingdom Metazoa; phylum Chordata; class Mammalia; order Artiodactyla; family Delphinidae; genus Pseudorca; species Pseudorca crassidens. The sequence continues at coordinate 60,570,477 of NC_090314.1, read as the reverse complement.
TATTATTTCTGTAGTCTCACATAAAAATATAAGTAGGTTGCTCCTTTTAATTCTGATCTAGGTATAAGGTTTGCAGGAATTTTCCTCTGTGAGGCAGTGGACGAGGGGATATGTTGAAGCAGTTCGTGGATAAGAAGCACTGAGTGACTTGCCCCACAGGATATAGTGACTGCGCATCTCCAGTGTTTTCATCTTTATTATTGTTTGCCCAATACTGTTCAGAAATTTCAGTGGGTCATAAATGTTTTAAACATACGTTTGCAGAATCTTGCATTGACTGTGGCATATACATAAGCATACGTGAACACACATATTGTCAGAACATAGGGTTTGTAGGGGAGAGTGAAGAGAACTGGGTAAGGGACACTGGATGGCAGGAAAGCAGAAAAGAAAGGGACTCAGTGCTTGGAACACACACTTGAATTAGAAACCCTGGAAAAACATCAAGCAAAATAATTCTCAAACATGAAGTACACAAGAGCCAAAGTGATCAGAAGAAAAATATATGTGTGTCCATGGCTGCACGTAATAACATAGAGACTAACATATATTACCATATGTGTGCATCTATGTAATGATTCCAGGTAGAAGCGTTCAATACAAATATTCTGGAAGACATAATTTCTAAAATGAAGTCAACACCAAGGAGAGGAAGAAAGAAGGCAGAAGAAAAAAGTGAAAGATTAGCGAGGTCGTAGTTTGACATTGCGCAGTTGATCACAGATCCCCTTAACCTAGATTTCTCTTCCTAGGCTATTGATTTAGCTTTGATTCTGAACTCTCTCTTAGATGCCATTTGCTTTAGAAACAGAGAGAGAGAAAAAAAAAGTTCATTGATTTTCTCATGGTCAGTCTGTTCCCGGGGCCCTTACAGCTAATCAGTTACCACGTCCTCTTCCTCTTATCTTATCGGGGCTTTCTAATTTCCGCCATTAAGAGATGTCTGACTCTGTAGTTGCTGAAATCGCTCAGTCTGGGTACATAAGAAGATTAAACTGAGTCACTGAGTCCCCTTGATCTTCTCCACTTCCCCTTGTTGAAGGCGTGTCTCTGTTTACCATGCAAGATAAGGGGGTGCAGACAAGGCAGAATAGGACCTTAGAAGATGCAAGGGATTGAGATATTTGTGTCCTGTATACAGTAGGTGACAAGAAAATTCCACATGGGGAAACTATACAGGGTTCTTCAGCTATAGTTCATTATACCCATCTTATGAAAAACCAGAGCTCTGATGATGTCTGAGGGTGTATCTGGATCCCAGCCCTTGTAAAGAGCAGTGATTAGCTGAAGCATTTCTGACAACAGCTAAATAAGTATTTTCTAAATAAAAATATACTGTATGTTTTAAATGGAATATCAGAACCAGGTTTAGAAATGAGGATTGCTACTCTGGGATTCCCTAGCTGCCAGGTCTGTTCTAAGCAGAAACTGCTATTTTTTGACTGTCGCCAGCTGGAAGCTCAGCTGTGCCCAGTGAAATGACACTTTGGTTAAACAATACAAGGTCTAACGCAGCAAAATACTTACCACCAGGCTACACTCCCTGGAAGAGAAATCTCAAAGCAATTACTGTGATACACAAGAGACAGCATAAGCCAAATACTCTCTGAGAAGAGAAGGTGTTATATGTCTGCCTGGAAAAATGAACAAGCCTAAGAAAAGGGTCTGTCCTCTTGCCCTTCTGTTACTGAAATATAATCTCTATCTGGGCAAATCCCATTCATTTGGAAGAACGTCACATACAAATGTGATGACTCATTTGATTACCACACAGAAAATGCTGTCAATCCTTTGTAGTCAATAAACCTTCTTCCTTTAGCAAGTTAAACAAACAAACAAAACAATACAAGGTCTAGAGCTACAGGAAGCAATGCAGATCTGAGCAAGTAATGCAAACTTTAGAAAAGTCTATTTTAAAAGCTTTGTGAAAATACGAGTATAATCCAGATTTTGAGTCTGAGTAATAATTGAAGAGGCACAGAGGGGAAAAGAGAATCCCAGACAAAGAAAGAAACATTTATCACACAGTCACCAATCCCAATAATGGTGGGTGACATGGGAACAAAGAAATCAATGTGCCCGCATTGAGCATTCTTTCTCCCACGAGATTAAAAAGAAAAAGGAATTACAAAAAAGTAGGAGGAGTGAGATATAATCAAGGACAACTAGAAAATTTTACAAAACTGTGAAAGAACATTGTCAGGGTTCTTAAAAACCAGAATGACTTGAGAATACATGTCATAAATGTGTTTATGATTATATTAAAATCATGTCAAATTATATAAAATCTTCAGATAGCATAAAAGTTACTGTCCCTCACCTGCCTCCATTCCAGAGAAGCAATCACTTAGTTTCTAATGCGGTTTTTCAGAGATTTTCTATATGCAAGCAAGCATAATGTACATCAATGGTTCTCAAATGTAAGCAGTTTTGCCCCTTATTGAATCCCATATTCAAGTAGTAAAGTAGAAATTAAATAATTGTGTGCATAAATGACTTCTAGCATTTCTGGTACAAGATCAACTATAACATACAAAGAACTGATCTCAAAGCAACTGTCAGAAATCTTTAGAGTCACAAAGAGCAGGAGACATAAGTAAAATGTTAACTTGACTTCAAAGACAGAGATTTGGAAAATTTCTGATAAACGTATACTAGAATCAGTGTGTCTCTCCTTTGAAAAATTCTAGAACACATTGTCCAACAAATGGCAGAAAATATGCAATCAAAACTAGAAGGTCACATAGGTCCTAAAGAAAAAAATCACATGAAGAAACTACAGTTTACATTATAATGAAATAAAAATGTAGGTCAGGTGAAATATATATAGAGCGATTTTATTCAACAAATTACTTGGCAATTTTCCAGGCTAGAATGGTTAATACGGTGGAGACAGTTTATATAGGATAAATTAGGTAAATTTATATTTGAATGACCTGTAATAGCTAAGAAGTGTCAATCAAAAACATCCAAGTAAAAGGGTCTACTTTTAGTGAACAATGCAAATCCTGTCCTGTAGGACATTTTTATCACTTTTTGACAAAAATGATAAACAACTTTCAGAAAAGGCATATTTATTAAATTTTAAATGAGTTAAATTATGGGATAGATATCTAATTAACAATAAGAATTCTTCTATGTATTTAGTACTTTGTGTTCTTTGCACTGTTTTTTTTCATTAAGATGTTTAGTAATCACAAAACCCTATTGCCATAACTGAAGAGGAAACTGAAGCACAGGAAGGTTAAGTAACTGGTCCAAAGTCACACAGCCAGTAAGTTTGGATCTGGGCTATGAGCCCAGGTTGTCTGGCTCTAGAGTCTGTCTCACCAAGCATGATGCTTTACTGCCTCTAGCATATAATGAAGTCATAAGTAATAAATAAGGAAGTCAAGATTAAAAATTATTTCAAAAAACCATAATATGAAAAAGCTTATTAAGGACAGATGTAAAGCCTCACACCAGACTCCAAAAAATCTAGATGTCGGCACCTATGCTAATCAAAGGATTGATTGGCAATATTCAGTCTATGACGCCAGTTTCTGCTAGGCCCCACTTTGCTGATCTGGGGCCTGGCAGGGGTGAGTCCACGCTGAAGAGGTTAGTACCTACATTTCGCAACTCCATGCCCACTAGCAGAGCAGGACTTGCGGATAACATTTAATCTTCTGCCCAGTTTCAGGTGCTCTCCAGGAACCTGAGTGATGACCAAACCACACCTTGGCCTAACCCTCACAATATAAGGTAGATGGCTAAGAATCTGAGTACGAAGCAGGATAATGGATTTGGATTTCTGAAAATATTTAAGTAGTGACCAATTAATCATCTAAGTAATCTGTGCCAGAAGGGACTTTTGCGTAACTTAAACAAAAGCCTTCAGGAGTATGTTAATCTGGGAAGGAAATTAACTTTGGAATATAAGGTCTGGGAATAGAATATTGATGTATTGTTCCCTGCAAGGGTTACCTGCAGTCGAAAATCATGCAGGTGGCAAACTTGGGTGTCATCCAGGCCTTGCAATGAGAAGAACTGGGCTATTAGGGTGGGGGGGACACACAGCAACAGGAGTCTTTAACCAGGATGGATTGCATCAGTCTAACTGACACACAGTGGCTGCTGGAAGGCAGTGTCTCAGAAAGCTGGGAGGCTGCACCTCAGCCCTGTGACCAGGAGGGTTCTCACTGATCAGATGCTGTTCACAAGTGTATCTTCCCTCTAGCCAGCTGAAGTCTGTATATTTAGTTTTGTGACATGGAGGATCATGGTTCTAGGAAGTAACTGGGCACAAGGGGAACCCCCAGGGACTTTCTGTAAATATGCAACCAGAGAAGAGTTCCAAGGAAAAGTGACGAGCAAGGGTTAGGCAGGCTTTCAGGCCAGGATTCCACCCCACGCAGGAATTAGAGCAGGGAGGAAAAAAGAACACTTCCTAATTACATCCACTGAATACATACTGTGGGTGTCAGGAGGTGAGCTCTATCTGAACAAGCCCATTGGTGTTCATAGGCTCAACCTAGGCACCGAGAGTCCTCAATACAGGACTTGAAGATATTTAGCGAATATCCTGTCAGATAAATGAAACAGTGTAATTCTCTCAAGTATGTGAAAGTACAGTTTGCACACATTCTTTACATGTAAGCTTTCATTTTTAATTTAAGTATATCCTATCAAGTACGTAAGAAAATTCAGACACAAATTTAAATGTAAAAGGAAAAAGGATACTCCTATCAGAAGGAAATTCAGATAATCCTTTGATAAGGCAAATAAACGATAGAAACAAAATTGTTTTAGACTTCCACGCTAGTGGTCTTAAAAAAGTTATCTATATATTTTTTTGAATCATTTATGTCCCCAAGATGAAACATTAACTTATAAAGACTTTTTTTCCCTATAATTTACCAGGATCATCCTGATAATTCAAATTCAGAAAGTTAATGAAGGTCTTTGGCATTTTCGTAGAGCACGTTTGGGAACGGGGTCTTCATCTGACGGGGGTCCGTAGGTTTGATCATGTGTCTTGCCTGGTTACTCGTGACACAAGCTCAAGTCAGGGCTCACACCATTAAAACTGCTGTTGCCAAGATTTTACTCTTCTTGTCATAAAGGACTGCAAACATATTTCTCTATTACAGTTCAGTGGTGTATGAAAAATAATTGCAGTAATAATAGAAATAAGAGTCATCGAGAAGCATCGGATGGCTTTTAATAATCCCACTGACAGCCTAGATTTGATGTCATGGTCTAATGAGTGGTGGTTGTTTTTCCCCTGAGAAAATGAGTAATGTCTCTTCTGTTAGAAAGTACTTTTCTGAAACTACTATTTACAGAAAATGTAAAAGCATTCATGAATTTTTAATGAATCAAGGGACTTGTAGCAGTAAAAAAGAAAGAGAGAAGGTGAGCTAATTAGAAGGTAAAGAGCACCTTCTTTCTGCAGAACTAAGGACGCCTGGTGAGCTCCTGTGGATGGTCCGTCACGTTCCCTTCTTAAAGGGACTCCTGGGGCTTTCCTGGTGGCACAGTGGTTGAGAGTCCACCTGCCGATGCAGGGGACGCGGGTTCGTGCCCCGGTCCGGGAAGATCCCACATGCCGCGGAGCGGCTGGGCCCGTGAGCCATGGCCGCTGAGCCTGCGCATCCGGAGCCTGTGCTCCGCAACGGGAGAGGCCACAACAGTGAGAGGCCCGCATATCGGGGGAAAAAAAAAAAAAGGGACTCCTATTTCTCATTAGAACATTCCACGAAATGCAATGTTTTAAGGCCAAGATTCGATAAACCTCCATGAATTTCCAGGGCTTTCTGCTTGACAGTGGAACAAATAAATGGGTATTAGCTTACCATTGACTCTATTGTTCAAATTAAAGGCTGCCCCATTTCCAGCCCAGGTGGATGATGAGAAATGATGAGGGTTTAAAACTGGGTGGAACTGAATTATTACACAAAACATTTTATCAGCCAGCTACTTGGTTATAACTTTGGGGATTTTTAAGGAAAATTACTTCCAAAATATTTTTTAAAATAAGAAAAAAAATTACTTGAAGAACCATCACTCCCATACGAGGCCAGAAACGTTAAGCGTTCCATGTGCCTTTGTAACAAACTCAGGGAAGTTGAAAACAACAATTAGAATTAACCATAAAAGAGGCTTGTAATTATCCCTTAAAATGCAGCTATCCTGTTCCATAATACGATTAATACCAGAAACTGAGGTATCCCTGCCCCTCTGGCCTCCTTCAGAAGGTTTAGAAGTTTTAGCATTCTAGGAACATTAAGACCACTTCCATTGTTTTTTATGGATAACCATTTTTAAGATTAAAAATTGGAATAAAACAAACTGAAATGTCTTTCTCCTCTCCATAATTTCATTTTATTTCTTTGAGACTCTGTCAGTATTCATACATTTATCCCTTTAACACATTTACATTTGTTCCTCTGATTTCCAAGTCATAAAAATGTTTCTACTTAGAAATGGAGCTTATTAAAATCCAAGACTTCTCTCTAGAGTCTGTTCTTTCTTTTCTGTTATTTCCTCAGAGCTTATTTTAAGTTCCATCTTTGCCAGGCTAATTGCAGATTGAATTTGTTTCTCTAAGTATCTCTAAAGATCATTGCTCTGTTGGAGATTTGTCTTGAAGGAGGAATGGTGGAGAAAGGGAAGGAAAATGCTATATTACTTCAGGTGACAGATTATACTTGCAAGACCTCACACTAACGCTTAACAGCCATGATTTTCATGGGTGGAAACACTACTCTGATTTTTGCATCAACTCTGACTACAGGCTTTGATTTTCTATGAATTCCAAAGACCACGGAGCACCAAAAGGTAAGTGACCCAAAAGTCAGTGATCGTAAAAGCTGAACTGTTGATCATGGAATTATTACTTCAAACCATGATCATCTAGTGACTTGGGATCCTTCTTCTCTTTACCCTGTTGTCACAGCGCACTGCAGTTTGGATTTATTCTCCATTATTCCACTGAAACCACTCTTCTAAGATCATGAATGACCTCCATGTGACCAAAGCCAATGATCATCTCCATTTACCTCCCCTTAATCTCTCAGCAACAACCAGGGACAGCCTCCTCTTTGAAATACTTTCTTTGCTTGGCTTCCATAATACTACATTCTCCATTTGAATCTCACCTTACAGACTATCCTTGGAGTTTTCTGTACTGCTTCTTCCTCTTCTGTCAGACCCCTAACTATGGGGATAGGGCTCCCTTTTCTCTGTCTACACACTTCCCAGGGAGCTGATTCATCTACTTCCTTGACTTTAAATAGAGCATAAGTGCCAATGATTCCGAAAGCAGTTCCAGTCCCAACTTCTACTCAGAATTCCAACTGCCTTCTTGGATGCCGGAAAAAACAGGCATCTATACTTTCACATACAGCAATCAAATTATTGGTATTTTCCCAATAATACTATCATCTCACAGATTTTTTCCTACCGGAATGCGCCACAACACCAACCATCCTATTGCTGAAGCCAAATATTGATGTACAGGACGTATGCTTGATTTATCTCTTTTCCTCACCGTCCATCCAATTCATTCTCTACCTTCAAAAGACAGACAAAAATCTTTTCGTTTTCTCTGCGTCTTCGCTCCCACACCCCCAGCCAAAGTGTCCATCAGCTTTTACTTGGAATCCTGAAATGGTCTCCGAAGTGTTTTCCTTCCTTTCTCTCTCGCTCTTCTGCAACTGAACCTCTGCCCAAGAAATCGTAGTGGTACTCAGGACATAAACTAGATTGGATCACTCCTCCCTTTAAAACTCTACAAGGGCTTCCCTCAACAATTAGAATCAATCAAAGGTGCTTCTTGTCCTTCACAAAGCCCTACAGATCCGTGACTGTGTCTCATTCTGCACTGATTTCTCTTTTGCCCACTAAACTGCTGCACACTGACCTTCCTGCTGTGCCTTAAACACATTGCACTGCTTTTTATTTTAGGAGGACCAAACCACCTGTTCCTGAAATCTTTGCTTTGGTGACGTCTTCTGCACATTCAGCTAAAATATCATCTCCAAGAGACTTCTTCTGAACACCCAAATTTTAAAGTACCTACCCAGTCACTCTCTGATAAGTCACCAGCGGGTCTCTCATCAGGATTGCTAGTTTTTCTTTCTGGTATTTACCATGGAGAAGAAGAACTTCTCTAGCTACTTTGCTGGTGTATTTCCAGTACCTAGAATAGGGCCTGGCCCTTAGTGGGTAGTCAGTTTTATATATATATATATATATATATATATATATATATATTTTTTTTTTTTTTTACTAAATAAGACTCAATTTTAAATGAGAAGATAAGATGAATGGCAACTTCGATAGAAATCTGCTTATAGCTGACAGTTATAAGCTTACAGCTAATCACAAGACATGAAAACCCAAACTCAAAGGCTCAGCATTTTACTTAATTCATTTGCAGGATGATCTACTTCAAGCAGGTCTTATTTACGGCTGAGAAAATGTCCTTGAAAAGTGCACCAAGTGTTTACAATAGAGAAAAAGGGTCAAGCTTATATTATTTAGGAGAAAGAAAGAGAGCAGAAGAGAGAGAGAGAGAGAGGCAGAGAAACAAAGAATGGAAGGAAAAAAGGAAGGAAGGAAGAAAAAGAAAGGAAGAGAAAAGAAAGTATAAAGAAAGGCATATACTTATGAGTGAAGGAATGATTTTGTGTATTTTAGTTTTGTTTTCTCAACTATGCTATCTAAAACGTCCACTCTTCTCTTTTTAGCTTATCTCTGCCCTAGGAGTGTCTTCTCCATTCCTTTGTGGGAGAAGGGGAAGGCTCATTCTCAAGCACCCCAGATATGTCAGAGGCTGTCATATGAAGCCAGGGCCAAACTTATGAAGGCAAACCAAGCCTTTTGACCTGGTGGGGGCACCCAGAACCTGTCTACCTGTAGATTTCCTCACACTTCTCTGTCCCAGCGTCATCAAATAATTTCTTTCCTGAAGGCTTTCCAGGTTTCTGAGCTCCACATATACTAATACCTCTGGGAGTAAGAATGATTTAAGCCATTATCACAAACACCTAAAGGGAAGTACTTGGAAAATGAGAGCAAGATTAAAACCTGATGGGGTGAGGAATGAAATGCCCGGGAAGGGGAAGGAAAGGCACCAAAAGCGGAGGGAGGGTGCCCAGACAAATCCCAGCTCCCCGCCAAAGGTCTCAGAGGTACTAAGTGAAGTGAGAGATGCTTCTGCTTAGACCAAGCGTGTCGGAAAGCAATACCTTCCATGGGAATACAAAAAAGAGTTGCCGTTGATGCTGCAGTTGATGTATTCATATATATTCATATATACATTCACTGAAACATAATCAGAAACTTCTCATCCCAATTTGGAAATTGGTTCAGTTTTCTGCAGTTGTTAGTGGCAGCTCATTCTTCATTGGAACTTGTTTGTGCTTGTAAACTCCCTGGTGACAGAGCAGAGTCTTCTGAAATCACGTGGCAGGGTCAATTTCTAGAACTCTTCCCATATTTTCTGATGCAATCACATGTAACAGTGTTGTCTCCTAGTAAACATGGAAATGGATCAAGGAAAACATTAGCCTGTCTGCTTCTGAAAATAATAGACTGAATTGGGACTGAGCTTTGAATTCAGGAACCTTCCTGAAGTCTTTGTTTTATACCAAGTCTCTTATATTCTGTTTGCCTACAGATGAAAAACTTAGCAAGAAGAACAGGAGCCAGTTATGCAAAACCCATTATGTATTCAGTTGTACATATTTCAGAATGGGCAGGTGCCGAAACAGGCTGAAAAGCTATCTGATCTTTGGTTATTCCAACTGCCCTATGTAAGGAAGCCTGAATTTGATCTCCTGCAATGCAAATGTCCTTCCTTTTCATGCTGATCTCTCTGGCTGGGTGGCAGAGAGTAAAGACCCTCTTCTTGTTACTGAATCACTCACCAGTATCTGCCCTTGAAGAAGCCCCTAACATCTCTGGACATCTACTTATTCATGTATAAAATAAGAGAATTTGTTGGGTAATGGCTCGATTCTTATGAATATGAAACTCTAAAGAAATAAGGACTTCTGAAACGTATTTTTTAAATTTTGCACTTAAGTGCAAAGCTATTTTGTTTTAACAAAATACTGGGATTGTTCCCATGTGAGAGCACATGCTAAATTTCTTTCTTTTTAAATTATGGCAAAAACACTTAACATGAGATCTACCCTCTTAAAAGATTTCTAAGGGTATAATGTGATATCGTTAGCTATAGGCACAACGCTGTACAGCAAATCTCTGGAACTTATTCATCTTGACTAACTGAAATTTTATACACAGTGATTAGCAACCCCTCACTTTCCGCTCCCACCAGGTCCTGGCAACCACCTTCTTATTCTTTGCTTCTTGTTTTAGATACTTCATGTAAGTGTAATAATGCAGTATTTTCCCTTCTGTCACTGGCTTATTTCACTTAGCATAAAATCCTCAACTTTCACCTACGTTGTCACTTACTGCAGGTTTTCCTTCCTTTTTTAAGCTTAAATAATATCCCATTGCATGTATACGCAGCGTTTCTTTATCCATTCTTCCCTAGGAGGATAATTAGATTGTTTCGAGATCATCTCAGCTATTGTGAATAGTACTGAAATGAACATGGCAGTGTTGAAATCTCTTCTAGATCCTAATTTCAGTCCTTTTGAATAAACAGATTTAAGAGAAGTATGAGTACTTGCTTAGCACATTATTCACCAACAATAATTAAATCACAGGTAGCAAGAATCTAAGCTTAGCCTTCCAGGAAAAGAAAAAAAAAGGTAGTGCAGTGGCTCAGGCAATGTAAAGAAAGAATGATTTAGAGGTATGAAGCGCCTACTGTGTGTCAGAAGTTGAGCTAAGTGATTCATATCTACTGAACCATTTAATCTTTACAGCAACAAAGGGCTGGGGAAGAGAAACTAAGTTTCAGAAGTTGAGGAACTTGTTCTAGTACTCACAAATCTTAGGCAACAGACGCATCCTTCATACCCTGGGCAAGCACACGCTAAATGCTATATTTCTCCTACTTCTATTTTCAATACCATACATTCATTGTCATCTTGCTGCGTTGTTACTGATGGTGAACACATTGCCAGAATGTGCAAACAGGAGTGGAAATCAGTATTTCCACTCCTGTTTAAAGTTTTAGAAAAATCGCTGTTAACAAGTAATCTACAGAAAAGTAAAGGTAGACTCCTGCAGAAGAAAACAATTCACTTTAGCTTTTAAAACATTTTCGGAGTAGTCATATTTCCTTATGAAATGATATTTAATAATAAAATATCAGATTAAAAGATTTTGGTGGGGTTGAATTACATTTCTGAAATACCCGATAGACTGAAACATGCTTCTTGGATGTATGTATTGCTTGTTCAGTAGCAGTTTGGAAAAGTTTTGGGTGGAGATAGGAAGTAGGCTTTTGAATGTCAGAGGGAAGGATTGCCACCTGTGAACTTGATTTTCTCAGCCAAACATTTTACTCAGTCTAGACCTGTGCTTAAGGTAGACCTTTTGAACTAAAGCCCTCTTAGAAGAGCGCGGTGAGGCTTAAGTCAATAGATGATGATTAAATGCCTTGGCGTTTTTTAAGTATTTTACTAAACACGGGAGATTAAGAAAATCAGGCATCATGTATCTCCTGGTCCCTGGCCTCCATATGGTCTAATAATAGAATGAAGAATTTGAAACATTTTAATCCTTTCAACTGGAGGAAGATGAACTCACGTCGTTGGACTACATCCTTCTAAAGTCAGACGATATGGCTGTCTACTTTCACTAACTGAAATAAAGACATTTTAAGGCAGCTGTAAGAGGAACTAGATATTTTATGAGACTTTCTCTTGGAATACCAAGGGATGGAGGGGAAAGCTTCCTTTTGTCAAGTGTCTCATATCGTTGGTCCTCTTTCAAAGCTGTGATGGGAAAAGAAGCAAACAGGCTGTGGGTTTCATTTTGTACAGGTGGTAGTAATGTATTACTCAGGACTTCATGATTGGCCAAAGTGCTATTGATCAGGTTCTTAATTTCTACAATTTCCCCATTTTATTCCTATTTGATGAAATGTTCTCAGTAGAACTCAATAGCAACAAGCCTGATGTGAAAAGATGGGAAAAAAGGTAATGACTTGTTCTTTAAGAAAGTTTCTTTCTATGGCAACATCATTACAATTTGGAAAATTAAAAGGCTGTAGCAGAAATTTAAACAGATGGGATTGTCCTTGCCAGGACTAATTCTTCCATAAAGGGCTCACTGTGGTCCTCTGTTGTTACAGGTGTCTAATTCCTATCTCCACGCTTGCCTAAAGCTGAGTGGGTGTGATCGGGGGGAAAGGATGGCCCCTCATTTATAAGAATTCAACCTGCCAGGGCAGCCGATTGTCAAATCGCACACTGTAAGTTTCCTTCTCATTTTTCAGTTACTACAAACATAAGTTGCTATGCCCACTTCAGCCTGGGTCGCCCTCCTTCCCACTTCCTGCATTAGAAACTTTGTTCCACAGGACAAAAACTAAGACTTGCGTTCTGTGCTCCCTATTTGCATAACACACTGCTAAAAATCTAGGCGAAGAAAAGACTGATAATTGCCAAATATCATTTCCTTTGTTTTGACAAGTCAAGGCTGAAATGTAGAACCTCATTCCCATCAGCAGAGTCAAAAACAACCTGTAGTTGAAGGAAAATGGATCTGGGGTGGGCGGGGTTGATGAAATATCACAAGGGGTGGTAAAACTCAAGTGGTAATTATGTCCGTTACACGTTCCAATTAATTCATCGCCCTCATGAAAGATATTTATCGTTACGATTTTAGTTAAAATGACAGCTACCAACCAAAATTCCTTACACTTACCCTTCTATACTTCTCCTGAAGAGACTGACGCCAAACCTTTCTGGTCTGGACTGTTTCTTCTAACCATCAAATATAGCCCTAGAGAGGCTGCCTTTGGAAGCAACAAAAATAGCGCTGCCGTCTACCACAAAATAGAATGTTTCTACTACTCGTCTGGTCCTTTTCTGACCAATCTGACTTGTTGGGGAAGTATTCAAACTGGGATCTGAAAGGTGGAAAGTGGGATGGGAGACGCTTTTTTCTTAATTCCAGAAAATAGATTTCCCCACTCCTGTGAAATACAGTTAAAGAAACAGTGCAGTTGTCTTATGTAAATCCATTTTGATTTTCCAACTGTCATGTGTTCGTTACAATACCTTGCCTTAGAAATTCCCCAAAGATCTGTTAGAGGACAGGATGGTACAGATTAAAATGGATAAATAAATAAAAGAAAGAAAAGGGGGGGAATGTTTCCTCATTTGTGATATATTACAAAATCACTTCTCAACTCCGTGCCAGGACAATGCTTGGGGCAAAGGGAAGGTTTGTTAGGACAGGACTCTTCCTCTGACTGAGGGATTCTTTTGTGTGGTGGAGAAACCTCCTCTAGTTTTAACGACTTTAACAAGAGGTGGGGAAAAGGTGCTCATCATTTCTAACAAAGGTCTCATTGACAAAAGTTTATGATTTTTGTTCGAAAGCACTTCCTACCAAAGAAGAAGACTTTGAAGTTTATTCTTTGTTCAGTCATGCTTGTTATGGTCTCTTTAAGAAGAAAAAGAAGACAAAAAAAGAAAAAAAAAAACCCTCAAAAACAAAACCCCTGCTGCCTTTAAGGCTAATTCTCTGTAAGTGAAAATTTTAAAACTACTTTTGCTTAAAGGACCACAAGTCAAATGTTGAATGTTCCCTCAAGTTTGTTTTTATCACACCTTTGATTGTTAAAACATAAAGTAGCTGATATATTTCTCCTCTGTATGTAGTTTACTCCATTTCATGTGAGTGTGTGTTTGTGTGTGTGGCATGTGAGTGTGTATGAATTGGCGCTATTCAGCGTGGAAGTGCAAGCACAGTTCTGGAACTGCAGTCATGTCATTCTCTAGATCTGTGTCTTTTTGTGATCTTTTTGCGACAGTTTCAAGGGAATGCTTAAAATGATCCCTGCTGTGATTTCCACCTGTTTTGTTTTGTTTTGTTTTTCATCATTTTGAACATTGCAACAGTTTTCCAACTCAAATCTAAGTCAAGCTTAACAAAGCCAGCCATGTCACTGTAAATTACTGATTTCTGGGCAAGTTCTTTCTGCTCGTTCTTTCTTTCTGGGGCAGGGTGCATATTGCTGACAAGTATTTGCCACGTGTCTAGGTCTGGTTACTTTTGTGGACGTTTTGTTTTCTTTGTGTTAGTCATGGTGGTGTAACAACTGTTTGCGTTGTTCCGTCCACCTGGCCCCCAGCTGTCCATCTGTCCTATAAAACCATGTTGAAAGCTCACAGTGTAGAATACAAATGCCAGTCAAGAAATCTAACGTGTTGGGAAAAGTGTCCCACAGAAGAAATGCAAACGCACGTGTCCCCCTGTGGCTGAAGGCGGGAGGTCGGGCCTGTAGTAGACCCTTCATGAGCAGCTTTATTCCAGACCCGCAGACCTTGTAAAAGCACTGCAGAAGACTTCCTGTAGCCTGACACGCTGCTGCTTCAGCCAAGTGTGCTCAGTGTATTTTACTTCTTATTAACTTTCCTTTAATATTGAACTTTATATTGTAAACTACTTCCTTTTATTGTTATCCACTGAGGAGCGGTTTCTTGGCATAGAATGAGGGTGAAACATTGCCAAGCAACCTTTTTTGGCAAACAGTATCAATTAAAACTGATATACCAACCTAGTGAAGAGAGATTAGCGTATTTCCCAGCACTGTTTTCTTGATGATTTCAGAACAAGGCAAGAGGGTTCTCTGTGCTGTCTCCTCAGAGGAGATGTCACGTCCAACATGATTCTTTTGAATGTAGTATTAGCAACCTCAATTAGCTGAGTAGCCATATTTAAATTAATTTCTTGACAAATAGTTTGTTTTCTTCACCTCATGTTTTTGCTTGTTTCTTTTCCTTGTAGCTATTTTTTTTTATTTGAAGTACAGATTACAAGGAAAGGCTGTGATATTTTTTAAATGGGTTGCAGCAAGAATACAAGATAACAGATAGAAGTGGGACATAGTTAAGGACACAACATTAACAATAGGTTTGTTGCTGAAAATGACCTCAGAATTCAAATACTAAAGTAAAGCTCCTAGAAAAGTGCTGGGAGCAATGGATAAATGGTTACAGAGAACTTTCTAGAGAAGTTTGAATATCAGGTTGCTTAAATGCATCGCATATAATAATATCCCCTTCCGTCAAGACTACTTCATCTCTGTGGTCTTTTCCAGACAGATCCTAACACTGTGGAAGCCAGCGTTAACATTGGCCTGGGCTCTGAAGCCAGAATATCTGAGTTTAAAGCCCAGGTTTATGATTTTCTAGCCGTGTGACACTCAGCCAGCTACATAAGTTCTCTGTGTCTCCATTTCCTCACCTGGAATCAGGGAGGGTAACAGCAGCTACCTTATAGGAGTGTTGTTAGGATTAAACGAGAAAACTTATGCAAAGCAGACAATGGGAACCATTATTACATCATAGTAGAGAAATCAGTGACTGCTTTCAGTTCTACATTTCCGGTGATTTCTGTTCATTAAGAAATCTCCCTTACATCAATGGCGATAAATGCTCTGGACACTTAAATTCACTCCTTCTTCTGCCGTTATGTTAACTAGGGCTCTCTGAGGGATCCTCCCACTGCAAAATAACCTTAGATCAGGCTTTAGATGAGATTCATTCTTGGAGACACAAAAAGGGTGACTGGGACACTGAGCTGGAACCAACTACAGAAAGGAGGAAGGTGAGTCTAGAACTCTGGTGATGGGCTGAGACTCTGCAGCTCAGCAAAGACTCCTGGATACCAGTAAAAGCAAGTCTTCTATGGAGAAAACCTATCCAATTCAGGCCTTCAGATCCCACACAGGTTAGGATCTACCAATGAGTTCACAAACAGTATCACCAAGCTCATAAAAAGGCAAATCTCTGTGAATGAAATCACAGACATAAACAATAGCAGAAGGACTGGCTAAGTATATAGGTGCCAATAAAATGGACTATAGCCCCATTCAGAGGTGGCCCTAAAGGACATCCTTTAAAGGTGACCCTAAAGCAATAAAGGAAAAGATCTCTTAGGGGCAGCATTTTGGCCAGTGCTGCTGGTTATCCACTTTTTGTGAACAGAAAAATGACCTAAAATAAGAATACACAGGGGGCTTCCCTGGTGGCACAGTCGTTGAGAGTCCGCCTGCCGATGCAGGGGACGCGGGTTCGTGCCCCGGTCCGGGAAGATCCCACATGCCGCGGAGCGGCTGGGCCCGTGAGCCATGGCCGCTGAGCCTGCGCGTCCAGAGCCTGTGCTCCGCAACGGGGGAGGCCACAGCAGTGAGAGGCCTGCGTACCGCAAAAAAAAAAAAAAAAAAAGAATACACATAGTCTCATGGGCAATGGTAAATGTCTTGGCTGATTGGATAGGGACCTGGAAATATTGGAAGACTATAGACAGGAGTGCTAAGGAAGATGTGTGCATGACTCAATGGGAATGAACACAAAGAGTGAGCATCTTTGTATCTCATATTCATGTTGAGCAAAGAGCAATGTCCACTGCAGAGACACAATCAGGGTGACAGAATGACACAGCCTGTAGATGTCAGCCAGCCTCTGACACCCTTGGACATCCCAGTGCTTGAACAATGGGCTCAAGTACAGCATAACTAGCATGGCTGAGGTGGAGGCTATGCACAGGCTCAACAGCAAGGGCTGCCTCTCACCAAGGCTACTGCCAGCCACAGAGCCCAAGCCTATGGCCCACCCTCCCCACCTGAGCTGAATTCCTCCTGTGTAGCAGCCAGCCATCTGGCGGCATCTTGGAAAGAATGTGGATTGACTTATATGCTGGATATGCATTTGCATTTTTCATTTACTGTGGCTCAGTCGTCATCACTCTTCCAGGTCTCATAGAGTATCTGTTCTAGTATCATGGGACTCCCACATAACATCATACCTGACAAAGGGAATGTTTTATAGCAAATAAGGTGTGGCAATGGGCACATGACCATGGGATCTGCTATTCCTACCATATACCACACCATCCAGAAGCCGCTGGGTGAAAAGAGCATGGCCTCTTGAAGGTTCACCCCAGGCACCAGATTGGAGAAGACACCCTGTGAAGACACCATCCTTCAGGATGAAGTATATGTCTTAAACCAACATCTCAGATATGGTGCTGTGTTCCCAACAGGTAGACCTCATGGGTGTGGGAATCAAAGGCAGAAGTAGGAGTGTTTCCACTCCTACCCACACCTGGTGACCCATGTGGAGAATGTGTGCTTCCTGCCCCTGCAACTTTAGGCTCTATGATCTAGACATCCTGGTTTTCAGAGTAGATATTCTCAGCAGAAAGCACAGTAAAAATTCCACTAAAATTAAGCTAAAGCCATCACATATAATTTGGGATCTTCATGGCAGTAAACCGCAGGCACAGAAAGTCATCCCCATGGAGGTGGAGCCACTGCTGTAAAATACAGTCAGGGAGGAATATATTTGCCACTGGGACATCTCTTGGTATTCTCATGTCCAGTTTTAAATATAAATGTTAAAGTACCTACAAACAAACAAACAAATTCAAGAGCTCAGAAGCCTCGAGGATGAGAATCTGGATCACTCCACTATGCAAGCCACCCAGACCAGCAGAAATGCTAGAAAAGGGGGAAAAAGCCTAGAAAAAGAGAGGATGGGTATCAGTTACTGCCTTGGGACAAACAGCAGCAGGAACCAGCTAATCTCACTAACACTTCTTTTTCCAGTGTTGCTAAGGCTGTAATGGGGTATGGAGATTTGGGGGATGAGATGAATTTAAGTCTGATTCATTCCTTTACGTGTGCCAAGTACTCCATAAGCAAGGTAGTGCACATATTATACGACCTAACTTTTCCAGATATTTCTAGTTTTCAAAGATCACACATCCTTTTAGGGATTAAAAAAAAGTCTGGATTTTCTTTTTGCTCAAACCCAGGAATTTGTCTTTTACCAAGCTGCCCTCCCCAAAAGTTCTTGATAATCTCTCTAAGAAATGCTTATGCATTTCACAAATCAGTCAGCCAGCTCCCTGGAGTCAGGCAGCTAGTTTGTGCTTTTTCAGTTGCCTCTTGGTATTTCAAGCATGGCTCCAATGGTGCTAATGCCACTCCTTCTGTAAAACTATATCTCTTATGACTCCTCATGCCGCAGGTCACAGAAAACTCAGCTCAAACTGTCTTAGACCGTAAACGGGATTTGTCAGCTTCTGTAACAAGAAGTCTATCTACAGGGAGGGTTTCAGGACTGATGAATCAGAATCAAGTACATATTTCTTGTTCTGTCTTCCTCTGCCTTCTGGGTGTTAGCTTCGTCCTATGTCTGACTCTCCTTCATGCCTGCTCCCCTTGACCCCCAAGGCCATGGAAGTCTGCCAGTAACAATAACATGTTTCCTCATTCTTTTTAAACAGGAAAGAGAGTGTGTGACCCAGCATTCCAAAGAACAGTGCCAAAATTCACCTTGACTGCTTGGCTTAAATTACATATCTGCTGTAGAATGAACGTTTGTGTCCCCACAAAATTCATATTTTGAAACCTAATCTCCACTATAATGGTACTTGGAGGTGGTGCCTTTGGTAGGTGATTAGTTCATGAGGGGGGGAGCCCTCATGAGTGGGATTAGTGCCCTTATAGAAGAGACTGTGGAGAGCGCCCCCTCCCCCTTCTGCCATATGAAGACACAGCAAGAAGACCATCAGTGAACCAGAAAGTGGGCTCTCACCAGACATCAAATGTGCTGCTGTCTTGATCTTAGACTTTCTGGCCTCTGGAACTGTGAGAAATAAATTTCTGTTGTTTTTAGCCCACCCAGTCTATGGTATTCTGTTATAAAAACCCAGACCAATTAAGATAATACCCAACTTTGAACCAATGGATGTGGTGAAGAAATAATATATCCTGGTAGGCTGAACCAACCAGGACCCACCTCTTGAGCTAGAATAGGTTCAACTTCACCTAAAGTGCACTGACTGTACTGAGGAGAAGTGAACAAAGATAAATCTGGGAATTGTTAGAAAGTGAAAATGGATGTTACATCAGAACCAAGAATGTTCACAAGAAGCACCTTTTTTCCAAACATGGACAAGGTCCTCCCCTTAACTCCCCATGGGGCTGAAGACTTAATAAGTATCAGAACACAGAAAATTTACAAAGTAAAACCAAAAGAAATCTTAAATATGAATCCTAATAAGACTGCTGCTGGACTCCATAGGCAGCCTGTACCGCACGGAATGTCCTTTGTGCCAGTTCTTAAACTCTACTGTCCACACATGTCCTTGGACGTCTTGTGAAAATGCTGACCTGGATTGAGGCCCGAGATTCTGCAGTTCTAATGAGTTCCCAGGTGATGTTAAGATGCTGGTCTGAGGATGGCACTTTGACAGCTACTCTCCAGACCTGGTCCATCACCAAGGTGCTCACCTCTGATAGGAGGCACCCCCGAGTTTGCCTCTTCTCCTAATTTCTTTGAATTCCACGGCAAGATACACAACTTCCTAAAATGACATGCCTGGCAGAATTTTAAGTTCACCTCCAGGAAAGACAAACTTTATATTATTATGAGAAAAGTTTAACTTCAAGTTGTTTCCAATCTTTCCCTCTGAGTATAACGATTGCTTTAGCAGGGCATATTCGAAAATGTCCTTAAAGCAGCTTTTCTAAAAACCAAGGTGCATATTTCCTTGATGATGAATTTAAACTTCTATAACTAAAAGAAAACCAAAAATGCCAAAAAAAAAAAAAAAAGAATTAACTATGTGAGGTGATAGATATATTAATTATCTTGACCTTGGTGATCTTTCCACAATGTGTATGTATATCAGATTATCACACTGTACACTTTAAATCTATACAATGATATCTGTCAATTATTTCTCAGTAAAAATTTAAATTAAAAAAAGTATAAAAGAATGCTACCAACTTTAAAAACTGTACAAACGAAAGCTTTAAAACATAATTTTTCCAAATTTACAGCTTTCAAAAATTTTTAAATTATAGGATCTAATCTCGACAAGAATATATACGTGTGTGTGTGCCTTTATGTGTATCTATATATGTAACATGGACACACACACACCTGCTTACTAGAACACATTATGCCTATGGTTCATGGCATTTTTACTTCTCTTGCTCTTTTTCTTTTTCTCCTTTGAGGCTTTGGGTGGCCTGGGAGTCTAAACAGTATTTATAGTAACATTTCTATTTGGTATGCATCTCAATTCTAAACAACTCACTTTCCAACATTTCAAGCACAATTCACCTGCCTAGAGAAGACCGGCGCACAGGAAGAGAACCACACTCAAGGCAGCATGGCAGCGTGCGTTACTCGGAGGCTCATAGAATGATCACTGAGGCATGGTAAGTGGAACATGTAACCAGATGTCCCCAGACGAAGTGAGTTTGTGACAAATATTAGAATTCAGCAATATTAGCTCTTGGTCATTCTACTTACATTGCTTATTTAAAGCACGCTTTTTGATATTTGATTCTCTTGCACTCAAGATCATATTTAGTTGGCACCGGAGAAAAATACTTCTTAAGGAAGCACACATGGGGAGGGAATGGGCTTCAGAGGGAGAGCTTACCACTGAATCTGGAGCCTGCAGAAATGCCTCTTCAGGCGTGGACGGCACTTTATTCATGAGTCTCTCATAGTGGTTCTAGCTTTGTCTGCAATTAAAGGGCCAGAAGCTAGTTTAACATATAACTCAAGGCAATTGTAAAATATAAGTATATTTCCCCTCTGTTTAAATAAATGAAATAATTTGTTCCATAATCACATTGGTCTCTGTGAGCTCTTGAAGTTTTATTAAGGTGTAACTCGTGAATCACACTATTACTTGTTTATTAAGCTTGAGTCTCATAGTACTTTTTAAAAATATGAAACCTAACTTTGTGTAACTTTAAAGAATGAAAAGGTCTGAAGACGTATCACTATGGGAATGGTAAGGTCCTAGCAGATCTCTCTCAATCTGAGCATGACCTTTGCAGCATCCATCATGTGTCAGATGAAGAGTCAAGAAGCCGACAGACAGGACAGCACGGCGCACGCACTATAAAGTTGGACTGTCTGGGTGTAAATCCTGACCTTGTCACCTGTTAGCTGGTTACAATGTCTTGGGAAATATGCCTCAAATATCTTACCTGTTTCCTCCACTAGAAAACAAGGAAAATTATAGCACCTTCGTAGGGATGTTGGTTAGAATAAATGAAGTAATAATTGTAAACCCCTTAACTCTCCCTATTGAGAGAAAGCACTCAATAAATATCAGAGATTGTTATCACCACAGTTGGGTGGTCCTCAGCTGGGGCAGATTTCAGTCCCCAGGGAACATTTGGCAATGTTAAGAGACATATTTGATCGTTAGGCCTGGAGGTGTGGCCACTACTGGCATCTAGTGCATGGGGGCCAGGGATGCTTCTAAACACCCCGCAATGCACAGGACAACCGCATCACAACCACCACCACAGAATTATCCAGCACAAATGTCAATAGTGCCCAGGTTGAGAAACCATGCAGTAGCATAAAACACCTCGCACATCAAGCATATATCCCAGAAAGAAGTTACAATAAAGGGGTAAAAACCGGGACCACCTCTACTCTTAACCTCCTTCACCCTATTCTCTATATAGTAAGAAGCAGATCTTGCCTCTTTCAAGTATAATATAGAGAACAGTGTGTATATCATAAGTGAACAACTCAGAATTTTCACAAACTAGACTCACCCATGTAACTAACACCTGGATCAAAAGTTTGTATATTAAGAAGACTGCAATTATGACCTTCCCTAAATATACTCAGTTTTCTTGACCCGAAACATCATAGAACATTTTTTGTATTGTTTATAGTTTATAAACATGGAATTATATAGTAAGTATTTTTCTGACTGGATTTTTTGCTCAAATATCATAGTTTTGAGATTTACCCATATTATTGCCAAGTAGTTATAATTCGCTCAGTCTCACTGCTGTGTAATATTCCATTGCATGAATGCAGCAGACATTATAAGTATATCCATTCTACTCTTCAAAAGCATCCTGGCAGCTTTCACCTTGGGGCTATTTGAATAGCGCTGCTGTGTATATTCTAGTACACATATTTCTGTGTATAACTACATGAATTTCTGTTGGATATATGCAGGATGATCTTTTGAAACTAACAGAAAACCCAGTCATGGCTTTCCATTACAGTTCGAATCAAATCCAGGGTCCTATAAGTGGTCACACTTCCTAATTGGCCTAATTTAGCGCCAACCTGCGCCTGCGCATTTGACATTTGTCTTCACTCTCAGAAGGGTCCCGCTTTGGACAGTAAAGATGTCTATTGTCCTAATAGCATCTTACCTGATCTTCTCCACTTATTTTCCTGACTCTTTACCTAAATATCTCCCACTGCTCTCTCTGCCTCAGCCACACTGCTCTCCGCTGGTGTCCCAAACACGTCACCCATTCATATTTATGACTCAATGCCTGTCATATATATTTGTTCCTCCACTCTGGGAATAGTTAGACTCTTTTCGTCTTTCAGTTCTGAGTTTAAATGTCACCTCCCTGGAGAAGCACTGCCTGACCAGGCTACGTATGTTCTTCATGTCCACCTCGCCCTCAAGTTTGCTATTCCTTCATAGCATTTATCACACGATGCAATTGTTTATTTGCGTGCATGAGCGTTTATATACTCTTTGAAGGGAAACATGTGGGATGAGGGACAGTAGACAGATTACTAAGGCTGTGAAGGCTGGAACCAGACAGCTACGTGGAAACCACAGCTCTGTCACTCACTATCTGCCAGTCACTGGGCCGGTAACCTCTCTGTACCTCAGTTTCTGTACCTGTAACACGGGGAGAACTCATTTAGTGCCCGCCTCATCATGTTGTGGGAAACATAATGAAAATCTAATAAAAGTTAATAAAAGAAACAGGCTTAGAACAGTGCCTAATGAATTCCAACCTGTTTATTTTTTTTACTATTTATTTATTTACTTATTTTTTTGGCTGCATTGGGTCTGGTTGCGGCACGTGGGCTCTTCACTGCGGTGCGCAGTCTTCTCTCTAGTTGTGGTGCGCAGGCTCCAGAGCGCAAGGGCTCTGCAGTTTGTGGCACGCGGGCTCTCTAGTTGAGGTGCGCGAGCTCAGTAGTTGCGGCGTGCAGGCGTAGTTGCCCCGCGGCATGTGGGATCTTTAGTTCCTTGACCAGGGATGGAACCCGCGTCCCTTGCATTGGAAGGTGGATTCTTTACCACTGGACCACCAGGGAAGTCCCCTGTGTTTTTTATTATTATCATTATTATTATCATCATCCTATTATTATTATCATCATCTAATTCACCAAGGTCACTGTGTTACGAAGAGGCAAAGCAGGTACCCAAGCTTGGCATTCACTGATCCCCAACATCTTTCTACCCTCTACTACTTAAGGGTCCCCACTCTGGAAGGGACATACCTGTGTTTTTACTGTAGTGTGGTTCTAGGAAAACACAAGACTATCTTGAGTCACCTAAAAATGTTCATTGACTGACGTTGGACATGGGAATAAAAACAATGCAGACAGAAGGTTAAGCATCCAATTCACAAACAAAACCTGTTGTTTCTACCTGAAAAAAAAATTATTACTTCTCACCTACTCCTCCAGTGATCTCTAGACGCAGACATGAGCATCTGTCTCCTAGACCGATGCCAAAGACTCTTCTCCCTGCTTCTCCCCACCCCAGTCCATTTTCTGCATAGACTTAAACTTCTAAAATGTCATGATAAGGTCTATCACTCCAGGGCTCCAATCCTCAGATGGCTTCTTTCCACCCCCACCCCCCCGCCCCAAACAATACGGTCCAAAGTCTTCACCACGGCTCACCAGGTCTGCATGCTCCTCGGTTTTTCATCTTCTCCTGCTCTCCCAGCCCTGACTCTACTCCAGCTCTTTGATGGTCCATGAACAAGCCAGCAGTGCTCCCCAGAAGGCTCTGCTTATGTAGTTCCTTATCTTCTCTAGATACGCACCTGGCTTGATGTCCATCACGTCAGGTTTCTGCTCAACCATCACCTCACAAAGGTCTTCCCCAGCCACGCTTCCTAAAATAGCACCCCTTACCTATGGTCCCTTTCCCCTGCTGCTGCTTCTTTCTAGCCTCTACCACCTGAAAATTTATCTATGTATTTGGTTTTCATTGGCCCATTTCTACCACTAGAATATAAACTCCATGAAAATAGGCACTTTATTTTCTTCTCTACTGAACAGAACACCAGCCGGCATGAATTGGGTACAACTTAACAGGAATAGAGTCATTAATTATACTAGTATCAATAATACCCATCACATTGAACTTATTTCAGCACATTTTGTTGGTGGGCCGCTATGCTAGGTGCTTTTCCTGCATGATCTAATTTAATGCCGCTATTGAATTAGTGCTACAACTATCCCTATTTTACAAACAAAGAAACAGAATGAGAAAGTTCAGTGGATCTGCTCCAGTAACACAGCTAGTAATGAACAGCCTGGGAATTCATTCACCTCATTGCGGGACTCAAGAACCCTTCATTATGACACTCTAGGAAGCAGCAATGATAATCTCCAGTTAATTCCGTATTTTCCTGAGGACCAATTACAAAGGTCAGCGATGAAACAGGAGTAGTTATAAAAGCATATCTGACCCCCGTTTTCTCCTTTACTTCAGAGTAAAATTGCTAGTCGCCAAAAGGTGGGCAGAGACTTGAAGTTTCATGCCATACTAATTATCAGAATGAAGGGGACTTGAATGTAGCAGAGGGGGCACAATTCAGAATTCACAGCATAAGAGACTCACTTCCAGAAAGAGCCTTGAATTTATCTCCATTTTAATGTCTTTCCACATTTTAAAATATTAGTTGAAAAGGGGGATTTCAGAGGGCAAGGTAGCCAAAGTAAACATTCAACACACTGTTCTACTAGAATTTTATTATACTCAAGTTCGCAGGCGCCTGTGCTGCTGCCTGCCCTGTGACTGGTGAATCAGTGGTTGTGTCTGAAAAAAGAAGACAAATAGAATGGAAAAAATATCCATTTCTCTGTCTGTGTGTGTATTTTAAAAGGCAGTACAGTTGCATCATGCACTTATGACAACAAAGTGGTTAAAAAAAAAAAAAGCTTGGTTTAAGTATTGAATTAACTTCATTTTTTATACCACCATGACACAGTTTTTTTTTTCTTTTTTGTACAGCAGACATTTATATTTTCATATTGTCATGGAGACCGAATGTGATTCAAATGATTCTGCGCACTATTATGGAATAATTTGTCTTCTGTGAAGTCATTTTTTTTAGTGATACATTCTGTGGACGGAACAGATTAAAGAAGCAAGCTAGAGAGGGTATATTTATGCAACGTGACAAGTATATACACAAAGAAGGATGATGTAATAATGTATGTAATTTAGAGGTTCTGGCAAGTATATGGGTGGTAAGCCATGACTACAGTTGGCTCTCCAAAGTGGGGCTGCTTTGCTCCTGGGGAAATATCTTATTTATGTTTTTCTTAAGAAACACTGGTGTTAAGATAGGATTCGTTCAAGGCTACTAACTCCTAATCTTCTGGCTTTGCAAGAAATAAAGACATGCAAGCGGGTGCTTAATTCCTCCACCTGTCAATGTGGATTCGTTTATAAAATGCAAATTTTCTTCTCTGAAGAAGAAAACGATGAAGCCAGCGAAGCAAGCAGTACCTCTCTCCATCACCCCACTGACAGATCTCTCTAGCACTGTCAAAATCTCCCCGCTTTGACCTCCCAGTTTATACTTGGGAGAAGCAAGACCATTCCAGTTGCTGGGAGTAAGTAGCAGATGGCATGACCCTAATAGAGCCCATTTTGGGGACGCACTCAAATACAAACTTGGATTAAAGTAGTGGAATGCCTCTGTTTTTCTGAAATTGTTTCTTTTAGAAAGTAAATTTTTATTCTGGAATAATTTTAGATTTACAGAAAAGCTGAAACTATAACACAGAGGGATCTTGCCCAGTTTTCTGTATAGTAATCATGTTACTGTGAAATTTGTCAAAACGAAGAAATGAACACTGGTACTTGACTATTAATTAAACTCAGACTTTACTTGGATTTCACCAGTTTTTCCATTTATGGTCTCTTTCTGTCCCAGGATCTAATCCAAGATACCTTATTACATGTATTAACTCCTTTAATTCTTTAAATGGGGGCAGCGAACATGGTAGGGTGCAAAGCCCACCGGATTTGACATCCAGGACTAGTATCACTAAGAAGCTGGGTGACCTTAAGCTATTTAACCCTGCTGAGCTTCCAAACTCCCTACACGCTCATTCTATGCAAAACGAGGACCAACCACGGAGTCTATCAGCCAGAGAAGGACACTCCTTGGCACAGCTGCTTTTCCTTGACCTGAAAGCATTCATGCCACTAAGGCGACTCCAAAGAAAAGTAACTGCATAAACCTTCCTTGCT